>NC_092092.1:28820629-29134796 GCF_045679555.1 Salvelinus alpinus
AGAAAGCCTGCAGGTCCTGATCTTTTGGATCCCTGCTTTTTAAATCTGGCAGCTGATTTCATAGCTGAACCACTTGCATATCTGTTCAATCTAACCCTGGAATGTAATGAAATTCCAAAGATCTGGAAATCAGCATTTGTCCTACCACTTTTAAAAGGGGGAGATCCAACTCTTTTAAATAATTATAGGCCAATCTCAAAGCTGTCACCCCTGGTGAAAATACTTGAAACCCTTGTAAGTGAACAGCTAAAAGAGTTTTTATTTACTAACTCTATTTTATCAATGTACCAATCGGGCTTCAGGAAAAAGCATAGCACAATTACAGCAGCCATGAAGGTTTTAAATGATATCACTGAAGCCCTTGACAAAAAACAGCACTGTGTTTCACTTTTTATTGATCTCTCTAAGGCTTTTGATACAGTTGATCATGCTATACTAAGGCAGAGATTATTGAGTGTAGGTCTTTCGGAGCATGCAGTTGCATGGTTTGCTAACTATCTGTCTGATAGAACTCAGTGCACTCAATTTGATGGGCTTATGTCTGTTAAATTGTCTGTCCTGAATGGTGTGCCCCAAGGCTCTGTACTTGGTCCTCTCTTATTCACTATTTATATAAATGATTTAGACAAAAATGTCCAAAATGCACAACTTCATTTTTATGCTGATGATACTGTTATTTACTGTTGTGCCTCATCTCTTACAAAAGCTTTCCAGAACTTGCAAACTGCTTTTTATACTGTTCAACATACCTTGTGTCAATTGAAGCTTATCCTCAATACTGACAAAACTAAACTAATGGTGTTTTCTAATGCAAGAAATAGACCTCTGAACCTTTCACCCATTACTACCTGTCAGGGCAAGGAGATTGAGGTTGTAACCTCATATAAATATCTTGGAATTCTAATTGATGACGGCCTCTCTTTTAAATTGCATATTCAACAACTTACAAAAAAATTGAAGCTGAAATTGGGATTTTATTTTAGGAATAAGGCCTGTTTTTCTTTTGAAGCCAGAAGGAGGCTAGTATCAGCTACATTTATGCCTTTACTAGACTATGGGGATATTTTATATATGAATGCTTCTGCTCAGTGTTTGAGATCAATTGACACTCTTTACCATGGCACTTTGAGATTTATTTTAAACTGCAAAACCCTTACGCACCACTGCACTTTGTATACCAGGGTTGGCTGGCCTTCTCTAGTCACTCGTAGGCTCAGTCACTGGTATACATTTATTTACAAAGCCATTTTGGGTTTACTACCTTTTTATTTGGGCATTTTTATTGTTCAGAAATGTGGTGGGTACTCTCTTCGTTCGCTAGACTTTATCCTGCTAACTGTTCCAAATGTCCGAACTGAATTTGGTAAAAGGGCTTTTATGTACTCTGCGCCATCGTCTTGGAACACCTTACAAAATAATTTTAAACTGGAAGAACTTGTCCCGATTGGTGTTTTTAAATCACTGATGAAGGATTTTGAGGCTGATTCCCTGACCTGTCAATGTTTTTAATTTGCTGTTTTTGATATTGTTATACTCTTGTGAACTCAATGGTTTTTACTAGATTACTTGTAGTTTTTCATGTTGTCTGTCTGTAATTTTTTGTAATGACTTGGTGCTGCCTATCTTGGCCAGGACGCTCTTGAAAAAGAGATTTTAAATCTCAATGAGCCCTTCCTGGTTAAATAAAGGTTAAATAAAAAAATAAAGGTGAAAAAATCTGCCGTTCTGCTGTTGAGCAAGGCAGTTAACCACCACAACAACAGTTTCTACCCCCAAGCCATAAGACTGCTGAACAATTAACCAAATGGCCACCGGATTATTTACATTGACCCTCCCCCCATTAGTTTTTTAACACTGCTGCTACTTGCTGTTTATTATCTAGGCATAGTCACTTCACCCCTACCTACATTTAGCCATGACCTCGACTAACCTGGACCCCCACACATTGACCGCTACCCCCTGTATATAGCCCCGTTATTGTTATTTTATTGTGTTACTTTTTATAATTTTTTACTTTAGTTTATTTGGTAAATATTTTCTTAACTCTTTCTTGAACTGCGCTGTTGGTTAAGGGCTTGTAAGTAAGTATTTCACGGTAAGGTCTACACATGTTATTTTCGGGGCATGTGACATATAAAGTTTGACTTGATTTGATTTTGATCCCCGGGCGCTGATTACATGGATGTCGATTAAATAGATTTATCTTCTCAAACTAATTTGTGAAAAATTATCATATCTGAAAACTACAAATTGCAAGAACAAATCACTCTGGAGTCAGATGTTTACTGGATGTGTAATTTAGTCTATTAAAGTTCAAATTAGGCAGGTCTGGTGCCGAAAAAGAAAGGAAAGTCTTGCCTACTTCACCAATATTTATTTTGAAAAAAAAGTTGTGTGGGTAGTCCAGTGAGTAAAAATACTTTAAAGTACTACATACAGTGCCTTTTTGTCACCCATCTACACACAATACCCCATAATTACAAAGTGAAAAGATGTTTTTAGAAATGTTTCACATTTATTAAAATGTAATATAGAAATATCTAATTTACGTAAGTATTCACATGCCTGAGTCAATACTTTGTACAAGCACCTTTCAAGCACAGCTGTGAGTCTTTCTGGGTTAGTCTCTAATAGCTTTCCACACATGGATTGTGCAACATTCCCATTTTTCTTTTTGAAATTTTTCAAGCTCTATCAAATTGGTTGTTGATCATAGTCTACCGAAAGTTGTCTGTTCTTTCAGGCCTAAATATGCGCGCTGGCCAGGTAACCTCTAGGCCTACTTCTAAGCGTAATTGGGTGTGTGTCCTGTTATACTGGTGATATACAGTATGTAATGGGGAATTGATATACACTAACAATCAAACGCAAACAATTCACATAATTAAGTTATAAAACAATAAATGTGCACAATTGGCAGGGAGAGAGCGCATTCTGGAGAGAGAAGTGCATTGTGCATCTGGGCGCTACATGATCAATCCGACGTCTGCATTTACAGTAATACGGCCTGTGCAGAAGGCAGGAGATTCATACTTCTTGCGCTTCGTGGAGCAGTGCAGAGCTGTTGTGAAGGAAGTTGTCAAGGAAGTGAGTTTGGGTTTATACAGGATGTACCGCCCCCACCTACCGTCAACCAACCAATCAATGCAGAGCTATATGGAGCCCTCCACATTGTTACAACATTTGAGAGGCACATGGCCGATGCGGTACAAAGGTCGACACTCCATTTGGAGCCACCGACCATATTTTCGGATCAAGCATATATTGGCTTTTAGTCTAGGCCAAAGCAATGTATTAGTTCACTGAGATGGGCACAAATATATATTTAATACTGCTCTACTAAAAATGATTGGTCGACCAACAGCCTCTCAACCAAACAATGACCAGTTGACTCATTGGGGTCAGCCCTAGTTGATAATTGCCATACATTTTCAAGTAGATTTAAGTAAAAACTGTAACTCAGCCACTCTGGAACATTCACAGTCTTCTTGGTAAACGACTCCATTGTAGATTTGGCCTTGTGTTTTAGGTTATTGTCCTGCTGAAAGGTTAATTCCTCTTCCAGTGTTTGCTGGAAAGCAGACTGAACCAGGTTTTCCTCTAGGATTTTGCCTGTGCTTAGCTCCATTCTGTTTCTGTTTTATTCTGGAAAAACTCCCCAGTCCTCAACGATCACAAGTATACCCAAAACATGATGCAGCCACCACTATGCTTGAAAATATGGAGAGTGGCACTATGTATTGGATTTACCCCAAACGTAACATTTTGTATTCAGGACAAAAAGTGAATTGCTTAGCTACATTTTTTGCAGCATTTCTTTAGTGCCTTGTTGCAAACAGGATGCATGTTTTGGAATATTTTTATTCTGTACAGGCTTCCTTCTTTTCACTCTTTCAATTAAGTTAGTATTGTGGAGTAACTACAATGTTGTTGATCCATTCTCAGTTTTTTTTCTATCACAGCCATTAAACTCTCTTAACTGTTTTAAAGTCACCATTAGCCAAATCCTTGAGCGGTTTCCTTCCTCTCCAGCAACTAAGTTAGGAAGGATGCCTGTATCTTTGTAGTGCCTGGGTGTATTGATACACCATCTAAAGTGTAATGAATAACTTCACCATGCTCAAAGGGATATTCAATGTCTGCTTTTATATTTTTACCCATCTACCAATAGGTGAATTGAATACTTTCTGTGCAATATGCAGGACTGTTGTTGGCAGAGTGATTAGGACTTTACAATGTTAGAGGCTAGTGTTATGTGCTCTTGTGTGTACTATTTGACTTCCAATCCAAAATAGACCCAGCACTGAAGTAGCACAGTTGCAGATCTGTATGTGCTTCAGCCAACTTTATCGTTTATGTTGTCATACATGATAAAGGCAGTTCACTAAAACACTTGATTTCAAAGTTTAACAAACCCTACAACTCTATACACAAGACTACTTTTTAACAATTTACACAGAACATTTTACTAAAACACATTTACTGAAAGAACTGTGCAATTGCAAAGTTTGGTAACAGAATTCCGGTAAAAATCTCCCTCAGTTTTTTGTGTCCAGGTTTTCCAAAAACTTAAATATCTGCTGAGATTTCAACAATGTCTGCAGAAGGAATGGGGTGTCAGTAAGGACATGACACATTGAATTTAAAAAAATTGATTTTGGTTATTGAACTATAGTAAGTGAAGTGGATTTACACCCGGTAACAGAATTGCGGTAACATCATTTTTTCATGGGTCCCTGAGCTGTACTACACAGAAATGCATAATTATGGATATGAATGTCATTCTCTTCATGGTGGTGTATCCTAAATAGGTACACTAAGGTATACATATTCAATATCCTCCTTTGCATATTTGGGTATTATTCTACACACTGGCTATTTTTTTTTTTATTAGCTCTGCCCCCGAACAAGACCAAACTTGGACCAAATCTGAACCAGTCATAGACGTCAATGTTTCACAAGTTTGGACCTCAAAGTACAGAATAGTAGAGTTCAGTAGAGTACAGTATAGCACAGAACAGTACAGTACACTAGAGTTCAGTAAGTAGTGTTGAGTTCAGTACAGTAGAGTACAGTAAAGTATAATATTGTTCAATACAGTACAGTAGAGTACATTAGTGTACTCAACTCTAGTGTGCTCTATTGTGTATTGTACTGACATCTGCTCTACTGTACTGTACTCTACTGTACTGTACTGAACTATACTCTTGTTTACTGTGCTGTACTGTACTCTACTGTTCTGTCCAAACTTTTGAACCTGTGGTTTGTGACTACCATTATTTTCCATTGTAGCCAGTTCAATTGCAGAATATCCGTTACCAATGTTTTTGTTGGGGGAAATTCCTTTACCAAATTCTGAGTTTGAATCACTTAATTCATAAACAAAATTGGTATCTTTAAAAACACGAACTAATTTATAGGTCTACCTTCTGTGAACTTTAATTATCCTCCCTCTTCATGAGGAAAATAAATTAGAAAATATCTGTAAGATAGGTGGGTTTTTGGTAAAGAAATTTCAAGGCACAAGGCAATGTTTCTTAAAGTTACAGAAGGCAAAACTAAATATGTGTTGATATTAGTCTTTACTTTAACATTATTGTGTTTTGATGCATTTCTGATACCGTTTAAGACTTTTTCTGTCAGATGTTTTCTATGACCCCTTTTCCATCTGTTTGACCAGAAATCAAAGCCTTTGCTTGTTCTTAATTTTTAGGATGGAAAATAGTTGAAAAATGTATATATGCCTTAATAAATAAATAAAATACTCTTCGCTTTCATTAGACACTCAATTTGATATTCTCCTATGAACTTCACATGTTGGTGCACATGGGTCCTTTTAGATGGAAATGACCTGACCAGGCTAGCATTAGACTGGTTCAGTTTGGTCTCAGCCAGTGTTTTCACACCAGGAGAGGAAGTAAAGATTGTATGTGTGTCTGTGTCTGTCTCTATTTCTGTGCTGAGACAAATAACACCTCTGTTTGCCTAACAGATATTTCCTGTGGGACCCAGTGATTCCCCCATAGAGACCTGGCACTAGGCTAGGCACACCGTGTAGTTCCTTGGGTAAACCATTAACACACCAGATGAGGATTGGATCTTCCGTGGCATTTTTTTTAATGGGCTGACTGGCGGCAGTGTGGCTGAACAGACAGGCCAGGATCACAGGAGATCACAGATATAGTGAATTTTTCATCTTCACCCTCACTGTGTGCGTTCATGCGTGAGTGCATATGTTTATCATTCATAGCGAGGGTACCTAGATATTCTGGAAGCCTCACACGGGTGTCGTCATCATACATACTGTCAAGTCATGTCCAATGAGGAGGTGTCTGTCTGTCCTCAACTGTAGTTGCTCTGGGTTTGTTTGTCTCTCTGCCCCTGTCTAGGCCCCTTTCCCCCAGCAACTCTCCTTGTGCCCTTGTCTGTCCTCTGTATCTCTCTCTTTCTGTCTCTCTGTCTCTCTCCCTCCCCCTATCTGAGTCCTCCTCTATCCAGTGTCTGCCAGCTCTCATCTCCAATCGATTCTCCTCTTCTCTGCCTGTCTCCCCAGTCCCTTCTTCATTCAGCTGAGTGCCTCACATACCCTCCATCCCTCTGCCGTCTCGCTCTCGCTCTGATCTGCAGGCTCTCATTCCTTTCCCTCCATTCCTATTATTTTGCAGCACTTCTCCGATTCAGATTCAGAGCTGTGCCCTCTTACCACAGCCTCTCCATCCCACCCCTCTTCTCCATCCCGCTCTCCATCTGCTCCTTAATCAGCTACTTCTGTCTTTCTAGCTCACTCCACTCTGCCACTTGTTTGTGTTCCTGAATCCCTCTCTCCCATTCTCCTCTTTCTCATCTCTCTCTCTGTCTAGAGTCTCTGCGTCTCTGTGTTTGAAAATTGGTGCCTGGGGCTGGTTTAGTAATCGGCATGCAGGGTGCGCTTTATGGAGATGCTGTAAAGGCACTGGCATGCCGTCAGCCAAGACAGGGCCAAGCCATGTGAATGTAACAGGCTCTCTCTCAATCTTTCTCTCCCTTCTCTCCATATCTTTCTCTCTCTCTTCACTCTCAGTCCCTCTTTATATATCCCCTCTCTCTCCTTATCTCTATCCCCCCCACCACACTCTCTCTGAATCTCTCTCGCACTAACTGTAATATAGAACCACTAGGCTCTAATAGTGCCACTCTATCACTCTGAAAAGAGGACTTTTGCTGTTAGTGTGAAACAAGTAATCGCAAGGGGGTTTCCAAACATAGATCTTGACCAAAACCCAATACAATAGAATTGCACAATAGAATAGCACTTAATATTGATCTCATATTCATACCTTTATTAATTCTTATGGTTGTTCTCTCCCTTCCTCTGTTGTAGGACGAGACAGGGGCCTATGTGATAGACAGAGACCCCACCTACTTCGGCCCCATCCTTAACTACCTGCGACACGGCAAACTGGTCTACAACAAGGAGCTGGCTGAAGAAGGTACTAGATTACTTTTGGTATTATATATTGCGTTATGATGCTATTAAAATGTATAGTAAGACTTGTAATAAGAATGTAATAACACTTTGATTGACCACGTGTGTGTGTGCGTGTGCGTGTGTGTGTGTGTTGTGCTCTGTCCCAGGTGTGTTAGAGGAGGCTGAGTTCTACAACATCACTCCTCTGATAAAACTGATCAAGGAGAGGATCCTGGAGCGGGACTGTAAAGTCACACAGGTCAAACACACACACACACTCAGCTTTGTTTTTGTGAATTTTCTGGACTTTTTGGGGAGTTCATTTTTTTTCTTCTTAATCCTAATTCAGGGCATGAAAAACGTCATGACTTTTCAAATTTTTCTTTTTTTCCTACCTTGTCAAGACATTCTGGTGACTTGTCAGGACATTGTGGTCCTGATAAGGTAGGAAACATATACATATACACACACACACACACACACACACACACACACACACACACACACACACACACACACACACACACACACAGTAGATAAGATACAGGGATTTACACAAATACAAGATGGCTACAGGTCTGCTAAAATAAAAACAGACTTGTGCATGTGCCAAGCAGAAAGACTGTTCAGCTATGTCTTTCACTCTGTATTTTCAAGTTATTTTCAGTATATTTCACCCATGTCTATGATTTCTGTTATGTAACTTTCAATCTTCCTCCTACTCTCTCTGTATTATACGCTTTACTGTACCCTCCGTCTCTACCCTTCGGCTAGACACACACTCATGCAGACACACACTGTGGGCTGTGGGGGTGCGTGCTACACCACTGCTTATAACTATAAGAAATCTAAGATGTGTCAAATAAATTATATCAAGCTCAGAGCACCAGCTATGCATTTGGCTAGTGGCTAGATGTCAAAATCAAGACTCTTGGTTACAGCAGACTTTCAATCCCCTCCTAGATGCGTACATAAAAAAAAAATGAAATATTTTATTGCTAAATAGTGTCCCTTGTGTGCACTTCCGATAATACCATATGTTCCAGTATGGTACAGAAACGGTGTGACTGTATCTGGATAGCACCCAACCCTAACGCTCACTCTCACTATCATTCATCTTCCAAACATCACTACCTCTTGCTAACCTCTCGCTCTCCCAATCCTCTTTCTCTCTGCCTTTTCTTTCCTTTCCTTACAAACATCCCACCTTCTCCAACTATTGGTCACTCTGTTTTCTCTTCTGTCTCGTTCTCTCCCTTCCTAACAACCCCCCCCCCCCCTCTCTCTCTCTCTCTCTCTCTCTCTCTCTCTCTCTCTCTCTCTCTCTCTCTCTCTCTCTCTCTCTCTCTCTCTCTCTCTCTCTCTCTCTCATTCTACATCCATACACCTTTCCCACCTACCCATATCTGTACATTCCCTCCCTCCTTCTCCTCACTTTACACCCTCTCTCTCCGTCCATCAGCAGGTGCCTCCTAAACATGTGTACCGGGTGCTGCAGTGCCAGGAGGAGGAGCTGACCCAGATGGTTTCCACCATGTCAGACGGCTGGAAGTTTGAGCAGGTCAGCGTGCGCACCTGCAGAAAGCCCCGCACCGGACTGCTCTGGACTGTGGGTTGGACTCACGCTGCTGCTCTGCTCTACCACACTCCCAACCAATCAACCCCTTTCCTGCTCTCTGTTAGCCAATCAGAGCCTCAGAGTCAGACCAATCAGACCAATCCGAGACCAAGGCACAGTCCCAATCTGCTCACAAAAACGGCCTCCTTTTCACATTTCCTTCCCCTCAGAAGAAGACTGATCTAAACAGACAGACCAGTGATCATAAGGGGAAGGAGATGCAAACAGGATGCAGAGCCAAGGAAGCTCCAGTGGAAGCTATCATATGTTGGCACATTGCCAGTTCAGTAAAGTGTTTTGAGTAATACTGTAATGCTAAACATTGCCGTCAGTGCTTCAGGGTGTACAGTTCAGTCTCACTGCCCACAGTAGAGTTGTAGCAGACATGTAGTGCTGCTAGGCTGTCCTTACCCTCTGTCCCTCCTCCCTGCATGAGCATCCATGGGTTTACCTGCTGTGATACAGGCCACCTCTCTTTCTCTGTCCATCTTTCTCTCTTTTTCTCTCTGTCTCTGATAGATGGTAAACATTGGTTCGTCGTATAGCTATGGGACAGAGGACCAGGCAGAGTTTCTGTGTGTGGTGTCCAAGGAGCTACACACACCTGGCTCAGGCCTGGGCACCGAACAGAGCCACAAGACCAAGGTGAGACTGACACACAGGAAACATATACACACACACACACAGGTACACGGGCAGATGAGTCCGAGGGATATACTCATACATCGTACATCACACACCATTCACCATTCACATATCACCACCATTCACTTCCACAAAGGTCTGAAGTAGCAGGATACGGATCTGTCACAGAGTGTCTCCCTGTGACATTTCTCTTCATCCAAGATGATCTGAGTATCCTTTGATCTTAGTGTTGGCATTTTCCACTCAAACACTGAATGTCACACACACAACTCCCAAATGTCATCCACAAGCGCATTCACATTCACTCCATCATCCACACCTCCCTCTCTCTCATTCTCTCTTTCACTCTTAATCCCTCTCCCAGATACTCAATCTGTTCATTCTTTTTTGTTGTTGTCGTTCTGTCTCATTTTTTTAATTCTCCGTCCTTTTATTCGAGTGAAGGCTTCAGAGGTGCAGCAGGAGAAAGGAGCGCAGGATGAGGTGGAGGGAGGAGAGAGAAATACCACCCCGAATGAGTGGATAAGGGAATGACAGTCTTGTGTCAGTGTTCCAAAGACGTGAATGGGTGAGGATCCATGCTAGTGTTGTTGGCTGGTAGTGGGTAGTAGCAGTAGTAGACTGTGATCAAAAGGGATCCAGGGCTGTTCCACAGCATTACATTTGCCCCAAACTCCATACAGTATTCAAAGGCCAAGGAGAGACTAACTTTTATTAAAGTTTTTTTGGATTTACAAATATGTAGAGAGAGAAAAAAGTAGGCCTTGCACTTTTGCTCCCCATCTTAAAAAGTGAACTACTATTTGTTTGAAATACCATTTGTGATGCCAGAGTGTTCGATATTGCTCTGGGGCCATTGTGTCCTGCCTGGGAAATGATCTGTTCAGCAGCGTAACCCAGCTGGACTGATGATAAGTTAGTCTCACTAGGCAGGCGGGTTGCCTCTCACATTAACAATGCCCTAGATCTGGGATTTCCCAGACTAATGATGAGCTGACGCTGCTGTGCTGCCATTGATCCAACCCGACACCCAAATGTCTCTCATTACCAATGCAATGACATGGAATAGCCCTGACATTTTGTGTAGTGGTAGTATTAGTGTGTTTTACATTTTACATGAAAAAAGACACAAACACACAATCTTACTTGTGCATGTGTAAAGGGGACACTTTGGCAGAACTGCACAGTGGGGCTGCGACGTTTTTGTTTATCCAAACAGCAATTAATCAGGTGCCGAGTAGAGCCAAAGAAACAATACAAGCGCATGTTGTTGTTTTTCCATTCACAACAAAGGGAATCCTGGATGTCACAAACACTATTACTTTATCATTCTGTCCCCATCGTCACCATCAGCATCAAACATAAAAAATACTACATTTACTGTATGTGTTTAGATTGTTTCACATGTCACCCAATCAAAGCTGATACACAGTATGAGATGTTCCCCAGTTGTAAAATATTGTGACGCGTCACATGAACATGTAACCGATCAACTCCGAAATACAACCTTGAGAATATGTCATCTTCAAAGATGGCATCCTCTGATGTTTCTCCTGTCTGTGCTTGTCTTCCAGCTTTTTCAGATCCATGGATCACGGATGTACTAGAGAGAATTGTACTTTTTTAGCTTGACATTTAATTTTGTGTTTGTTGACATATGTTTTATCATTGTTGTTGCTTTTGGAAGAAAAAAAACAGAAGTGCTCAAACATTATTTTTAAAGATTATCGAAGTGTCCCTCTCACCAGCAGCGAAACGCCAACATTTCAAAGTGTGTAGAGACGGATATATGTTTAATTTTTTTAATTTATTATCATTATCATTTTTTTATGTATTTTAGTTCCAATCACCACATAAGCCATGGAAGTTAGTGAATCTTAGTAAAATAGATTTGACCAAAGACAATGATTAAAAGCACTGCAAGTCAATGTGCTCATCCAAATGTGAAAAATGGTTTGAAATTTACATGAAATATGTGGAATCTGGCTCATAAGTAAATTGTTGTTGTTTGCACTAGTTCTGACTTGTCTGATGCTTGATACAGTAGTGAGACCTGGGCCTGAGCCAGTGATGTGGCAATGTGCTGTCTCTGATACTGCTCTGCTGCAGTAGAGATTGACAGTGAGACTCACACAGAAAGACAGACAGATGTCAAGTAACTGGCCACAGTCAGCACCACAAAAAACTCTTCCTCCTTACACACACTCCCTTACGCTCTCTCACAGACACGCGCACACACACAGTCTTGTATAATTAACTTTGTTCGGGCACACAATTCAGTCCCATTCAAAATCCTATTTTTCCTAACCTTAAGTATAGTTAAACACGTACACACACACACACACACACACACACACACACACACACACACACACACACACACACACACACACACACACACACACACACACACACACACACACACACACGCACACACACATCTTTCACTCACTCACTCACTCACTCACTCACTCACTCACTCACTCACTCACTCACTCACTCACTCACTCACTCACACACACACACATACCCATAGCAGTGCTTCCTGTCGGGACATGTGTGTTCCCTGAGGCATGTGCATGCTCAGCAGAGCAGAGCTCTCAGCCTGTCGCCCTTGCCTGGCTCCAGTGTGACTCTAGGCCCTGGCAGGATAAAGAAGAGAAAGGTGCTGAAAGAGGTCTGTGTCTGAAGTGGCACCTTATTCCCAACATAATGCACTACTCTGGTCAAAGGTAGTGCACTATATATGGAATAGGGTGCCATTTTGGATGGTTGTAATGACAGGCCCTTGCACCTTGAGGCCAGGATGTTGTCATTAATACTTTTAGCTAGGACTATGGCACAAATATTTTTAAAGAATTTCATTTTTTTGTATGTATTTCACTGTAAATGAGTAGAAAGGAGGTAAGATAAGACCTTGTCAAAGGCATCATGCACTTAGAACAGAAAATTGTTGCAACTGAATTAGAAGGTTTTGGCACTGGCCATTATCACCTCCGAGCCCCTGCAGCCCAATACTGTCACAGTCCGTAGAGACAGCCTGTCTCTGCAACCTTCAAATACTGCAAATATACTCATTCTAGTCTCTGCATGTCAACATACCCACAGATCACCATTTGAGTTGATTTCAGTTAAAAGCTTTCATGGAGGCAATATTGTGTTTTTGTGCATGTGCGTTGTGAATATAATGTTTGGCTTTGGTCATCAAAAAAGCATAGCATATGGATTAAGATCACTTAATTGGTAAATTGCACACAAGGTCCAACCAACATTTGACATCTGCTTTTAACCCAACTCATCCAAAGCATACATATACAGGTTTTTTTAGAGCAGTGTGTGGGCGCTGCCAAACTGCGCTGTTGTTTTGGGGGGTTAAGTGCCTTGCTCAAAGGCAGGCAGTGGCATCTAGGAATTGAAACCAGCAACCCTCATGTTGCCAGCTCACTTCGCACAAGACTTTTACCGTCGGACACACTTCAAGTTGCTGGCTCGCCTCCCTAACTGTTAGGCTACCTCTCTAACCGCGAGGCTTGGGTGCCTTGATTTCAAGCAAACACAATATAGGCATGTACAAAGTCTCTGGGAAAATTTGTTTGAGTCGGTCAATGGACTGCAAAATTACTATACTACATTTATTTTGTACATGTGTTTTGGTTATTTATTTTCATGACATTTTAATTGCATGTTTTTTTCAGTATCATGATTATTGCTGTAAAATATTTTTTACAACCAAGCTTATCTTGTTTTTCTCCTGTTTTTAAGTATCATTGTTTAAAAAAATGTATTCCATGTCTAGCCATGTGCCTGGCATTGACCTCATGTTTTGGTGGTTTTGCATCAGAAGATGTCCCCCTTAATGAGACTACTCTAGTTTGTAGCCTTAGCTCAAACTGTTTGTGCTTTTCCAAGACATCAGAACTTGAGCTGAAAACCTGGTATTCCTCAGCATGTTTAAAAAAACAAAAAGAAAACATGTTCTACTCATCCATGAGCATGACAGATTTTATCTATTTATATATATATATACGTGTATGTATACAGTACCAGTCAAAAGTTTGGACACCTACTCATTCAAGGGTTTTTCTTTATTTTTACTATTTTCAACATTGTGGAATAATAGTGAAGACATCGAAACTATGAAATAACATATATATGGAATCATGTAGTAACCAAAAAAGTGTTAAACAAATCAAAATATATTTTATATTTCAGATTCTTCAAAGTAGCCTTGATGACAGCTTTGCACACTCTTGGCATTCTCTCAATCAGCTTCACCTGGAATGCTTTTCCAACAGTCTTGAAGGAGTTCCCACATATGCTGAGCACTTGTTGGCTGCTTTTCCTTCACTTTGCGGTCCAAATCATCCCAAACCATCTCAATTTGGTTGAGGTTTGGGTGATTGTGGAGGCCAGGTCATCTGATGCAGCACTCATCCCTCTCCTTCTTCGTCAAATAGTCCTTACACAGCCTGGAGGTGTGTTGGGTCATTGTCCTGTTGAAAAACAAATGATAGTCCCATTAAGCTCAAACCAGATGGGATGGTGTATCTTCTGCAGAATGCTGTGGTAGCCATGCTGGTTAAGTGTGCCTTGAATTTTAAATAAATCACTGACTGTGTCACCAGCAAAGCACCCCCGCACCATCACACCTCGGCCTCCATGCTTCACAGTGGGAACCACACGTGCGGAGATCATCCGTTCACCGACTCTGCGTCTCACAAAGACACGGCAATTGGAACCAAAGATCTCAAATTTGGACTCATCAGACCAAAAGACATATTTCCACCGATCTAATGTCCATTGTTCATGTTTCTTGGCCCAAGCAAGTCCCTTCTTCTTATTGGTGTCCTTTAGTAGTGGTTTCCAGCAATTCCACCATAAAGGCCTGATTCACACAGTCTCCTCTGAACAGTTGATGTTGAGATGTGTCTGTTACTTGAATTCTGTGAAGCATTTATTTGGGCTGCAATTTCAGATGCTGGTAACTCTAATGAACTTATTGTCTGCAGCAGAGGTAACTCTGGGTCTTCCTTTCCTATGGCGGTCCTCATGAGAGCCAGTTTCATCATAACGCTTGAAGGTTTTTGGGAAGTGTTCTGCATTGACTGACCTTCATGTCTTAAAGTAATGATGGACTGTCGTTTCTCTTTGCTAATTTGAGCTGTTCTTGCCATAATATGGACTTGGTATTTTACCAAATAGGTCTATCTTCTGTATACCACCCCTACCTTGTCACAACACAACTGATTGGCTCAAATGCATTAAGAAGGATAGTTTTAACAAGGTAAACCTGTCAATTGAAATGCATTCCAGGTGACTAATTCATGAAGTTGGTTGAGAGAATGCCAAGAGTGTACAAAGCTGTCATCAAGGCAAAGGGTGGCTACTTTGAAGAATCTCAAATATAAAATATATTTTGATTTGTTTAACACGTTTTTGGTTACTACATGATTCCATATGTGTTATTTCATAGTTTTAATGTCTTCACTATTATTCTACAATGTAGACCATAGTACAAATAAAGAAAAACCCTTGAACGAGTAAGTTAGGTTTGTACCAACTTTTGTCTGGTACTGTATATGGGTTTCACTGTAGTTAATCTCATTAACTTGTTCCCGGACAATAGATCAGAACTGATTTTTTTTTATTGGGCATCTAATGCTGTTACAATAGCCAGGGTTGATTTGCTTTACAATACATTATCTTTATACAGATGTTTTTTATGGGTATAACAGTAATAGCAGTCATGCTATATTCTTGTTAAAAAAAATAATCTAAACAATGTAAATATGTGTTAGACAATTGTGCATAATCATTTATAATTCACTGTAGAAAATCAGTGAGAACTTCCTTCCTACCCCCTTTAACGAAAGCTTCAATGTACTCAGATACACCCCCATAACTTCTCAGACATCAGTGACATGGGAATTGTAATGCCTCAATATACTGTAACAGGCTCAATGAAACATGGGTCAATGTTTTCAGTCCCGTCAAGTACTATTATTATTTGTAACATGCTGTACAGGAATGATTCCAACAACTGTAAAATATAATCACATAAATAAATACAGTTTCAATGTCATTTGTTTTTAAACCATAAATCATTAAAATTTTCAAGATGAATTATCACAACAATGGTCCCCATATATTGCAATCAGTTAAAAGGAAGAAATGTATGAGGATTAATCATATTAATATTTGATTGTAGACAACACAATTATTTAACACTTAAAGGTACAATAAGTACTTTTTGCTATTTGCTGTTCTACCTAAGGTCAGTATTTCTTTTCTCAGCGTTTTTGGCATTTCTAGTGCTGAGGTTGTGGAGGGGAAGGTTTCCAGTATATCAGTACAGTGCTTAGTTGGTCTACAGCTTTGTGGTTCCTCCAAGAGGCCAGAATTCTAACTCAAGATCTGCATGTGACTTTAGACTTTCACATCAATAGACAAAAAAACAACATAATAACCCTATTTCTCCTTATCAAAAGAACTACAAGAAAGTACTGAAGTTGTTGACCGTAGCCAGATGGAGGTACTCTGGCTGGTCATCGTTAACCTCCTCCTCCTCTCCCCCCTGCTCCCCTCCGTCCCTCCCCACCCTCCTCTGCCTCATGGACAGGGTATTCCTCTTCTCCATGACCTCTGACCCCAGCGAGCGGTTCTCAAGACACTCCTGGATCATCTGGGCCAGGTCCTGCTGCAGACGCTGGCAGTTCTCCCTGCAGGGAAGGACAAGGACATAGGAGTTAATTATATAGATCTACATACAGTGCATTCGGAAAGTATTCAGACCCCTTGACTTTTTCCCAAAAAATGTACTTGTCAGCCTTATTCTAAAATGGATTAAATCGTTTTCCCCCCTCGTCAATCTACACACAATACCCCATAATGACAAAGCAAAAACTGTTTTTTTGCACATTTATTAAAAACAAAAAACTAAATATTACATTTACATAAGTATTCAGACCCTTTACCCAGTACTTTGTTGAAGCCCCTTTGGCAGCGATTACAGCCTCGAGTCTTATTCTGTATGACGCTACAAGCTTGGCACACCTGTATTTGGAGAGTTTCTCCCATTCTTCTCTGCAAATTCTCTCAAGCTCTGTCAGGTTGGATGGGGAGTGTCGCTGCACAGCTATTTTCAGGTCTCTCCAGAGATGTTAGATCGGGTTCAAGTCTGGGCTCTGGCTGGACCACTCAAGGACATTCAGAGACTTTTCCTGAAGCCACTCCTGCGTTGTCTTGGCTGTGTGCTTAGGGTCGATGTCCTGTTGGAAGATCTCTCTGTACTTTGCTCTGTTTATCTTTCCCTTGATCCTGACTAGTCTTACAGTCCCTGCCTCTGAAAAAAAAACACAACATGATGCTGCCACCACCACCATTCTTCACCGTAGGGATGGTGCCAGGTTTCCTCCAGACGTGACACTTGACATTCAGGCCAAAGAATTCAGTCTTAGTTTCATCAGACCAGAGAATCTTGTTTCTCATGGTCTGAGAGTCCTTTTGGTGCCTTTTGGCAAACTCCAAGCGGGCTGTCATGTGCATTTTACTGAGGAGTGGCTTCCGTCTGGCCACTCTACCATAAAGGCCTGATTGGTGGAGTGCTGCAGAGATGGCTGTCCTGGAATGTTCTCCCATCTCCACAGAGGAGCTCTGTCAGAGTGACCATCTGGTTCTTGGTCATTTCCCTGACCAAGGCCCTTTCCTCCCGATTGTTCAGTTTGGCCGGGTGGCCAGCTATTCTTCCATTTAAGAATGATGGAGGCCACTGTGTTCTTGAGGAACTTCAATGCTGCAGAAATGTGTTGGTACTCTTCCCCAGATCTGTGCCTTGACACAATCCTGTCTTGGAGCTCTACGGGCAATTCCTTTGACCTCATGGCTCAGTTTTTGCTCTGACATGCACTGTCAACTGTGGGACCTTTAAATAGACAGGTGTGTGCCTTTCTCAATCATATCCAATCAACTGAATTTACCACAGGTGGACTCAAATCAAGTTGTAGAAACATCGCAAGAATGATCAAGGGAAACATGATGCACCTGAGCTCAATTTCGAGTCTCATAGCAAAGGGTCTGAATACTTATGTAAATATGGTATTTCTGTTTTAAATTTTTAATACATTTGCTGTTTTTACTTTGTCATTATCGGGTATTGTGTGTAGATTGATAAGGGAAACAAATAATTTAATCAATTTTTGAATAAGGCTGTAACGTAACAAAATGTGGAAAAAGGAAAGGGGTCTGAATTCTTTCCGAATGCACTGTAGATATGTAGCTCTAATGATATCTGTTTACCCTACAAAATGGAAGAAAGACATGAATGTAGAAGTTAATAATATAGATAGATCTAAAGATGACGTGTAGCTCTAGTGATGCACATACTCTTTACTAAGTTATAGGGGAACATATAAATGAGCAGCAGGTTAACTCACGCTGTCGGTGGCGTTGGCAGGTTGTAGTCCTCTCCTGTTTCACCTGTCAACCAGTAGGTCAACTCTGTGCCTTTACCCTGGGATATATATATACACACACACACACACAATCTTATATGATATTCAACACAGTAAATAAGATTACTAAATAGTACAAATGGCAAAAAAATCTGTATGATTCTGTCATGACAAACAGCAAAGCGCAAAGCGGCATGTGCCATGTCCATACCTTGAGAAAAGTCTCCCCTCTCTTCTCGTACTCAAACTTGCAGTCTGTCCTCTGTAGGATGCTGATGGTGGGCTGACTGACGTGGATTCTCAGGGCTGGATAGAGAGAGACAGAGTTGTATTTTACTCACCTGCCATGACAGCTGATATGAACATTTTATGTTTGTGTAGATTTGGTGTGGATATTTCCAGTGTTCCTGTAGCCTGCTTACGATGTCCCGTTGACTCCATGCTAGAGGCAGTGTTGACTGTGTCTCCAAACAGGCAGTATCTGGGCATCTTTATACCCACCACTCCTGCTGCACAGGGGCCTAGGGAACAAGTAGTGAGACTTAAGGGGGGTATTGATGACAGACAGAGGGAGGAGAGAGTGAGGGAAGTTACAGGAAAGAGCAGAGACTAAGGAGGTTTTGTATTGATGATATGTACGAGGAGAGAGAAGGACGTGTTATGAATTCAGGATAGGTCTTGGGGAGCTACGGATACCTGAGTGCATCCCAATGCGGATCCACACAGGTAGTCCCGGCAGATGTCTGAGCTGGAAGGTCCCCATAAATGCCAGAATGTCCAGGGCCATGCGGGAGATGTCCACCGCGTGCCTGTTCCCGTTCCGCCGAGGCAACCCCGACGCCACCATGTACGCATCACCTATCGTCTCCACCTGACACAGGACAAGAAGGAAGACATAGAAGCTATACATCTGCTATTGAACTAAACGTTTTGGTTTACAGTAAGCCTAGCCTCAACCACAACCCTAACCTCAACCCTAACCTTAACCCTAACCTTGTATACGTCGTGGTGGTCGAGGATGCTGTCGAAGCCCTTGTAGATGTCGTTGAGCATGTCCACCACTTCCATGGGGGTGCTGTACTGGCACAGGGTGGTGAAGCCCACGATGTCGCTGAAGTAGACCGTCACCTCCTCAAACAGCTCCGGCTCCACGATGCCTGTCTCTTTCAGAGAACGCACCACAGGACTGGAGAGAGAGAAGTCATTTGCTGGTCTTAAAGTGGTTTTCTGGTTGTGCAGTCTGACAAAGACCTTCTGGTTGAAACACTGCACTTTATAAAACAAGAACATGGAACTGTGTTCGGGTATCTGTTTCTTTTTGTTGTTGTTGTTTGTCGACTGACCGAGGCAGCAGCATGAAGTTGAGGCAGTCGGCCCTGTCTCTCTCAGCCTTGTACAGAGCTGTCCTTTCCTCCACCAGGTGCTCCAGGTTCCGGGAGTACATCTGTAGACGACGGATCAGGTTGTCCATGTAGCTCTCATTAGCCTGGTTGTGCAGGTTACTATGGAGAAAAGAACAGGATCAGTCACACACACCCACACGCGCCACTTTTCAATGTGAGGGATTTCTCAAATGTATCTTAAATGAAAGAGAAGGGTGCAGCTCTACAGCAATTACATGTTAGTTATTTAGAAGCACTGCAAACCATAACCATGCTCGTCTTACTTATATCTCTATTTATTTTGACCAGTTGTCATGTTACAGAGACATTTTACCATCTTTGTAAATGTATTCTTCACCTTTCTGATAAAATGGCCAAGTCCTGGCAAGTGTTTAGCTCTATCCAATAAAAGAGAGATAAAAGTAGGTAGCTGGTACCTGAAGATCTTCCCCAGTGAGTTCTCTATCTTCTTAAAGTCAGGCCTTCGCTCTGGGTCCTCATCCCAGCAGATCTTTATCAGCATGTACACCTGTGGGCATTCAGAAAAAAAAATATGTACAAGCCAATGTGGATTACAGACTCTCTATCTCTATATCTGTCTTTCTCTGTACTGTAAGCCCTCCCCATCTCTGCCTCTCTCTGTTGCACACAAACAGACAGACAAACACACAAACAAATGCCAATCTTACCTCCAGTTCTTTTTCTCCTGCAGTCTCAAAATTCAGATCAGGTCTGAAATAGGTTATTTTGATAGGGTACTGCACTCTGGCCATTTTCTCTGATGAAGACAGAACATCGTGTGTGAGCGTCTTGTTAATCTGCTACACTATGTTGTGCTCAACTGAACAATGCTACAGTTGACCAGGAGGGGTCGATACTTCCCCAGAATTAAATGTAGAACCACTCAAAGTGCCAAAGATTACATTTTAAATAAGGGTAACTACAGTATAGCAAAGCTGATGCAATGATTCTGTTCTGAATTTCTATATAAGGTGTTATATAGGAATGTGTTTAACCTGTGCGGTCGGAGTAGGCCTCGGTGTAAAAGGTTTTCCTCCTGAGAACTATCTCCTGGGCGATGATGGCAAAGCTGTAGACATCTCCCTTCTGGGAGATCCCCTGTCTACGCAGGTGCTCTGGAGCTGTCCACAGGTCTGATGGGGGAGAGAAAGGAGGGGAAGGATGGAGAGGAAAAGAGAGTGAGGGGATAGGGGAGGATAGGTAAAAAAAACAAAGGGCAGAACAGGGATAAGACAGAAAGAGACATCCTAGGACAGACAGACCTCAGGGGAAGTGTATTGCATGAATGCTAACTATGCTAGCAAGCTAGCCCTACCGAAGTAATAGTTCCTACCTCTGCCTGGGTTTAGAATGGTGTTGCAGCCAAAGCCAGTGATCTTGACCACCATGCGGTTGTCCACCACACAGTTAGTGGACTTGAGACGGCCATGGACCTGGATGTCACTGGAATGGAGGTAGGACATACCCTGCGGAGATGAAGAAAGGGGAGGAGGTTTTGTCTTTGAATAAAGGCCTACTGTATTTCAATGACTCAATGTTGTCAAATGGATCAAAGCACTTCGGAAATGTATATCAATATTGACAAGATTAAAACTCTTGGATAGGGTTTTAGCTTGGCTAAGGTTTTAGCATCTTACGGTAAATTGCTCTGATTTGGCATTTTCTGAGCTCATACAAACCAACAGCAGAGTGTAGACTAGAGTTGTTGCCAGCTCACCTTGGCGATGTCGTACATTACAGAGATCTTAAACTCCCAGTCCATGAAGGTCTCCTCCGGGTATGAAATATTGTCATTCAGCACACACTGAGGAAGGAAGAAGTTAAAAGTTAAAATGGGAAAGTGGGTGTGCGTGCGTGCGTGCTTGCATGTGTGTTTCTCACCCTTAGAGATCCCCTCTCGCCGTACTCGAACACCCCAAACACACCATGATCATACTTGACTGTGCCGTAGAACTTAGTCAAGTTGTAGTAGTCAATGTGCAGAAGCTGTAAATCAGGGAGGTTGGATATAATAAGCAATAGGACTTATAATCAAATCAAATATGAAAAACTAAACAAAGATACCACATGGACACATGTAAAAATGCATACTTGATACCCTTGAGTAGTCTACCGGACATTATCAAACTTGCTGTATAATCGGTGACTCACCGAGTTGAGCTCTATCCTCTGACTCTTGTTAAAGTTCCCGTCCGAGTGCTTCAGCTCCTTCAGGATCACAATCTGAAACCATGACAACAACAGTAGCCTCAGTAAACCTGACCTTCATCACCATGACAACAACAGTAGCCTTAGTACACCTGACCATAGCTCCCTCAAGATCCTTCTTCAAGTGTCAAAGTGAAGGAGTCTGGCCAAATGAGTATACAATACACCTGACCAGACCACTGTATCGGTCCCTGAGCCGTGGTAGTTGCTTTAACCTACATGTGTATATATGGCTCTTTATATGTATGCATGTACAGTTGAAGTCGGAAGTTTACATACACTTAGGTTGGAATCATTAAAACTTTTTTTTCAACCACTCCACAAATTTCTTGTGAACAAACTATAGTTTTGGCAAGTCGGTTAGGACATCTACTTTGTGCCACAAAAATGACACAAGCAATTTTTCCAACAATTGTTTACAGACATATTGTTTCACTTATAATTCACTGTATCACAATTCCAGTGGGTCAGAGGTTTACATACACCAAGTTGACAGTGCCTTTAAACAGCTTGGGAAATTCCAGAAAATGATGTCATGGCTTTCGAAGCTTCTGGTAGGCTAATTGACATCGTTTGAGTCAATTGGAGGTGTACCTGTGGATGTATTTTAAGGCCTACCTTCAAACTCAGTGCCTCTTTGCTTGACATCATGGGAAAATCAAAAGAAATCAGCCAAGACCTCAGAAAAAAAATCGTAGACATCCACATGTCTGGTTCATCCTTGGAAGCAATTTCCAAACGCCTGAAGGTACCACGTTCATCTGTACAAACAATAGTACACAAGTATAAACACCATGGGACCACACAGCCGTCATACCGCTCAGTAAGGAGACACGTTCTGTCTCCTAGAGATGAACGTACTTTGGTGCGAGAAGTGCAAATCAATCCCAAAACAACAAGCAAAGGACCTTGTGAAGATGCTGGAGGAAACAGGTACAAAAGTATCCATATCCACAGTAAAACGAGTCTGTTTGGCCATAATGACCATTGTTATGTTTGGAGGAAAAGGGGCAAGCTTGCAAGCCGAAGAACCCCATCCCAACCGTGAAGCACGGGGGTGGCAGCATCATGTTGTGGAGGTGCTTTGCTGTAGGAGGGACTGGTGCACTTCACAAAATAGATGGCATCATGAGGGTGGAAAATTATGTGGCTATATTGAAGCCACATCTCAAGACATCAGTCAGGAAGTTAAAACTTGGTCGCAAATGGGTCTTCCAAATGGACAATGACCCCAAGCATACTTCCAAAGTTGTGGCAAAATGGCTTAAGGACAACAAAGACAAGGTATTGGAGTGGTCATCACAAAGCCCTCACCTCAATCCTGTAGAAAATGTGTGGGCAGAACTGAAAAAGCGTGTGCGAGCAAGGAGGCCTGACATAGTTACACCAGCTCTGTCAGGAGGAATGGGTCAAAATTCACCCAACTTATTGTGGGAAGCTTGTGGAAGGCTACCCGAAACGTTTGACCCAAGTTAAACAATTTAAAGGCAATGCTACCAAATACTAATTGAGTGTATGTAAACTTCTGACCCACTGGGAATGTGATGAAAGAAATAAAAGCTGAAATAAATCATTCTCTTTACTATTATTCTGACATTTCACATTCTTAAAATAAAGTGGTGATCCTAACGGACCTAAGACAGGGAATTCTTACTCGGATTAAATGTCAGGAATTTTGAAAAACGGAGTTTAAATGTATTTGGCTCAGGTGTATGTAAACTTCCGACTTCAACTGTACTGCCCACCACTGCGACCTGTATGCTCTCATTGGCTGGTCCTCGCTTCCTATTTGTCGCCAAACCCACTGGCTCCAGGTCATCTATAAGTCTTTGCTAGGTAAAGCCCCGCCTTATCTCAACTCACTGGTCACCATAGCAGCACCCACCCATAGCACGCGCTCCAGCAAGTATATTTCAATGTTCACTCCCAAAGCCAATTCCTCCTTTGACCGCCTATCCTTCCAGTTCTCTGCTGCCAATGACTGGAACGAATTGCAAAAATCACTGAAGCTGGAGACTCATATCTCCCTCACTAACTTTAAGCATCAGCTGTCAGAGCAGCTTACAGATCATTGCACCTGCACATAGCCCATCTGTAAATAGCCCACCCAACTCCCTCGTCCCCATATTGTTATTTATTTTTTTGCTCCTTTGCAACCCAGTATCTTTACTTGCACATTCATCTTCTGCTCATCTATCACGCCACTGTTCAATTGCTAACTTGTAATTATTTCGCCACTATGGCCTATTTATTGCCTTACCTCTCTAATCTTACTTCATTTGCACACACTGTATATAGACTTTTCTATTGTGTTATTGACTGTACGTTTGTTAATTCCATGTGTAACTCCTGTGTTGTTTGTGTCGCACTGCTTTGCTTTATCTTGGCCAGGTCGCTGTTGTAAATGAGAACTTGTTCTCAACTGGCTACCTGGTTAAATAAAGGTGAAATAAATAAATAAATAAAATACAATTTGACCCAAGTTAAACAATTTAAAGGCAATGCTACCAAATACTAATTGAGTGTATGTAAGCTTCTGACCAACTGGGAATGTGATGAAAGAAATAAAAGCTGATATAAATCATTCTTGTTGGCGGCTTTTCCTTCACTCTGCGTTCCAATTCATCCCAGACCATCTCAACTGGGTTGAGGTCGGTTGATTGTGGAGGCCAGGTCATCTGATGCAACACTCCATCACTCTCCTTCGTGGTCAAATTTAATTTAATTCTAAATAAATCACAGACAGTGTCACCAGCAAAGCACCCCACACCATCACCCCTCCTCAATGCTTCACGGTGAGAACCACACATGCGGAGGTCATCCGTTCACCTACTCTGCGTCTCACAAAGACACGGCGGTTAGAACAAAAAATCACAAATTTGGACTCATCAGAACAAAGGACAGAATTACACCTGTCTAATGTCCATTGCTCATGTTGCTTGGCCCAAACAAGTCTCTTCTTCTTATTGGTGTCCCTTAGTAATGGTTTCTTTCCAGCAATTCCACCACGAAGGCCTGAATCACGCAGTCTCCTCTGACCAGTTGATGTTGAGATGTGTCTGTTACTTGAACTCTGTGAAGCATTTATTTGGGCTGCAATTTCTGAGGCTGGTAACTCTAATGAACTTATTGTCACGTTCCTGACCTGTTTTCTGTTAGTTTTGTATGTGTTAGTTGGTCAGGACGTGAGTTTGGGTGGGCAGTCTATGTTTTGTGTTTCTATGTTGGTTTAATGGGTACCTGATATGGTTCTCAATTAGAGGCAAGTGGTTTTCATCTCCTCTGATTGAGAATCATATTAAGGTAGGTGGTGTCACATTGTTTGTTTGTGGGTGGTTGTCTCCTGTGTCAGTGTCTGTGTATGTTACGCCACACGGGACTGTTTCGGTTTTGTTTGTTTGTTCGTTTTATGTAGTCATTTTTCCTGTTTGTGCGTTCTTCGTGTTTCATGTAAGTTCTTACGTTCAGGTCAGTCTACGTCGTTTGTTGTTTTGTTTCTATTCAAGTGTTCGTCGTGTTTTCGGTTTTGTTTAAATAAATATCATGTCTTATCACGATGCTGTGTTTTGGTTCAATCCCTGCTCCTCCTCTTCGGATGAAGAGGAGGAGGAACACCGTTACAGAACCACCCACCAAATCAGAACCAAGCAGCGTATGTTCGAGCAGTGGAATACACAGGACTACTGGACTTGGGAGGACGAGCTGGATGGAAAAGGACCTTGGGCTCAACCAGGAGAATATCGCCGCCCCAAAGCTGAGCTGGAGGCAGCGAAAGCAGAGAGGCGGCGATATGAGGAGGCAGCAAGGAAGCAAGGCTGGAAGCCGGAGAATCAAGCCCAAAACCGCAGATATGAAGGTACGCGGCTAGCAAGGAAGCCCGAGAAGAAACCCCAAAAATGTCTTGGGGAGGGGCTAAGAGGTAGTGGGCCAAGGGCAGGTAGGAGACCTGCGCCCACTTCCCAGGCTAACCGTGGAGAGCGGGAGTACGGGCAGACACCGTGTTACGCAGTAGAGCGCACAGTGTCTCCTGTACGTGTGCATAGCCCGGTGCGGGTTATTCCACCTCCCCGCACTGGTAGGGCTAGATTGAGCATTGAGCCAAGTGCCATGAAGCCGGCTCTACATATCTGGCCACCAGTGCGTCTCCTTGGGCCGGCTTACATGGCACCAGCCTTACGCATGGTGTCCCGGTTCGCCTACATAGCCCGGTGCGGGTTATTCCACCTCCCCGCACTGGTCGGGCGACGGGGAGTATTCAACCAGGTAAGGTTGGGCAGGCTCGGTGCTCAAGGGAGCCAGTACGCCTGCACGGTCCGGTATTTCCGGCGCCACCTTCCCGCCCCAGCCCAGTACCACCAGTGCCTACACCACGCACCAGGCTTCCAGTGCGTTTCCAGAGCCCTGTTCCTCCTCCACGCACTCTTCCTATGGTGCGTGTCTCCAGCTCAGTGCCTCCAGTTCCGGCACCACGCACTAAGCCTCCTGTGCGTCTCCAGAGCCCTGTACGCACTGTTCCTTCTCCCCGTACTCGTCCTGATGTGCGTGCCCTCAGCCCGGTGCCACCAGTGCCGGTACCACGCACCAGGCCTATAGTGCGCTTCGAGAGGTCAGTGTGCCCTGTCCCTGCTCCCCGCACTAGCCTTGAAGTGCGTGTCTCCAGTCCGGTGCCTCCAGTTCCGGCACCACGCACCAGGCCTACAGTGCGCCTCAGTCGGCTAGAGTCTGTAGTCTGCCCAACGCCGTCTGAGCCATCCGTCTCCCCAGCGCCATCTGAGCCATCCGTCTCCCCAGCGCCATCTGAGCCATCCGTCTCCCCAGCGCCATCTGAGCCATCCGTCTCCCCAGCGCCGTCTGAGCCATCCGTCTGCCCAGTGCCGTCTGAGCCATCCGTCTGCCCAGTGCCGTCTGAGCCATCCGTCTGTCCCGAGCCATTAGAGCCGCCCGTCTGTCCCGAGCCGTCAGAGCCGTTCGTCAGTCAGGAGCCGCTAGAGCCATTCGTCAGTCAGGATCTGCCAGAGCCGCCAACCAGACAGGATCTGCCAGAGCCGCCAACCAGACAGGATCTGCCAGAGCCGCCGACCAGACAGGATCTGCCAGAGCCGCCAACCAGACAGGATCTGCCAGAGCCGCCAGTGAGCCAGGATCCGCCAGAGCCGTCAGCGAGCCATGAGCAGCCAGAGCCGTCAGCGAGCCATGAGCGTCTAGAGCCGTCAGCCAGCCATGAGCGTCCAGAGCCGTCAGCCAGCCATGAGCGTCCAGAGCCGTCAGCCAGCCATGAGCGTCCAGAGCCGTCAGCCAGCCATGAGCTGCCCCTTAGCTTAGAGCTGCCATTTATCCAGAACTGACCCTCAGTCCAGAGCTGTCTCTCTGTCCGGAGCTGCCCTTCAGTCCGGAGTTGCCCCTCTATCCTGAGCTACCTCTCTATCCTGAGCTACCTCTCTATCCTGAGCTATCCCTCTGTCCTGAGCTATCCCTCTGTCCTGAGCTACCTCTCTGTCCTGAGCTACCTTGTCCCGGAGCTGTCCTTTATCTTGGTGTTGCCCCTTAAATTAGGTGGGTGGAGTAAGAGGGTGGTCATTCTGAGGGGGAGACGTAAGCTGGGATTGACTATGGTGGGGTGGGGACCTCGCCCAGAGCCTGAGCCACCACCGTGGTCAGATGCCCACCCAGACCCTCCCCTAGACTTTGTGCTGGTGCGCCCGGAGTTCGCACCTTGAGGGGGGGGGTTATGTCACGTTCCTGACCTGTTTTCTGTTAGTTTTGTATGTGTTAGTTGGTCAGGACGTGAGTTTGGGTGGGCAGTCTATGTTTTGTGTTTCTATGTTGGTTTAATGGGTACCTGATATGGTTCTCAATTAGAGGCAGGTGGTTTTCATCTCCTCTGATTGAGAATCATATTAAGGTAGGTGGTGTCACATTGTTTGTTTGTGGGTGGTTGTCTCCTGTGTCAGTGTCTGTGTATGTTACGCCACACGGGACTGTTTCGGTTTTGTTTGTTCGTTCGTTTTATGTAGTCATTTTTCCTGTTCGTGCGTTCTTCGTGTTTCATGTAAGTTCTTACGTTCAGGTCAGTCTACGTCGTTTGTTGTTTTGTTTCTATTCAAGTGTTCGTCGTGTTTTCGGTTTTGTTTAAATAAATATCATGTCTTATCACGACGCTGCGTTTTGGTTCAATCCCTGCTCCTCCTCTTCGGATGAAGAGGAGGAGGAACACCGTTACACTTATTCTCTGCAGCAGAGGTAACTCTGGGTTTTCCTTTCAAGATAGAAAAATTACATCACCACATTAGTAAACAGTCACAAGGCATCATATGGGAAAGTGCAACCAGCGAAACGAGGTAACATAGTAATTAAAGTGGCCTCCCTGTGAGCAGAAGTTATGTTTGTTTTTACAATAATTTTTTTCAATAATAAAAAGAAATCATTATTTTTACCCCCAATTTTGTAGTATCCAATTGTTAGTAGTTACTATCTTGTCTCATCGCTACAACTCCTGTACGGGCTCGGGAGAGACGAAGGTCGAGAGCGATAGGAGTCACTAGTGCGCGATGAGACAAGGATATCCCTACCGGCCAAACCCTCCTTAACCCGGACGACGCTAGTCCAATTGTGCGACCTCCCGGTTGCAGCCGGCTGCGACAGAGCCTGGGCTCTGCACTGCGACAGAGCAGTGCCTTAGACCACTGCGCCACCCAGGAGGCCCCCGTTTTTACTATAATTTAAAAATAAAATTGTAACATTCGACGGAAAGACAGAGGTAGAGTATAGTAGGGATTGTAGATGGATTTCTGAGTTAAAGGAAACAGAGATGTAGACTAGTGAAGGTAACAAAGGAAAGTAAGTTAACCTCTTGGTGCTACAGGGGGTGCTGTTTCAACTTGGACATTTATCGTTCCCAAATTAAACTGCCTCGTACTCAATTCTTGCTCGTACAATATGCATATTATTATTACTATTGGATAGAAAACACTCTCTAGTTTCTAAAACCGTTTGAATTATTTCTCTGAGTGAAACAGAACTCATTCTACAGCACACTTCCTGTCAAGAAGTGAGATTTCTGAAATTGAGGTCTCTGTTCCAGGGTCGGTTTATAAATTCCCTTAAAAGCTATGGGGCTACATGCACTGCATACGCCTTCCCCTAGATGTCAGTAAGCGGTGAGACTTTGAATGGAGCGGATAGCACCATCTGGGGGAGTATAAAACGTCTTGGAACGGAAGTACCGGCCTTTTCGACCGGGTGCCTGACGCAAGAAGTACATCGGCATGGCTTCTTCAAAAGCTTTCGGTTTAGCAGTTCTATATCTCCGGCTCTGATTTAATTTGTTTTTTGTCTTAAAAACTTCATAAGGTAGTTAATTTAAACCGACTTATAGCAGTTTATAGCAGTTTATTGCGATTTTCCTGGATTTCTTTGTGATGCGCTTTCACGAGTTGGACACCTCTCCAGTGGGTGGCTAACGTTAGCGGCTATTTCGACAGGACAAGAGGACATCTTTCAACCCAAAGACGATTGTTCTGGAGAAAGGACACCTTGCCCAAGATTCTGATGGAAGCTCAGCTAATAGTAAGCAGTCTTTATGCTGTTAATTCGTACTTATGTTGACAAATGTCAAATAATAATTCCGCCATGAATTATGGTGTGGTCTCGCTTTAGCGCACGCTGTATTGCGCAGTAACGTTAATTTTAAAAATCTAACACAGCGATTGCATTAAGAACTAATTTATCTTTCATTTGCTGTCCAACTTGTATTTTTTAGTCAAGTTTATGAATAGTTTTCGATTAGAATAGGTGCCTCTCCAAGATGGCGCCGGACAGATTGCCTGATGTTTTGGCCACTAATCACATTGTATAACCACGATTTGTGCAGCTAAATATGCACATTTTCGAACAAACTCTATATGCATTGTGTAATATGATGTTATAGGACTGTCATCTGAAGAATTCTGAGAAGGTTAGTGAAAAAATGTATATATTTTGGTGGTTTATACGTTATCGCTATGTTCGGCTTGAATCAATGCTGTTGTGATGTTTGCTATTGTGGTAAGCTAATATAACGTTATATTGTGTTTTCGCTGTAAAACACTTAGAAAATCTGAAATATTGTCTGGATTCACAAGATCTGTGTCTTTCAATTGCTGTACGCTGTGTATTTTTAAGAAATGTTTTATGATGAGTAATTAGGTAATACACGTTGCTCTCTGTAGTTATTCTAGTCGCTTTGGTGAGAGTTGTGATGGTGGCTGCAATGGTAAACTATGATTTACAGTGGGGCAAAAAAGTATTTAGTCAGCCACCAAATGTGCAAGTTCTCCCACTTAAAAAGTTGAGAGAGGCCTGTAATTTTCATCATAGGTACACTTCAACTATGACAGACAAAATGAGGAAAAAAAATCCAGAAAATCACATTGTAGGATTTTTTATGAATTTATTTGCAAATTATAGTGGAAAATAAGTATTTAGTCAATAACAAAAGTTTATCTCAATACTTTGTTATATACCCTTTGTTGGCAATGACAGAGGTTAAACGTTTTCTGTAAGTCTTCACAAGGTCTTCACACACTGTTGCTGGTATTTTGGCCATTCCTCCATGCAGATCTCCTCTAGTGCAGTGATGTTTTGGGGCTGTTGCTGGGCAACACGGACTTTCAACTCCCTCCAAAGATTTTCTATGGGGTTGAGATCTGGAGACTGGCTAGGCCACTCCAGGACCTTGAAATGCTTCTTACGAAGCCACTCCTTCGTTGCCCGGGCGGTGTGTTTGGGATCATTGTCATGCTGAAAGACCCAGCCACGTTTCATCTTCAATGCCCTTGCTGATGGAAGGAGGTTTTCACTCAAAATCTCACGATACATGGCCCCATTCATTATTTCCTTTACACGGATCAGTCGTCCTGGTCCCTTTGCAAAAAAACAGCTCCAAAGCATGATGTTTCCACCCCCATGCTTCACAGTAGGTATGGTGTTCTTTGGATGCAACTCAGCATTCTTTGTCCTCCAAACACGACGAGTTGAGTTTTTACCAAAAAGTTATATTTTGGTTTCATCTGACCATATGACATTCTCCCAATCTTCTTCTGGATCATCCAAATGCTCTCTAGCAAACTTCAGACGGGCCTGGACATGTACTGGCTTAAGCAGGGGGACACGTCTGGCACTGCAGGATTTGAGTCCCTGGCGGCGTAGTGTGTTACTGACGGTAGGCTTTGTTACTTTGGTCCCAGCTCTCTGCAGGTCATTCACTAGGTCCCCCCGTGTGGTTCTGGGATTTTTGCTCACCGTTCTTGTGATCATTTTGACCCCACGGGGTGAGATCTTGCGTGGAGCCCCAGATCGAGGGAGATTATCAGTGGTCTTGTATGTCTTCCATTTCCTAATAATTGCTCCCACAGTTGATTTCTTCAAACCAAGCTGCTTACCTATTGCAGATTCAGTCTTCCCAGCCTGGTGCAGGTCTACAATTTTGTTTCTGGTGTCCTTTGACAGCTCTTTGGTCTTGGCCATAGTGGAGTTTGGAGTGTGACTGTTTGAGGTTGTGGACAGGTGTCTTTCATACTGATAACAAGTTCAAACAGGTGCCATTAATACAGGTAACGAGTGGAGGACAGAGGAGCCTCTTAAAGAAGAAGTTACAGGTCTGTGAGAGCCAGAAATCTTGCTTGTTCGTAGGTGACCAAATACTTATTTTCCACCATAATTTGCAAATAAATTCATTAAAAATCCTACAACGGGATTTTCTGGATTTTTTTTCTCATTTTGTCTGTCATAGTTGAAGTGTACCTATGATGAAAATTACAGGCCTCTCTCATCTTTTTAAGTGGGAGAACTTGCACAATTGGTGGCTGACTAAATACTTTTTTGCCCCACTGTATACCTGAAATATGCAAATTTTTCTAACAAAACATATGCTATACAATAAATATGTTATCAGACTGTCATCTGATGAAGTTTTTTCTTGGTTAGTGGCTATTTATATCTTTATTTGGTCGCATTTGTGATAGCTACTGATGGAGTAAAAAAATGGTGGAGTAAAAAAAGTGGTGTCTTTTGCTAACGTGGTTAGCTAATAGATTTACATATTGTGTCTTCCCTGTAAAACATTTTAAAAATCAGAAACGATGGCTGGATTCACAAGATGTGTATCTTTCATCTGGTGTCTTGGACTTGTGATTTAATGATATTTAGATGCTAGTATTTACTTGTGACGCTATGCTAGGCTATGCTAGTCAGCTTTTTTACTGATGGGGGTGCTCCCGGATCCGGGTTTGGGAGGAATTAGAGGTTAATTGGAAAGTAAGAAATTTGAATTGTTTGGATTGCTTAAGAGTTAGCAAACTAGAATCTAACTAAATGTTATTTCATTTGGTTTTATTGGGTTTTTCACGGTTAGAGAAAATATATCTTAAAGTGTCAAACACATGTAATTTTCAGACATTTTTAGTTTCTGAGTTTTAAATGAACACGTGAATTATTTTTGATAAGAAATGTACTGAATAAACTTACTGTGACCTTGGATACAAAATGTATGAAATGTTTGTCTAATAGAGAAAGAAACACTTATTTGAATGGTTTGAATGTCCTCTGACCTCTGTCCTGACTTTCTAGTGTGGTTTGATCACCCTCGCTGGAATGCTGAGAGACATTGGATGATTATTTGAAGTTAATTTATAGTACTGATAATTACGGAGAAGTTTATAGTTAATAGTTATGTGTGATTCAGACCATGAGAAGGTTAGTCCTGTCTCTGGTCTATTTTTCTATTCCTTGAATCAAGTTCTGGGTAAAAAAAAATGTAATGGAGTTATTAAGGGTAGTAATTCTAATTTGATTTGCAGTTTTTGTTGTTTTTTATACATTGATCACGTTGTCATGAGTCATGTGTCAAAATGGGGGAATTACCAGTCTGAGGTTTTTGGATTGAAGTTTACACACCGAGTAATATGTAGGAATGTATCGAATGATGTATGAAGGAGTGTATTGTTGTTTGTCTGTTTTGTTTCAATATAAATCTCACCAGTTTGGGTCTGCTGGATGATCGGAATAATTTTTTGGGCAAAATTGTTTCAACAGAATGTGATGTTATTTTCTTTGACATTTGTTTTAGAAATTGGTATTAAAAATATTGGTAAAAGTAATCATTTGTCATGCAGTCAGTGCTTGTCTGGATTTCCTGAATCAGAAATGAACTGAACTAAACTGTTGTTCTGATCGGTCCTTTCTCGAGATTATGGATTGTGACTACAGATGGTATCTAGATGCATGGAAGGGATCATTTGACCAAACGGTGTGGACCTCAAAACCCCCTCTAACCGGCTGAAGAAATGGCGTTCAATACGGCCCTGTCCTGCACCACTTCTATCGAGAGATCTGAGTCTGAGCCAGCAACTGGTGTACAGCATCCAATATCAACTACTTTTTCTCTCATGCCCTTCTCTCAGGAGTGCAACATGAATCTATGTGGAGTGAGCATGAAGAGAGATCCGTTCCAAAACTTTTCTTATGTTGCTGGTATACTGGTGGGCAAATGGACAAGACATAATAGGCGTTGTGGTGGGACTCAGGTGAGACATTGAAATTGGGACATTGTCATGGGCCATCCACTTTGAACTGTGAAGCTATCTGAAGAAGAAAAATGAAGAAATGCCAGAGGAGTGTCGGGAAAGGGAGGGGGTTGGTCAACTGTGCACGTAATTGATTTAGACTTGTTTGAAATTGTTTTATTTTGGGGTATCAGGTTGATTGAGGAGGTCTAAACACTGCTAAATGTATAGTAATTTAGGTTGAGAATGCATTGAGATACTGATCTGTAATTATAATCATGATGAGAAAGTTAATACTGGAATTATAGGTTAAATATATTGTATGTTAAAATAAATGTTCATTCTGCCAGAATTTATGTGTGTTAAATTGAGGGTTATAATTTTGAGTGATAGAACCAATGTGAATCACTGAAGAATGTCATTCTAAATTTTGGTTGGATAATTAATTGTTTTGTTTTATGATTTGGAAACTGAATGATTTTTTAAAAACTGACTGATTGATTTGAGTAAGTTTTTAGTATGTTGATAACTATGAGTTTTGATTGTTGTTATGCTGATTGTGACGCGTGTAAAGAAGTTGTGTACCAAAGAGATTGATACTATTCTCAGCATGCCCTGGTGAATGGAGAGGGTGAACTCTGATACTGAGAGTGAAACTGATCCTAATCTATTTCATTTATATCCATAGCCAAATTGCAATTTTTGACGATAATTATAATACTCAGGAACTATAGCAGGTTTGTGCTAATGGCACATAGCCATGGGTGTTGCCTTATGAATAGTGGGATCATGATGCTTGTCCTGGGTCATGTTCATTAGGCACTAAATGGAAGAAATGTTACTTAAACCGGGAGTCACTACCTGGATTTTACTGGCTAATTTTAGTTTCTACTATGCTAACCAATGGAGGTGTGCTCGGTATCAACATGATGATTTGTTTCGTACTGATGAAAAATGTACTCTGACTTAGATTGCTGAGATTGTTTTTGCGATATTGCAATGTCTTTTTAAACATTGTAATTTGTCTTTTAAGTTGAGAGATATCTCAAAATTGGGGAATGTGATAGAAAAATTACGTATTTACCTGATTTATTTGATATTAATGGTTAACAATTAATATTGAACTAATAGTAAGACATTTCTGATATTTCTTCCCTGCAGCTAATCTGGGCGTGTGGTCACTAGAGATGGCTTGAGCTGACAAATGCATTACATAGACAAGAATGTGTTTTACTAGAGATAGTTTAGGAGTATAACAATGCCTCATTGTCTCTAAATCATCCTGACATCTGGGAAACTAAGTGTAACCCTCTCACCAGGCTCGAATTTGACTCACGATATTAACTTGCGTAGAATATCTCAACAGCATGGGATGTTAGGTGAGAAGGACATCTCCAATAAGAATCCCTATTGTAAACTATCTAGGGCGATGACAATAAGGTATTAACTTCAGATTAAATGATTATAGGTTTCTGTTATTGTATAAGGATATACTTTCCCATGCATTAAATTAAATTGAAACAGTAAATGACTCCACCAAGGCAACATACATAAGGTTCAAGATGTGTATTATTACATTTTCAATGCACCACATAAAAATGTATTAAAATAATAAACCCCAATGAGTCGTGCACAACCCATGTCCAAATTATTTCAAGCTTGCTTAACCTGTTGGCGCGGGTACGAGCTCAAAAAAATTACGACACACATAAAGTCCCGAAGCACCCCACCGTTGTGGTTACTTATTCCCTCAGTGAAGTATGGCAGTTCCTTGCAGGTTACCTCACAAGATCCACAGCAAGCACAGCTATCAATGCAGACAGTACTCTTTAGCAGTAACCGATATCCAATGGGAACATGAACTCGTTAATCTTTCCCAAGCAATTCTCCCTCCGTGTCACACGATGCTAGGCTAACCTCAAGGCTGTCAAATACCTCCACGATGAGACCGTAGCTTCAGTCTTTACTAAGTCTTTCTTAACAAAATTATAACAACTCTCTTATAAAATAAAATCGGTATTTCCATTCAAAACTTGATAGGTATGGGTTGTTATAATTTTGTTGTTCTATTTTTATCGTCTTCTTTTATAATTTTTCTTCACCAACGGTCATAATGTAATGTCCATCCTTTTCTCAACATCTCTCTCCATCTCTTTTTTCCCAGGCCTCTTGTTAACCAGGTCAACTCCCATTGGCCACAGCTTAATTAACAAGCGACCTTATTGGTCAAAACTTAAACTTAAAAGTAAACCAACCTATTCACTTATACATTAAATACATATTTCTTCAAAAGAAATGCATTAACAACATTACAATTCGGGAGCAATTCAATCACCTTTTAAATATAATACCAATTAATTATAACAAATAAACTCAATACTTGGTTCTAACAAGAATAAACTCACTACTTGGTTCTAACAAGAATAAACTCAATACTTGGTTCTAACAAGAATAAACTCAATACTTGGTTCTAACAAGAATAAACTCAATACTTGGTTCTAACAAGGGTATTACATAAGCTAGGGTGGGGTTAAGACAACAACCCTGTGTAGATAACGACCGGATGAACCCAGAGTGGTTTATCTTGCCCCTTGGTCTGCATGGGAGGGGTGGAACCAGCAATGACTAAGAATTCTTAGCGGTGACAGTCAAGACTGTTGGGCCGAGTAACCTAACCTTTACACAAATGCAGACACTAAGAATTCTTCGTCATTGCTGGTTCCACCCCTCCCATGCAGACCAAGGGGCAACATAAACCACTCTGGATTGACCAGCATCTATATTGCAATAACTAATTGATATTGAATAAAGATGATTGTTTGAAGAAATGACAAAGTCTCTCTCACTTGATTAGAATATTCCACTACACTGTCCTGTGGTGGTCCTCATGAGAGCCAGTTTCATCATAGCGCTTGATGGTTTTTGCGACTGCACTTGAAGAAACTTTCAAAGTTCTTAAAATTTTCCGGATTGACTGACTTTCATGTTTTAAGGATTAGCCCCTTTTTTTCCATTTTCGCCTCAAATAACATACCCAAATCTAACTGCCTGTACCTCAGGCCCTGAAGCAAGGATATGTATATTCTTGGTACCATTTGAAAGGAAACACTTAGAAGTGTATGGAAATGTAAAAGTAATGTAGTAGAATATAACACAATAGATCTGGTAAAAGATCATCCAAAGAAAACACCAACCGTTCTCTTGATTTTTTTTTGTACCATCATCTTTGAAATGCAAGAGAAAGGCCATAATGTATCATTCCAGCCCAGGTGCAAATTAGATTTTGGCCACTAGATAGCATCAGTGTATGTGCAAAGTTTTAGATTGATCCAATGAACCATTGCATTTCTGTTCAAAATGTTATATCAAGACTTTCCAAATGTGCCAAATTTGTTTATTAATAACTTTTCATGTTCAAAATTGTGCACTCTCAAACAATAGCATGGTATTATTTCACTGTAATAGCTACTGTAAATTGGACAGTGCAGTTAGATTAACAAGAATTTAAGCTTTCTGACAATATCAGATATGTCTATGTCCTGGGAAATTTTCTTGTTACTTACAACCTCATGCTAATCGCATTAGCCTACGTTAGCTCAACCGTCCCGTGGAAGTGACACCGATCCCGAAGAAGTTTTAAAGTAATGATGGACCGTCGTTTCTCTTAACTTATTTGAGCATAATATGGACTTGGTCTTTTATCAAATAGGGCTATTTTCTGTATACCACCCATAACTTGTCACAACACAACTGTCTCAAATGCATTAAGAAGAAACAGAACTCCACAAATTAACTTTTAACAAGGCACACCTGTTCATTTAAATGCATTCCAGGTGACTACCTCATGAAGTTGGTTGAGAGAATGCCAAGAGAGTGCACAGCTGTCATCAATGCAAAGGGTGGCTACTTTGAAGAATCTAAAATATTTAATATATTTTGATTAGTTTAACACTTTTTTGGTTACTTTTTGGTTACTACATGATTTCATATGTGTTATTTGATGTCTTCACTATTCACTATATGATGTCTTCACTATTATTCTATAATGTAGAAAATAGTACAAATAAAGAAAAACCCTTGAATGAGTAGGTGTGTCCAAACTTTTGACTGGTACTATATAGACATATATACACATATAAAGAGCCATATACAATGCCTTCAGAAAGAATTCGTACCCCTTCTCTTTTTCCACATTTTGTTGTGTTATATCCTGGATTCAAAATGGATGAAATATTCTCTCACCCATCTACACACAATACCCCATAATGACAAAGTGAAAACATGTTTTTATAAATTGTAAGACATTTATTGAAAATGAAATACAGAAATGTACATAAGTATTCACACCCCTGAGTCAATACTTTGTGCAAGCACCTTTGGCAGCAATTACAACTGTGAGGTTTTCTGGGGAAGTCTCGAAGAGCTTTCCACACCTGAATTGTACAACATTTGCCCATTATACTTTTCAAACTTCTTCAAGTTCTGTCAAGTTCTGGTTGCTGATCATTGCTCGAGAACCATTTTCAGGTCCTGCCATATATTTTCAAGCTGATTAACATCAAAACCTTAACCATGCTCCCTCTCATTCATATCTCTATTTAATTTGATCATTTGTCATTTTACAGAGCCATTTGACCATCTTTGTACAATGATTCTTCACCTTTCTGATAAAATGGCCAAGTCCTGGCAAGTGTTTAGCTCTATCCAGTAAAAGAGAGATAAAAGTTGGTAGCTCTAAGAGCTTTCCACACCTGGATTGTAAAACATTTGCCAATTATTATTTTTTAAATTCTTAAAGCTCTGTCAAATTGGTTGTTGATCATTGCTAGACAACCATTTTCAGATCTTGCCATGTATTTTCAAGCCGATTTAAGTCAAAACTGTTACTAGGCCACTCAGGAACCTTCACTGTATTCTTGGTAAGCAACTCCAAAGTAGATTTGGCCTTGTGTTTTAGGTTATTGTCCTGAATTCATCTCCCAAAATCTGGCGGATTCTAGGATTTTGCCTGTGCTTAGCTCCATTCTGTTTCTCTTTTATCCTGAAAAACTCCCCAGTCCTTAACGATTATGAGCATACCCATAAAATGATGCAGACACCATTATGCATGAAAATATGAAGAGTGGTACTCAGTAATGTGTTCTATTGGATTTGCCCCAAACAAAGTGATGAAATCTGTTGGTATCATCAGAAAGATTGGTGGTTTGGTTCATCAGGCTTGCTTCCTAACTCTACGCTATAGCTTAATTTACCCATATCCCATATCCCCAGTACATATGCCTCCTACCAATACAAGTTACTCAACATACAAAATACATTTGCAAGACTAGCCACCTGCTCTAATTACCTGGCTCCATCTGCACCTTTGTTTAAGAAACTTAATCTATTGTCTATTGATGGCATTAATGTACTTCTTATGACTGCAATCCCATTAACGGGATGATATGACAACAGCCAGTGAAAGTGCAGGGCGCCAAATTCAAACAACAGAAATCTCATAATTAAAATTCCTCAAACATACATGTATCTTATACCATTTTAAAGGTAATCTTGTTGTTAATCCCACCAAAGTGTCCGATTTCAAATAGGCTTTACAGCGAAAGCACCACAAACAATTATGTTAGGTCACCGCAAAATCACAGAAAAACACAGTCATTTTTCCAGCCAAAGACAGGAGTCACAAAAAGCAGAAATAGAGATAAGATTAATCACTAACCTTTGATGATCTTCATCAGATGACACTCATAGGACTTCATGTTACACAATACATATATGTTTTGTTCGATAAAGTTCATATTTATATCCAAAAACCTCAGTTTACATTGACGCCATGTTCAGAAATGCCTCCAAAATATCCGGAGAAATTGCAGAGAGCCACGTCAAATAACAGAAATACTCATCATAAACTTTGATGAAAGATACATGTTTTACATAGAATTAAAGATACACTTGTTCTTAATGCAACCGCTGTGTCAGATTTCAAAAAGCTTTACGGCAAAAGCACAATATTCAATAATCTGAGAACAGCGTTCAGCCACAAAAGCAAGCCATACAGTTACCCGCCAAATTGTGCAGTCAACAAAACTCATAAAAAGCATTATAAATCTTCACTTACCTTGGCTGATCTTCATCGGAATGCACTCCCAGGACTCCCACTTCCACAAGAAATGTTCGTTTTGTTCGGTAATGTCAATCATTTATGTCCAAATAGCTATTTTTGTAGTGTGTTTGGTAAATAAATCCAAAGACAGGAAGCGCGTTCACTAAAAGCAGACGAAATGTCAAAAAGTTCCGTAACAGTCAGTAGAAACATGTCAAACGATGTATTGAATCAATCTTTAGAATGTTTTTAACATAAATCTTCAGTAACGTTCCAACCGGAGAATTACATTGACTTCAGATGTGCGATGGAACAGAGCTCCCTCTCATGTGAACGTGCATAGTCAGAGCATGGTCAGGTCATGATAGACCTGACTAATTCCTGTCTCCTTCAGCCCCACTTCACAGTAGAGGCACCAGACAAGGTTCTACAGACTGTTGACATCTAGTGGAAGCCGTAGGAAGTGCAAACTCATCCATATCCCACTGTGTATTCAATAGGGGCTTGGTTGAAAATCGACCAACCTCAGAATTCCCACTTCTTGTTTGGATTTTTTCTCAGGTTTTTGCCTGCCATATGAGTTCTGTTATACTCACAGACATCATTCAAACAGTTTTAGAAACTTCAGAGTGTTTTCTATCCAATACTACTAATAATATGCATATATTAGCAACTGGCACTGAGGAGCAGGCAGTTTACTATGGGCACCTCTGGGCACCTTTCATCCAAGCTACTCACTACTGCCCCTGCAGCCATAAGAAGTTAATGTATGCTAATTATGCACTTTCATCTACAAAATACTCATAACTCCCAGACAGTTTACCTAAACCCTTCAATGGATTCTTCCAGGTTAATTCTGAAATCCATCTATATAACACAAGACATGTTTTTTATTGTATACTGAGTATATCATGTACAATTTTAATGAATACGCTTTGCTTAACTGATTGAACTATTTTTTTGTACTTATATTTGTGGTGTGGTTTTCATATACTGTAAGCCCTTTTGGGCTTCCAACTTCACCTGCACATTGTTTTTAGCAGTTTTTTTTATCTGCACTGTTTTGTCTTTCACTTAATTTCTTTGGGCGAATAAATACTACCTAAATAAAACCTTAAACACTTTGTATTCAGGACAAAGAGTTAATTGCTTTGCCAGGTTTTTTTTGCAGTATTACCTTAGTGCCTTGTTGCAAATAGGATGCATGTTTTTGAATATTTGTATTCTGTAAAGGCTTCCTTCTTTTCACTCTGTCAATTAGGTTATTCACCATGCTCAAAGGGATATTCAATGTCTGCTTTTGGAAACTGTTTTGTATTTTTACCCATCTACCAATAGGTGCCCTTCTTTGTGAGTCATTGGAAAACCTTCCTGGTCTTTGTGGTTGAATCTGTGTTTGAAATTCAGTGCTTGACTGAGGGACCTTACAAAATAATTGTATGTGTGAGGAAGTCATTCAAAAATCATGTTAACATTATTATTCCACACTGAGGGAGTCCATGCAACTTATTATGTAACTTGTTAAGCTCCCAAGTGGCGCAGCGGTCTAAGGCACTGCATCTCAGTGCTAGAGGTGTCACTACAGACCCTGGTTTGATTCCAGGCTGTATCACAATCGGCTGTGATTGGGAGTCCCATAGGGAGGCGCACAATTGGCCCAGCATCATCTGGGTTAGGGTTTGGCTGGGGTAGGCCGTCATTGTGAATAAGAATTTGTTCTTAATTAACTGACTTGCCTGCTTAAATAAAGGTTAAACAAAAACACATATTTTTACTCCTGATCTTATTTAGGCTTGCCATAACAAAGGGCTTAAATACTTATTGACTCAAGAAATTTCAGCTTTTCATTTTTAATTAATTAGTAAAAATTTCAAAGAACAGAATTCCACTTTCAAATTATGGGTTATTGTATGTAGATTACTGAAAAAAAACTCTATTTAATCCACTTTAAATTCAGGCTGTAACACCACAAAATGTGGAAAAAGTCAAGGGGTGTGAATACTTTCTGAAGGCACTGTATAAGTTTGAGTTACCTTTTTATCGTAGCGTCCTTGGCGGATCATATAACTTTTTTTTGTCCTGTGGTCTTCATCAATCTGACAAACAAACGGACATAGACGGGAGTTAGTAGACGTATTAGAGAACGTGACTTAACTTTGAGATCGCACAATGATGACATGCTTGGGTCGCCGCACACTGACGAACTAGCTGACCTTGAGGGAGACCAGGCTACGTTCATTGTACTCCAGCGGGGTGATGAGGTCAGAGTGGATGTGAGACCATCTCTTCCCCACCTGGCGCTCTCTCCTGTTCTGCCTGGTAACAGATAGCAACACAGTGTAAGAGGTCTCCCTCATAAAAATAATTAAACTTGACTGGGGATTCCTGTTCTAGTAATTATATTTCTATGGTCACCCTGAACATACCATGATAGATAAAACAGCCCTCTATGGAATCAGGCACCAAAATGGCAGATTTAAGGTGAATCTAATTTGTGCCTTACCTGTAGAAGATGAATGCGATGGTAGCCACCACCACCACAGTGACACCTAAGACAATGACAACGATGTTCTTCAACCTCGAACCTGGGGGGGGCATGATTATGATGAGGAGACCAATAAAATGGACTGCGTCATAATTATACAATTTCTCAATGAGTGTGCAGGGAAGGGGGTAATTGAGGTGGTATTACTGTACATTGAAGTTGAGCAACTTAGGGTTCAGTGCCTTGCTAAAGATCGCTGTCGAATCCACAAGCCAACTTGGTGAATAATCTAGTTGGCTTACGGTTTTGAAACAGCAACCTTTTGATTGCTGACCCAATGCTCTTAACCCCTACGCTACCTGCCACCCTGATCTCACAACACTGGTTCTTGTCCCATATCTGTCTTATCGATCAGATCTGGGATGAAAAACGAAAATGAAAGACACAGACCATACCGATCACTTATCGCAGACATTTTGGTGAAATCGTCCATTATGATAAGTACAGTGCATTCGGAAAGTATTCAGACCTGTTGACGTTTTCCACATTCTGTTACGTTACAGCCTTATTCTAAAATTGATTAAATAGTTTTTTCCCTCATCAATCTACACACAATACCCCATAATGAGAGACATCAGATTCCAGAGAGACATCAGAGACTGTAACGTTCTTTGCTTCACGGAAACATGGCTCACTCGAGAGACGCTAACGGAGTCGGTGCAGCCAGCTGGTTTCTTCACGCATCGCGCCGACAGAAACAAACATCTTTCTGGTAAGAAGAGGGGCGAGGGGGTATGCCTTATGATTAACGAGACATGGTGTGATCATAACAACATACAGGAACTCAAGTCATTCTGTTCACCTGACTTAGAATTCCTCACAATCAAATGTCGACCGCATTATCTACCAAGGGAATTCACTTCGATTATAATCACAGCCGTATATATTCCCCCCCAAGCAGACACATCGATGGCCCTGAACAAACTTTATCTGACTCTATGTAAACTGGAAACCACACACCCCGAGGCTGCATATATCGTAGCTGGGGATTTTAACAAGGCTAATCTGAAAACAAAACTCCCTAAATTCTATCAGCATATCGATTGTGCTACCAGGGCTGGTAAAACCCTGGATCATTGTTATTCTAACTTCCGCGATGCATATAAGGCCCTCCCCCGCCCTCCTTTCGGAAAAGCTGACCACGACTCCATTTTGTTGCTTCCAGCTTACAAACAGAAACTAAAACAAGAAGCTCCAGCGCTCAGGTCTGTTCAACGCTGGTCCGACCAATCTGATTCCATGCTTCAAGACTGCTTCGATCACGTGGATTGGGATATGTTCCGCATTGCGTCCAACAACAACATTGACGAATACGCTGATTCGGTGAGCGAGTTCATTAGAAAGTGCATCGGCGACGTAACACCCACAGCAACGATTAAAACATTCCCAAACCAGAAACCGTGGATTGATGGCAGCATTCGCGTGAAACTGAAAGCGCGAACCACTGCTTTTAACCAGGGCAAGGTGACCGGAAACATGACCGAATACAAACAGTGTAGCTATTCCCTCCGCAAGGCAATCAAACAAGCTAAGTGCCAGTATAGAGACAAAGTAGAGTCGCAATTCAACAGCTCAAACACAAGAGGTATGTGGCAGGGTCTACAGTCAATCACGGATTACAAAAAGAATACCAGCCCCGTCGCGGACCAGGATGTCTTGCTCCCAGACAGACTAAATAACTTTTTTGCTCGCTTTGAGGACAATACAGTGCCACTGACACGGCCCGCTACCAAAACCTGCGGGCTCTCCTTCCCTGCAGCCGAGGTGAGTAAAACATTTAAACGTGTTAACCCTTGCAAGGCTGTAGGCTCAGACGGCATTCCCAGCCGCGTCCTCAGAGCATGCGCAGACCAGCTGGCTGGTGTGTTTACGGACATATTCAATCAATCCTTATCCCAGTCTGCTGTTCCCACATGCTTCAAGAGGGCCACCATTGTTCCTGTTCCCAAGAAAGCTAAGGTAACTGAGCTAAACGACTACCGCCCCGTAACACTCACTTCCGTCATCATGAAGTGCTTTAAGAGACTAGTCAAGGTCCATATCACCTCCACCCTACCTGACACCCTAGACCCACTCCAATTTGCTTACCGACCCAATAGGTCCACAGACGACGCAATCGCAACCACACTGCACACTGCCCTAACCCATCTGGACAAGAGGAATACCTATGTGAGAATGCTGTTCATCGACTACAGCTCAGCATTTAACACCATAGTACCCTCCAAACTCGTCATCAAGCTCGAGACCCTGGGTCTCGACCCCGCCCTGTGCAACTGGGTACTGGACTTCCTGACGGGCCGCCCCCAGGTGGTGAGGGTAGGTAACAACATCTCCACCCCGCTGATCCTCAACCACAAGAGTGCGTTCTGAGCCCTCTCCTGTACTCCCTGTTCACCCACGACTGCGTGGCCATGCACGCCTCCAACTCAATCATCAAGTTTGCGGACGACACTACAGTGGTAGGCTTGATTACCAACAACGACGAGACGGCCTACAGGGAGGAGGTGAGGGCCCTCGGAGTGTGGTGTCAGGAAAATAACCTCACACTCAACGTCAACAAAACAAAGGAGATGATTGTGGACTTCAGGAAACAGCAGAGGGAGCACCCCCCTATCCACATCGACGGGACAGTAGTGGAGAGGGTAGTAAGTTTTAAGTTCCTCGGTGTACACATCACGGACAAACTGAATTGGTCCACCCACACAGACAGCGTTGTGAAGAAGGCGCAGCAGCGCCTCTTCAACCTCAGGAGGCTGAAGAAATTCGGCTTGTCACCAAAAGCACTCACAAACTTCTACAGATGCACAATCGAGAGCATCCTGTCGGGCTGTATCACCGCCTGGTACGGCAACTGCTTCGCCCACAACCGTAAGGCTCTCCAGAGGGTAGTGAGGTCTGCACAACGCATCACCGGGGGCAAACTACCTGCCCTCCAGGACACCTACACCACCCGATGTCACAGGAAGGTCATAAAGATCATCAAGGACAACAACCACCCGAGCCACTGCCTGTTCACTCCGCTATCATCCAGAAGGCGAGGTCAGTACAGGTGCATCAAAGCAGGGACCGAGAGACTGAAAAACAGCTTCTATCTCAAGGCCATCAGACTGTTAAACAGCCACCACTAACATTTATTGGCCGCTACCAACATACTGACTCAACTCCAGCCATTTTAATAATGGGAATTGATGGAAATTATGTAAAAATGTATCACTAGCCACTTTAAACAATGCCACTTAATATAATGTTTACATACCCTACATTACTCATCTCATATGTATATGTATATACTGTACTCTATATCATCTACTGCATCTTGCCATCTTTATGTAATACATGTATCACTAGCCACTTTAAACTATGTCACTTTATGTTTATATACCCTACATTACCCTACATCTACTGCATCTTGCCTATGCCGTTCTGTACCATCACTCATTCATATATCTTTATGTACATATTCTTTATCCCTTTACACTTGTGTGTATAAGGTAGTAGTTGTGGAATTGTTAGGTTAGATTACTCGTTGGTTATTACTGCATTGTCGGAACTAGAAGCACAAGCATTTCGCTACACTCGCATTAACATCTGCTAACCATGTGTATGTGACAAATAAAATTTGATTTGATTTGATTTAATGACCACCAGACCCTTTACTCAGTACTTTGTTGAAGCACCTTTGGCTGTGATTACAGCATAGAGTGTTCTTGGGTATGACGCTACAAGCTTGGCACACCTGTATTTGGGGAGTTTCTCCCATTCTTCTCTGCAGATCCTCTCAAGCTCTGTCAGGTTGGAATGGGGAGTGTCGCTGCACAGCTATTTTCAGGTCTTTCCAGAGATGTTCGATCGGGTTCAAGTACGGACTCTGGCTGGGCCACTCAAGGACATTCAGAGACTTGTCCCGAAGCCACTCATGTGTTGTCTTGGCTGTGTGCTTAGGGTCGTTGTCCTGTTGGAAGGTGAACTTCGCCCCAGTCAGAGGTCCTGAGCGCTCTGGAACAGGTTTTCATCAAGGATCTCTCTGTACTTTGCTTCGTTCATCTTTCCCTCGATCCTGACTAGTCTCCCAGTCTCTGGTCTGAAAAAAATCACCACAGCATGATGCTGCCATCACCATGCTTCACCGTAGGGATGGTGCCAGGTTTCCTCCAGACGCGATGCTTGGCATTCAGACCAAGGAGTTCAAGCTTGGTTTCATCAGACCAGAGAATCTTGTTTCTCATGGTCTGAGAGTCCTTTTGGTGCCTTTCGGCAAACTCCAATGATCTGTCATGTCTTTTACTGAAGAATGGCTTTCATCTGGCCATTCTACCACAAAGGCCTGATTGGTGGAGTGCTGAAGAGACGGTTGTCCTTCTGGAAGGTTCTCCCATCTTCACAGAGGAACTCGGTCGGGTTCTCGGTCACCTCCCTGACCAAGGCCCTTCTCCCCCGATTGCTCAGTTTGGCCGAGTGGCCAGCTCTAGGATCAGTCTTGGTGGTTCCAAACTTCTTCCATTTAAGAATGATGGAGGCCACTGTGTTCTTGCGGACCTTCAATGCTGCAGAAATGTTTTGGTACCCTTTTTTAGTACCCTTCCCCAGATCTGTGCCTCGACACAATCCTGTCTCGGAGCTCAACGTACAATTCCTTCGACCTCATGGCTTGGTATTGCTCGGACATGCACTGTCAACTGTGGGACCTTATATAGTCAGTTGTGTGCCTTTCCAAATAATGTCTAATCAATTGAATTTACCACAGGTGGACTCCAATCAAGCTGTAGAAACATCTCAAGGATCATCAATGGAACAGGATGCACCTGAGCTCAATTTCGTGTCTTATAGCAAAGGGTCTGAATACTTTTGTAAATAAGGTATTTCTGTTTTTTATTTTTAACACATTTCTAAAAACCTGTTTTTGCTTTGTCATTATGGGGTATTGTGTGTAGATTGATAAGGAAAACAATAATTTTAATCCATTTTAGAATAAGTCTGTAACGTAACAAAATTTGGAAAAAGTCAAGGGGTCTGAATACATTCCGAATGCACTGTAGCCTATACTAGAGAAATGTGAAGTTTAAAATGAAATCAGTTTGCTAATATGGGTGATTGTTAATGGTACAATTGATGGTTCAACCATCAAACTAGTAGTAGTAGTTTAAAGGATCGTTAAAAAACTGTGCACATCAATGTCATAAACTTATCATTCTATTTATTGTTACTGAATCAATTCAGGCAATTTATCGTGATATGGATTTCTGTGCATTTCGCTCAGCTTTAGTTTAACCCTTACCCTGGTCTGGAGTGTCATTTGGGAGATGTCTGCCCCAGATGAAGGATGGTTTACTGTTGACGATGTTGGTGTAGTTGTAGACAGTGTTGAATATAAATAAAGTTTCATACTGTGGAGGAGACAGGGAAAGTGTTAAAACATTAAAATTGACACGATAGAATGATGTAAGTCATCTGCTAAATTACTAAAATGTAAATGATGATAGCTGACCTACCTTGTTGTCAGTGGTGGTGTAAATGACTGAAAAATTCACGTCTCTGTCCCCATGGTCATCCAGCTTGTAGTGGCCTGCGATGCCTTTATGGAAACACATATACACACCTTACACTAAACAGATCTACAGAACTACACAAACACACACACATAGATATACACACACAAACACACACACACACACACAGGTGGCCATATGTCCAGGCCAGACCACATGGCTTTATGTGTTGTTTCCTGGTCTCTTACCGTCGAATGAGATGTTTCTGAAGTGGTTGATATTGACTACCTCCGTGTGGTTGAGCTCAGACTCAGGCTTGCTCCAGATCTTTCTCATCACCTGACCAAACAGCAGCACTGCATCATGGTACGCTGCCATGTAGTCATTCATCTGGAGAGAGCAGAGATTGATTGCACCCTGGTCAAAAGTAGTACATTACTTTTTGCTCCTTTAGTGATAATTAAAATCTAGGGGCAGCAGTTCATTATAATATTTTGGGGCATGGATTGCTCACAGCTCTTTTTGTGCAACTGTGAGTGAGTGTCATTCCAGTTTATGTAATCTGTTTTGTTAAAAGCAAAACAAAAATAAAAAAGCAAAATCATTTTTTGTAGGATGTTTTCTGAGATTCTTAATGTAAACATTTAGGGCAGTAGTGCCATTACATGTTATATATGACTATGGGCAGTAACGATGTCTTGTGAAAGACTCACATTTGACTTTGTGTCAATTGAGAACACTTGACTCAATCAGTGGTTCTCAATTCTCTTCTTAGGGATCCGAAGCAGTTCCAGAGCTAGAACTCCTGATTCAACTTGTCAATTAATACAATTATAACACCTATGGAATTTTAACAATATCATATGGCTAACCAGAATAAAAAACCCTGTATGGTTCTTCTAAAATGAACCTTTGAGATTGAGAAAGGTTCTATATAGAACCATTCTCCATAAAGTAGCCCCAAAAAGGGTTGTAACCATAGCGGCACTGTTGGAAATGGTTCTTTATAGCACCATACTTGTTACATGTTGAACCTTATGAGCATGGTTCTTTATAGAACCTTCAAAAAATATATATATTTAGCACCAAAAAGTAATCTGCTATGGTTACAAGCCAATTGACCCTTATTTGGCACTATATAGAACCATTTGTTTTTAGTGTGTACAGTACATAGGGAATAGGATGCCATTTTGGACGTAACCTCAGAGTACAGTGATAGACAGGGCCCCAGCCCAGCAGGGTGTCTCACCGTCACGTTGTTGCCCAGGTCTGTGTCCACAGTATAGTTCCTAGTGTTGGGCATGGTGAGAACCAACACGTTCTTCATAGCAGGGATAGAGGACTTATTGGTGTAGTACTTATCACTGTGGGGAGTCATGGGTGCATTGTCAATGACACTGCAAACACTGGTGCTCTCTGACAAGCAAGGCGATTACAGTATTACAGTTTTTCTCAATTGCTAAAACACTAAAACCCATTGGCTGAACAAAGTTCTCAGTTGCCTAGACTCATTTAGCTAATTATGCAGTCTGTTGTCAATACCTTAAACCATTTCACATGGTAAAACACAATTTGCAGATCTCACTTAGACTTTTCAGCAAAACTCTAAACACATTCTCATTCTCAAAACACATTCTGCACTCTAATGCACATGTCATCCATACTGGTAAACACAAGTGGCAACAATCAAATACAAATAGAGAACACATGTCATTGATTGAACACAACCACTCAAAATTGATTTAACCTGTTTCAAATGATGCGACACAACCAATATAAGCCAGTTCAGAGAGCAAACAGGTTGTTGAAGGTGGGAAGGAGAAAGTCTGAGAATGGATAGAAGAAACAATGTGAGAGGACGAGTGCGTATGCGAGGTGGGCGACGAGGAGGAGGATGAGGAGGAGGGCAAGAAAGAGGAAGAGGAGGACGAAGAGGAAGAGGAAGAAAAAGAGTGGAAATATCTGATGAAAGCAAGATATCGGGCAACAGTTATAAACCATGTTCTTGTCCATGGACTGACAAAGAGGGAAGCAGGACTTAGAGTGCAACCCAATTTGAGCCGATTTTCTGTGTCCACCATAGTAAGGACATTCAGAGAAGAGAGCAGGTACAGTATACTACTGTATTTTTGTAATTGCAAATTTACTGTACTACACTATATGCAGCTGTTTCAATAGACATTTGTAAAGTTAATCACTGTATGTATTGTACTGCATGAATATGTTTTGAAACTGCACAACTACTTTTTGTAGAATTGCAAGGCTGCCACATGCAGGTGGAAGGACAGCTATATTCACTCAGGAGCAAGAGGCCGTTATAGTTGGCATGGTCCTTCAAGATAATGCAATACGACAGAGAAATCCAGGAACGAGTGATACAAGACAACACACACTTCCAGGGAATCGACAGTGTGAGCATTTCCACAATTGAGCGTGTCCTCCATCGTAACAGGATGCGAATGAAACAAGTATACAGAGTACCTTTTGAGCGTAACTCACCAAGGGTGAAAGAACTGCGAGCTCAGTATGTGCAAGTAAGTGTACATTCAGAAACATTTACTGTAATCCAGATTGTCTACAGTACCAACACATACTATGTGAATGACATTACTCTTCAGTACATACAATGTATGTGAATCAGAAGCCTAATTGTACTCTACAGTATAGCACTGTCTCTGTACGACTTACAAAATCCTACATACAGTATATTGTATTTCTACACAGACAATATTTGACTTGGAATCCTTGGACAGACCCCATGAGTTCATCTTTGTCGATGAAGCAGGCTTCAATCTAACAAAGAGGAGAAGGAGAGGCCGAAACATGATTGGACAGCGGGCCATTGTTGAAGTCCCTGGTCAACGAGGTGGCAATGTCACAATCTGTGCTGCTATCAGCAACCATGGTGTTCTACATCACCATGTTACACTCGGGCCATATAACACCCAGCACCTTCTAAGATTTATTGCCAATCTAAGAGATATTTTATTTGAGCAGCAGGTTCAAGAGCAGCAGGGTCAAGAGCTAAATGAGAATCCCATTCCCACCTATGTGATAGTGTGGGACAATGTCAGTTTCCACCGAGCTGCTCAGGTAAGGGAATGGTTTAACATCAATGGGCAGTTTATGAACTTGTACCTCCCTCCATACTCGCCTTTCCTGAATCCGATTGAGGAGTTTTTCTCCTCTAGGAGATGGAAAGTGTATGATAGACAACCCTACACCAGAGTAAATCTGCTGCAAGCCATGGATTTAGCCTGTGGTGATATAGGTGAGGAATCATGTCAGGGCTGGATACGGCACACAAGAGGCTTCTTCCCCCGTTGCCTCAGGAGGGACAATATTGCTTGTGATGTCGACGAAGTGGTCTGGCCTGACCCAGCCCAAAGACAAGAAGAAGCACATTGATCACATGTTTACTCCTTTCCACTTAATACAATGTTTACATACCCTACATTACCCATCTCATATGTATATATACTGTACTCTATATCATCTACTGCATCTTGCCATCTTTATGCAATACATGTACCACTAGCCACTTTAAACTATGCCACTTTATGTTTACATACCCTACAGTACTCATCTCATATGTATATACCGTACTCTATACCATCTACTGCATCTGCCATGCCGTTCTGTACCACCACTCATTCATATATCTTTATGTACATATTCTTTATCCCTTTACACTTGTGTGTGTGTGTAAGGTAGTAGTGTGGAATTGTTAGGTTAGATTACTGTTGGTTATTACTGCATTGTCGGAACTAGAAGCACAAGCATTTCGCTACACTCGCATTAACATCTGCTAACCATGTGTATGTGACTAATAAAATTTGATTTGATTTGATTTGATTTGATTTTTGTCCCTTTTAGTATTGTATACTGTAGTACAGTGCATTGTAGGCTGTATACTGTACAATAGACAAATTGTATGGCCCTGAACATTGTGCTTTCCATTTATTAACAGTACTGACTGCTCAATAGATTTTGACTGGTTGCAGGTTCATATCAACAAAGAACAAGAAGTACAGTATCACAGAGACAAAGGACAAGTTTGTGAGATGCAGGGTACAGTACTGTAAAAATAGGGGTACAAGGAGGAGGAAGAACAAAAAACAAAATTGCAAAGAGCAAATTTCTGATCAATTTTGAGCTACTATGATAGAACATGTTTTCGTTCATCAAAAGACAATGACGGAAAAATATGAATATTTTTTTAGATTAAAAATGTACTTCTCCCTGAGAATTGTATGTTTTGAACAATGTGTTTTCTATTTTTCGGTGTATTGTTTACTGACTGCTTGAGAGTGTATATCATTTTGATCACTTTGTTTATGATTTGAGAGCAGTGTTTGATTTTGAACAGAGATAAAACTGTTTTGAGGCGAATGTTTCATTTTGAGTCAGAGGTTATGTAAATAGTGCTTGAAGATGAGGTTTTGTGTTTAATGTTTTCAGGAAATGGAGCAAGGTTTCAGAAATTGTGTTTCAGCAATTGAGAAAAACTGTAAGCCTCGTTGAACTCTTTCAGATGAAAAAATGCAAACAAATAACAGACTGGGGAGAGAGAAAAAGAGAGAGAGAGAGAGGGGCACAGAGAGAAATGAGGATAGCGAGAGAGAGAGAGGACTAACTTGTAAAGATCGACCAGGATGAAGACAACACTAGGATCAACCTCCATAGTTCCATTCTTCAGGTCCACGATATCTTCTGGTGTCCCACACACTATGAACACTGCACAGTCAGTGAAGAGGAGAGAGTGAGTGAGATATATATATATATAGAGAGAGAGAGAGAGAGAGAGAAAGACATATAAATCACGGCCTTCAATGGCGTGTCCAGGGGTGCACCCCCCCCAAAATCTGATTGGTCTCTGAATATTTTGATAACTTTGACCAAGACGGACACTGATATCAATCTCATCTGAGAAAGCATCCGAGCGAGTGATACAAAACCCATAGTATGTGTAGCCCATGTATCTGATGCTGTCTGGTCAAAAAGAGTTTAGAAAATAGTCATATTCTTTTTGGCCAGACAGCATCAGATAAACTACATGGCCAAAATGATTTGGACACCCATTTCAGCCACACTCGTTGCTGACAGGTGTATAAAATCTAGCACACAGCCATGCAATCTGCATAGACATACATTGGCAGTAGAGCGGCCTTACTGAAGAGCTCAGTGACTTTCAACGTGGCACCGTCATAAGATGCCACCTTTCCAACAAGTCAGCTTGTCACATTTCTGCCTTGCTAGAACTTCCCCAGTCATCTGTAACTGTTGTTATTGTGAAGTGGAAAAATCGAGGAGCAACAACGCCTCAGCCGCGAAGTGGTAGGCCACACCAGCACTCGCCGGTCCCATTCTGTGTGCTTAAGTGCATAGCACACAAAAATTGTCTGTCCTCGGTTGCAACAATCACTACTGAGTGAGTGTTGCAACCGTGGCCGAGCAGCCACACGCAAGCCTAAGATCACATGGGCAATGCCAACCGTTCTCTGGAGTGATGAATCAGAATTCACCATCTGGCACTCCGATGAACGAATCTGGGATTGGCGGATGCCAGGAGAACTCTACATGCAAGAATCCATAGTGCCAACTGTAATGTTTGGTGGAGGACGAATAATGGTCTGGGGCTATTTTTCATGGTTCGTGCTAGGCCCCTTGGTTCCAGTGAAGGGAAATCTTAACATTACAGCATACAATGACATTCCATACAATTCTGTGCTTCCAACTTTGTGGTAACAGTTTGGGGATGGCCCTTTGCTGTTTCAGCATGATAATGCCCCCATGCACAAAGCGAGGTTCATACAGAAATGGTTTGTTGAGATCTGTGTGGATGAACTTGAGTGGCTTGCACAGAGCCCTGACCTCAACCCCATCGACCCCTTTGGGATGAATTGAAACGACTGCGAGCCAAGCCTAATCGCCCAACATCAGTGCCCGACCTCACTAATGCTCTTGTGGCTGAAAGGAAGCAAGTGCCCACAGTAATGTTCCAACATCTAGTGCAAAGCCTTCCCAGAAGAGTGGAGGCTGTTATAGCAGCAAAGGGGGGACCAACTCCTTATTAATGACCATAATTTTGGAATGAGATGTTCGACGAGCAGGTGTCCACTTACAGTTGAAGTCAGAAGTTTACATACACCTTAGCCAAATACATTTAAACTCAGTTTCACAATTCCTGACATTTAATCCAAATACAAATTCAGTTTTAGGTCAGTTAGGATCACCACTTCATTTTAAGAATGTGAAATGTCAGAATAATAGTAGAGTGAACGATTTATTTCAGCTTTTATTTCTTTCATCACATTCCCAGTGGATCAGAAGTTTACATACACTCAATTAGTATTTGGTAGCATTGCCTTTAAATTGTTTAACTTGGGTCAAACGTTTTGGGTAGCCTTCCACAAGCTTCCCACAATAAGTTGGGTGAATTTTGGCCCATTCCTCCTGACAGAGCTGGTGTAACTGAATCAGGTTTGTAGGTCTCCTTGCTCGCACACGCTTTTTCAGTTCTGCCCACAAATTTTCTGTTGGATTGAGGTCAGGGCTTTGTGATGGCCACTCCAATACCTTGACTTTGTTGTCCTTAAGCCATTTGGCCACAACTTTGGAAGTATGCTTGGGGTCATTGTCCATTTGGAAGACCCATTTGCGACCAAGCTTTAACTTCCTGACTGATGTCTTGAGATGTTGCTTCAATATATCCACATAATTTTCTTCCCTCATGATGCCATCTATTTTGTGAAGTGCACCAGTCCCTCCTGCAGCAAAGCACCCACACAACATGATGCTGCCACACCCGTGCTTCACGGTTGGGATGGTGTTCTTCGGCTTGCAAGCCTCCCCCTTTTTCCTCCAAACATAACGATGGTCATTATGGCCAAAAAGTTCTATTTTTGTTTCATCAGACCAGAGGACATTTCTCCAAAAAGTACGATCTTTGTCCCCATGTGCAGTTGCAAACCGTAGTCTGGCTATTTTATGGCGGTTTTGGAGCAGTGGCTTCTTCCTTGCTGAGCGGTCTTTCAGGTTATGTCGATATAGGACTCGTTTTACTGTAGATATAGATACTTTTGTACCTGTTTCCTCCAGCATCTTCACAAGGTCCTTTGCTGTTGTTCTGGGATTGATTTGCACTTTTCGCACCAAAGTACGTTCATCTCTCGGAGACAGAACGCGTCCCCTTCCTGAGTGGTATGACGGCTGTGTGGTCCCATGGTGTTTATACTTGCGTACTGTTGTTTGTACAGATGAACGTGTTACCTTCAGGCATTTGGAAATTGCTCCCAAAGATGAACCAGACTTGTGGAGGTCTACAATTTTTCTTCTGGGGTCTTGGCTGATTTCTTTTGATTTTCCCATGATGTCAAGCAAAGATGCACTGAGTTTGAAGGTAGGTCTTGAAATACATCCACAGGTACACCTCCAATTGACTCAAATTATGTCAATTAGCCTATCAGAAGCTTCTGAAGCCATGACATAATTTTCGGGAATTTTCCAAGCTGTTTAAAGGCACAGTCAACTTGGTGTATGTAAACCTCTGACCCACTGGAATTGTGATACAGTGAAATATAAGTGAAATAAACTGTCTGTAAACAATTGTTGGAAGAATTACTTGTGTCATGCACAAAGTAAATATCCTAACTGACTTGTCAAAACTATAGTTTGTTAACAAGAAATTTGTGGAGTGGTTGAAAAACGAGTTTTAATGACTCCAACCTAAGTGTATGTAAACTTCCGACTTCAAAAGTACATGGGCTACATATACTAAGACAGAGGGGAGCTGTTTGCCTCGCTCAGATACTTTCTCTGGTGAAATGGATTCAGCCTTGTGCGAATTGAAGGAATATTATGAAACGGATAGACACGAATGATAAATTATTTTCTACATTGTTTTTTAAAAATTATTGTAAAACAAATTCTCCATGAATGCACGGCACTTTGTAGGCTGAATGTCAATACACTTATGGTGTTTGTAATAGATATCTCTTTCCATTCAAATGGCGGGTGCACAGTGCATTTCGCTCCCGACTTGCGCAGCGGTCTAAGGCACTGCATCTCAGTGCAAGAGGTGTCACTACAGTACCTGGTTCGAATCCAGGCAGTATCACATTTGGACGTGATTGGGAGTCCCATAGGGCGGCGCACAATCAGTCCAGCGTCGCCAGCGTAAGTTAAAATAAAAAAATTGTTCAGACTTTTGACTTTTTTTGAAGTAGACGAACGTACGCAGGTAACCTACTGTATTTAACCTACTTTTTGAAGTGATTTATTTGACAATCAGATGAAAACATAATGACTGGTTGTGTTCATGACATATTAAAATAAAATACATATTTACAGTTAAATTCTGTCTTTCCTATAAAGCCCATTAAAATGGTCTTTACTATAAAACCCTATTCACACATAGGAGGTCCAATTAGAAAAATAGAGAGCCCACGAATGTCACAGTGTAATTTGCACTTGTGATGGCACTTTTTAAGTGAATTTACTGCTGTATGCTAATACCCTTTTATAAAATCCTGACCTTGAATGCAAACACTGTAACAAGACTTTTGGAATTGACTCATGATTTATTTGAACTGTAAAATGTACCAACGCTAAGCTGAAGCATTTAATGCGTTGAACCATCATAATTATATACAAAAAGTCCCTCTTGTAAATGTTATGGCCACCCTAAACTGGGTCTGTGCCCCACCTTGTCCACCCCTTTCAAAATGTTCTGGAGACTCCATTGCTGGCCTTCCCCTGGTGGGCTATCTACCTGCCAATCCTCCAGATTTGTGAAAGGAGTGAGATGATGTGGGTTTACTTACAATTGCTTGTCCTCTTTTTGGAGTTTAATTCCATTCTAAGGTCTTCCGCTTTGGTTATAACTTGGGTATTTTTGACATGTAAGGAAAAGTGGGCTGAGCCTGTACCAAGTGCATTGATGTACCTGAGGAGGGATGGGGAAATACAATGATATCAGTATCAACATCACATCTAAGCAAATATAATATACACAAATAAATAATCTCAGTCATCAAATTGTCCATTAGCCTACGGAATCACTTGTCAATTAATATCCACCTTCACTCTTTTCCAGCATATTACACCTACAGAACTGACAAGTCAGGACACAAGTGACTCAAAAGCAACTCAAAGGAAACTCACAAACAGCTCACAAATGTCTCACAAGCAAATCCCTCACCAGAAGCAGTCCTCAGTGTTCTCCTGCTTCTTATAGAGGAAGGCTGTGGACCACTTGGGTTTGATATTGTTTTTGAAGTCCCAGAATTTTGTGAAGAATGTGGAGATCTTGCGTGCAGGGGGCAATATGCGGGTCAGGTTGTCTTGGTAGTCACAGGACAGAGCAAAGCTGCCTGCTGAGATGATGGGCATGAGGAGCTTCAGACCAACCTCTTGACTGGAACATTGAGAGGGGAGGGAGAGAGGGAGAGAAAGAGAAAGAAAGAGGGATGGAGACAGAGAGAGAGACAGCGAGAGAGAGAGAGAGGGAGACGGGCAGAGGGATGGAGGGTATGTGAGACAGAAAGACAGACACACACAGGATAAAGTGGGAGACTGACACAACAGTATGTAATGAATTACTGTGTTATTAAAATGTAACTACAAGAGTAAACAAGTTGAATAAAAGTGAGGGCAATATATATAGAGGAAGTAAAAGAGAAAGGGTGTCACGGCAACACAACACTTACTCAACCATCTGAAAGGTTGCATGGGTACAGGTGGGCCCCAGCAAAACCCAGCCCTCCTGGCCTGTTTTCTGAAACAAAGGAGAATCAGCTTAGATATGTGAATATTTGTTTGTGTGTGTGTGTGTGTGCGTGCGTGCGTGCGTGCGTGTGTGCGTGATTTGGTTAACACTCACAGTTAGGTTCTTCAAAGTCTCCACCACCTCACAGGTGCTGCTTTGGCAGCCTTTCTTGCTGTACAAACTAGTCTCGAGCCCAAGGAAGTTTGCAGTCAGGTTTCGCTTCACTCCTTGGAAAAGAACACGGCAATACACCATAATGATGGCAACAAAGATTACGGACCCACAGATAGTAATTCAGCAGAACATCAAATCTGAGCTGATAAGATAAGTTAAAACACAAGAAAGTAAGCAAAAAATATTTAGGTTAGGCTAAGGTCCTTACATCTATAACACGATGTAGGCCTAGGATATCCTTATAAACCAATGTTGGTTTTTATAGCCTGCTATATGTGATAATTGTACACTACCAATTAAGGGGGCTCAGCCACGGTGGGACTTGAACCAGCAACCCTGTGCAAACTCTCTATTAATTTACAGTTTTTAAATTATGATTACATTTACCGTTTGGACAGCTTTTACAGGGGAGTTCAGCGTCGAGCTGGATCGCACTCTCCACAGCGCTACGGACAAATGTCATACTCCAGGGAGAGATGTCGTCATCCAGCAGAACTACATTCATCATAATCCCATCCAGACAGTGAGGGTATATCGCCTCGCATCGACCTGCGATAAACACCATCCAGCAGACACACACCCACCAACCTCTATAAGCCATTCTGAGGACTTAGCTAATAAGTATAAGCTAATGAATGTTCCTATTTTTCATAAGGCGAGTCTTTGGATTTCCCAGTCTAGATAACCTGTTCCGGTACCAATTATGTTGAGGAGATGTTCAATGACAAGACATTGAGCTGTGGGTTGGTAAAATCCTAATCCATTTGCCAGAAATGTTCTAATAATTCCAAAAAGTAAAAAGTTACTTGTCATCCCTTTTATTCTGTATTCCAAATATCGCAATATTCTCACGCAATATATATTCCATTCAGCACATGTACTTTTTCCAGTCGGAAAAGAAAACAAAATTGGTGTGTGAAAAACAGCCTATAAAAGTAGTAGTTACTTCTCTGAATGTCTCAAACGTTTTTCATTCATTTAACGACTTACTATGAAATCTTTCATTAATCGACTGCTTTGTTTCAAAACAAGGATATATGGATTTACACACCTGCTTTGTTCCGCTCAGATTTGACAACTCACCTGTGCTTTCGTAACTCACCTGTTAATGAACAACTGGAATCGACACATAGTCTGAGGGAACGTTTGGTCTGCCAATAACTTCCTCACCATTCATTGTTCAAGGTCCGTATAAACCAATACTGAGACATACTGCACACTTCACATCACACAACCACCATATGGACAACACACACAGGCTAGTACACACACATCCATTGGCCTGTAGGCCTATAGGGTAAAATGACTGGAGTCAACAGCATCAAATGGGTAATGTGGCATCCACCTGACTTCACTTCGAATAATGTATGGACCTCCCTTCCATCTTATATAGTGCAAGTGAACAGCAAACCTTGTTTTTAAAAAAACGAATAAAGCAACACCTCATGGCACAACGCCTCTCCCCCATGTGAACTACTTGTTGTGTGTATGTACTGACATGTACTGTACCTTTTATATATTTTTTATTTTAACCTTTATTTAAATAAAGTCAGTGTATGTGTAACGGATAGATGCACACATACACACTACATGTTCATGTTTTTAAATGTATGTAAATTGTAAAGTGTTTTGCCTGTAATGTATTTTTTTGTTTTGTGTCGGGCCCCAGTAAGACTAGCTGTTGCCATTGTCGTCGGCTAATGGGGATCCTAATAAATCAAATCAAATGGTAAGACAGGAAATGGGAAATGGTGGTTTCTAATTGGAAAGTCTGGAAATTCTAAAATCTGCTTCAAATGGCAGCCGAGATAAGATCTCAAAGGACCTGATATATATATATATATATAGAGAGAGAGAGAGAGAGAGAGAGAGAGAGAGAGCGAGAGAGATTTATATGTATACATATATACATATATACATATATATATATACAGTGGGGAGAACAAGTATTTGATACACTGCCGATTTTGCAAGTTTTCCTACTTACAAAGCATGTAGAGGTCTGTAATTTTTATCATGGGTACACTTCAACTGTGGGAGACGGAGTAGTTCTTGACCAGGTTTGCACACACTGCAGCAGGGATTTTGGCCCACTCCTCCATACAGACCTTCTCCAGATCCTTCAGGTTTCGGGGCTGTCGCTGGGCAATACGGACTTTCAGCTCCCTCCAAAGATTTTCTATTGGGTTCAGGTCTGGAGACTGGCTAGGCCACTCCAGGACCTTGAGATGCTTCTTACAGAGCCACTCCTTAGTTGCCCTGGCTGTGTGTTTTGGGTCGTTGTCATGCTGGAAGACCCAGCCACGACCCATCGTCAATGCTCTTACTGAGGGAAGGAGGTTGTTGGCCAAGATCTCGCGATACATGGCCCCATCCATCCTCCCCTCAATACGGTGCAGTCGTCCTGTCCCCTTTGCAGAAAAGCATCCCCAAAGAATGATGTTTCCACCTCCATGCTTCACGGTTGGGATGGTGTTCTTGGGGTTGTACTCATCCTTCTTCTTCCTCCAAACACGGCGAGTGGAGTTTAGACCAAAAATCTCTATTTTTGTCTCATCAGACCACATGACCTTCTCCCCTTCCTCCTCTGGATCATCCAGATGGTCAATGGCAAACTTCAGACGGGCCTGGACATGCGCTGGCTTGAGCAGGGGGACCTTGCGTGCACTGCAGGATTTTAATCCATGACGGCGTAGTGTGTTACTAATGGTTTTCTTTGAGACTGTGGTCCCAGCTCTCTTCAGGTCATTGACCAGGTCCTGCCGTGTAGTTCTGGGCTGATCCTTCACCTTCCTCATGATCATTGATGCCCCACGAGGTGAGATCTTGCATGGAGCCCCAGACCGAGGGTGATTGACCGTCATCTTGAACTTCTTCCATTTTCTAATAATTGCGCCAACAGTTGTTGCCTTCTCACCAAGCTGCTTGCCTATTGTCCTGTAGCCCATCCCAGCCTTGTGCAGGTCTACAATTTACCCCTGATGTCCTTACACATCTCTCTGGTCTTGGCCATTGTGGAGAGGTTGGAGTCTGTTTGATTGAGTGTGTGGACAGGTGTCTTTTATACAGGTAACGAGCTCAAACAGGTGCAGTTAATACAGGTAATGAGTGGAGAACAGGAGGGCTTCTTAAAGAAAAACTAACAGGTCTGTGAGAGCCGGAATTCTTACTGGTCGGTAGGTGATCAAATACTTATGTCATGCAATAAAATGCAAATGAATTACTTAAAAATCCTACAATGTGATTTTCTGGATTTTTGTTTTAGATTCCGTCTCTCACAGTTGAAGTGTACCTATGATAAAAATGACAGACCTCTACATGCTTTGTAAGTAGGAAAACCTGCAAAATCGGCAGTGTATCAAATACTTGTTCTCCCCACTGTATATATAGAGAGAGAGCGAGAGAGAGAGAGAGAGAGAGAAAAGAGGAGGAACAAAACCCATGAACAGACCAAAGGTTTATAGGGCCATAAACTGCATCATAGATATCTTCTCCTCCTGGTAATAAAAGCGGCCAGATTGTGTGTTTCATCTACTCAACTTCTCAAGCCAGTCACACTGTTACTGCCCTCCCTTTAATGGGGTAATCTTCCCTGCAGCTTTAATGACTGCCCAGCTAACAACTCAAGGGGAGAAAGATATTTTTTGTAATGTTACCCGTAATGTTCCCCTAATGTTTGAGTGTGCAGCTTTCTGTTAGTTAGGGGAACATTCTATCTATGTTAGAAAAAACCCTCTGAGAACCTTTTTAGGATATTTTGGCGTTAGAGTTAGAACATTCCCCTTAATGTCAAACAGAACATACCCAGAATGTGGTTACCATGTTCTCAGAATATACAATATGAAGACACGTTTAAGACACGTTTTATGGGAACGTTGCAAGAACATTCATGTGTCCAGTTTTCTGAGGGATAGGAGAATATTCCATCAACGTCCCACCAAACATACACAGAACATGGTTGCCATGTCCTCAGAACATAAGATATTTATGTTCTAGACAAGTTTCATGGGAACGTTCCAAGAACGTTTCCTGTGTATCAGTTGTCAGAACGTCGCCTAAAGGAACCAAAGAAACATTCTCCCCCCAAGAAATTGTTTCCTTATACATCATGCCTTGTTACTGATGCTAAGCCAATCAACGCCCTGATTGGTGAACCAATGATAGCTCTTTGTCTGTTGGCAAGGGATACTCACACAGTGTTTTTAACATACAGTATCCTAACGTCATTATTTGGCAACAGTTACAACACACCTCTGATGTAATTAAAATGAGTTTGTCATTGAAATAATGTAATCTGTAGGATTTCCCTTTGAGCACGAATTATGACCACATTTCCACTACTTTATCAGTATTTATTAATTCTATAAAGCTGAGCATTTCAAAGAGAACTCTATCGTCTTTTTGAAATCTACACTACATATACAACGTAGAAAAAAACGTGTCATTAACAAACTCACTTTAATTAGATAAGATAGGTGTGTTGTAACTGTTGCCAAATAATGACATTAACATTTTTACCAGTCAAAAGTTTGGACACACTTATCATTCAAGGGTTTTTCTATATTTTTACTATTTTCTACATTGTAGAATAATAGTGAAGACATCAAAATTATGAAATAACACATATGGAATCATGAAGTAACCAAAAAAGTGTTAAACAAATCAAAATATATTTTATACCGATGACAGCTTTGCACACTCTTTGGCATTCTCTCAACCAGCTTCATGAGGTAGTCACATGGAATGCATTTCAATCAACAGGTGTGCCTTGTTAAAAGTTAGCCTATCAGTTGTGTTGTGACAAGATAGGGGTGGTATACAGAAGATAGCCTATTTGGTAAGAACAGCTCAAATAAGTAAAGAGAAATGACAGTCCATCATTACTTTAAGACATGAAGCTCAGTCAATGCGGAAAATTTGAAGAACTTTGAAAATTTCTTCAAGTGCAGTCGCAAAACCCATCAAGCGCTATGACGAAACTGGCTCTCATGTGGACCTCCACAGGAAAGGAAGACCCAGAGTTACCTCCGCTGCAGAGGATAAGTTCATTAGAGTTATCAGCCTCAGATTGCAGCCACAATAAATGCTTCACAGAGTTCAAGTAACAGACACATCTCAACATCAACTGTTCAGAGGAGACTGCATGAATCAGGCCTTCATGGTGGAATTGCTGAAAATAAACCACTACTAAAGGACACCAATAAGAAGAAGAGAGTTGCTTGGGCCAAGAAACACGTGCAATGGACATTAGACCGGTGGAAATATGTCCTTTGGTCTGATGAGTCCAAATTTGAGATATTTGGTTCCAACTGCCATGTCTTTGTGAGACACAGAGTAGGTGAATGGATGATCTCCACATGTGTGGTTCCCACCATGAAGCACGGAGGAGGAGGTGTGGGGGTGCTTTGCTGGTGACACTGTCTGTGATATATTTAGAATTCAAGGCACACTTAACCAGCATGGCTACCACAGCATTCTGCAGAGATACGCAATCCCATCTGGTTTGCGCTTAGTGGGACTATCATTTGTTTTTCAACAGGACAATGACCCAAAACACACGTCTAGGCTGTGTAAGGGCTATTTGACCAAGAAGGAGAGTGATTGAGTGCTATATCAGATGACTTGGCCTCCACAATCACCCGACTTCAACCCAATTGAGATGGTTTGGGATTTTTATTTTTTTTTATTTTATTTTACCGTTATTTTACCAGGTAAGTTGACTGAGAACACGTTCTCATTTGCAGCAACGACCTGGGGAATAGTTACAGGGGAGAGGAGGGGGATGAATGAGCCAATTGTAAACTGGGGATTATTACGTGACCTTGATGGTTGAGGGCCAGATTGGGAATTTAGCCACGACACCGGGGTTAACACCCCTACTCTTACGATAAGTGCCACGGGATCTTTTAATGACCTCAGAGAGTCAGGACACCCGTTTAACGTCCCATCCGAAAGACGGCACCCTACACAGAGCAGTGTCCCCAATCACTGCCCTGGGGCATTGGGATCTTTGTTTAGACCAGAGGAAAGAGTGCCTCCTACTGGCCCTCCAACACCACTTACAGCAGCACCTGGTCTCCCATCCAGGGACTGACCAGGACCAACCCTGCTTAGCTTCAGAAGCAAGCCAGCAGTGGTATGCAGGGTGGTATGCTGCTGGCCGGATGAGTTGGACCGCAGAGTGAATGAAAAGCAGCCAACAAGTGCTTAGCATATGTGGGAACTCCTTCAAGACTGTTGGAAAATAATTCCTCATGAAGCTGGTTGAGAGAATTTGAAGAGTGTGCAAAGTTGTCATCAAGGCAAAGGGTGGCTACTTTGAAGAATCTAAAAGATTTGTTTAACACTTTTTCGGTTACTACATGATGCCATATGTGTTATTTTATAGTTTTGATGTCTTCACTATTATTCTACAATGTAGAAAAAAGTTAAAATAAAGAAAAACCCTTGAATGAGTAGGTGTGTCCAAACTTTTGACTGGTACTATAGGTCCTGGATGGCAGGAAGCTTGATGTACTGGGCCGTACGCACTACCCTCTGTAGCGCCTTATGGTGGGATGCCGAGCAGTTGCCATACCAGGCGGTGTTGCAACTGGTTAGGATGCTCTCGATGGTGCAGCTGTATAACTTTTTGAGGATCTGGGGACCCATGTCAAATATTTTAGGTCTCCTGAGGGGGAAAAGGTGTTGTCGTGCCCTCTTCACGACTGTCTTGGTGTGTTTGGAACATGATAGTTTGTTGGTGATGTGGACACCAAGGAACTTGAAACTCTCAACCCGCTCCACTGCAGCACCGGTAATGTTAAGTGGGGCCTGTTCAGCCCTCCTTTTCCTGTAGTCCACGATAAGCTCATTTGTCTTGCTCACATTGAGGGAAAGGTTGTTGTCCTGGCACCACACTGCCAGGCCTCTGACCTCCTCCCTATAGGCTGTCTCATCATTGTCGGTGATCAGGCCTACCACTGGTGTCGTCAGCCAACATATTTAAAAAAAAAAAAAAATTACGGGGTGGATCAGCATTAATATTGCGGATAGGTTGTAGGTTCTATTCTGGTTAGAGACAGTTTGCGCTGTTCTGTGAAGGGAGTAGTACACAGCGTTGTACGAGATCTTCAGTTTCTTGGCAATTTCTCGCATGGAATAGCCTTAATTTCTCAGAACAAGAATAGACTGACGAGTTTCAGAAGAAAGGTATTTGTTTCTGCCCATTTTGAGCCTGTAATCAAACCCACAAATACTGATGCTCCAGATACTCAACTAGTCTAAAAAAGGCCAGTTTTATTGCTTCTTTAAACAGGACAACAGTTTTCAGCTGTGCTAACATAATTGCAAAAAGGGTTTTCTAATGATCAGTTAGCCTTTTAAAATGATAAACTTGGATTAGCTAACACAAAGTGCCATTTGAACACAAGAGTGATGGTTACTGATAATGGGCCTCTGTATGCCTATGTAGATTTTCCATTAAAATCAGCAGTTTCCAGCTACAATAGTCATTTACAACATTAAAAATGTCTACACTGTATTTGTGATCAATTTGATGTTATTTTAATGGATAAAAAATGTTTGTTTTTTTAAAAGAAGGACATTTCTAACTGACCCCAAACTTCTGAACGGTAGTGTACATACAGTTGAAGTCGGAAGTTTACATACACCTTAGTGTAACGGCATTCAGAGGAAGAAGGTGAGGACCAAGGTGCAGCGTGATACGTGTTCATATTATTTATTTGAAACTGAACACTGAATACAAAATAACAAAACTAATAGCCGAAACAGTTCTGCAAGGTGCAACCAACACTAAACAGAAAATAACCACCCACAATTAACAGTGGGAAAACAGGCTACCTACGTATGGTTCTCAATCAGAGACAACGATAGACAGCTGCCTCTGATTGGGAACCATACCAGGCCAAACACATAGACATAGAAAACCTAGACATACAAACATAGAATGCCCACCCACATCACACCCTGACCAAACAAAAAATAGAAACATACAAGGCAATTTACGGTCAGGGCGTGACAGTACCCCCCCCCCCCAAAGGTGCGGACTCCGGCCGCAAAACCTGAACCTATAGGGGAGGGTCTGGGTGGGCATTACTCCGCGGTGGCGGTTCTGGTGAGGGACGTGGACCCCGCTCCACTTCTGGCTCGGCCCACTTTAGTAATGCCTCTGGAGCGTGAACCCTCACCGCCGACCCCGGACTAGAGGACGCCACTGGACTGATGGTCGAGTCTGGAGTGGGCTCAGGTCTCCAACCTGACTCTGCCACACTCCCCGTGTTCCCCCCCCCAAAAATGTTTTATTGGGGCTGCCTCTCGGGCTTCCTTGCCAGCCGTGTTCCCTCGTATCTCCGGTTCCCTTCTCCTGCTGCCTCCACCTGTTCCCATGTCCAGTCCTCTTCTCCACGCTGCTTGGTCCTTTGGTGGTGGGTGGTTCTGTAACGGCATTCAGAGGAAGAAGGTGAGGACCAAGGTGCAGCGTGATACGTGTTCATATTATTTATTCGAAACTGAACACTGAATACAAATAACAAAACGAATAGCCGAAAGTTCTGCAAGGTGCAACCAACACTAAACAGAAAATAACCACCCACAACTAACAGTGGGAAAACAGGCTACCTAAGTATGGTTCTCAATCAGAGACAACGATAGACAGCTGCCTCTGATTGGGAACCATACCAGGCCAAACACATAGAAATAGAAAACCTAGACATACAAACAGAATGCCCACCCACATCACACCCTGACCAAACAAAAAATAGAAACATACAAAGCAATCTACGGTCAGGGCGTGACACTTAGCCAAATACATTTAAACTCAGTTTCACAATTCCTGACATTTAATCCTAATAAAAATTCCCTGTCTTAGGTCACTTTATTTTAAGAATGTGAAATGTCAGAATAATAGTAGAGAGAATTATTTATTTCAGCTTTTATTTCTTTCATCACATTCCCAGTGGGTCAGAAGTTTACATACACTCAATTAGTATTTTGTAGCATTGCCTTTAAATTGTTTAACTTGCATCAAACATTTTGGGTAGCCTTCCACAAGCTTCCCACAATAAGTTGGGAGAATTTTGGCCCAATCCGCCTGACAGAGCTGGTGTAACTGAATCAGGTTGGTAGGCCTCCTTGCTCGCACACGCTTTTTCAGTTCTGCCAACACATTTTCTATAGGATTGAGGTCAGGGCTTTGTGATGGCCACTCCAATACCTTGACTTTGTTGTCCTTTAAATGAATGATTAGAATATTCCACCCTGAAACCATATAATTGTATGAAATTGATTAGAATCATAAAATTATTATTAATGATGTGTGTAGTTTTAGTCAGTAAAATTATAATAAACGATGTGTGTAGTTTTAGTCAGAATTAGGGTAAAACAATATATCTGTACAATATGTCTCTATAGTATCTTAAACACAGACTGTCTGAGCAGGATTCTGTCCCGACCTTGGCTAGGGGCCACTGAGAGATTTGGGAGAGGGCAGGGAGTACTTCTCACGGTCCCTAATCTTTGTCGGCTGGGTATTGATACAGTATGTGCGTAGGATACCTACTGTTCGTGTGTATGTATGTGCGTATGATATCTACTGTTTGTGTGGAAGTATGTGCGCCGCTATAAAATGGATGTCTTTGTATTGTGGACTTCAGAACGTTCTCGTGAATAAACTGTACTAACCTTTTGCATAAGCTGAGTCTTTGACTAATTATTATTAAACCCATGGTCTTACAAACCTCGGGGATTGGTCAAAGCTATTGATTGATTGTTATTATCATTGGGATTGAAAATTCTCGGGACAGTTTGGTCCTTCGAGCCGGATCTCAATACCTGCTTCAGTCGGTCCAGAGAGACACCGAAACCGTGCATGGGCGGATGAAATATCCATAGATTAAAGACCTGGCCCCTTTCTGAGGGTTCTTTACAGGCCGGTGGCAAACTGGTATGCGACAGAAACGGTGACGAGATCCAATCAAAATTGAAACCTCAGTGGCAAATAAATAAGGTCAGTGCTCTTTATTCATGGGTTTTGGGGGTAGGATCTAAACTTGCATTATACGTATACATTGTTATACATCTTGTGTAGGTAAGGTGATAATTACTAAAGTCCAGGAGGATTCATATTCAGTATACCATTTTTAGAAGTTTATATAGAGAAAGTTCAAAAGTAACAAAGTATGTAGATAAATATAAAACGGGGGGCTATTGAACAAAATTGGGTCCGCAATGACTCAAGGTAGTTGAGGCCATTACCAAAAGAAACTACCCTGTATCGAAATAGTCTGGGACTATTAAAGGAATATGGGAAGTAGTCTGGGACTAGTAAAAATATATGGGAAGTAGTCTGGGACTATTCAAAACATATGGGAAATAGTCTGGGACTATTAGAGGAATATGGGAAGTAGTCTGGGACTAGTAAAAATATATGGGAAGTAGTCTGGGACTATTAAAAATCTGAGTAATTTCATCAGAATTTTAAGAGCACACACATAGAATAAGGAGATAGATATATTTATCAGTCGAAGGTCATAAGGAACAACTAAGAATAAGTAGAATTTATAGTCGTATAAAGTGTGAGATCTAAATAATATATCAGGATTCATACAAAATTCTAGGAAAGATTAACGGGAGGTATTTATCAACATAGGTTAAGGATAATAACGGTAAAAAGCACATACACATAGATTGTGAAAAAAAAGTACGAAACATGGGTAGTAAATCCTCTAAGGGAATCCCGGAATTAACGGGAGATGAGAAATATATGCAGGGAAAAGATAAGAGGAACATCTTTTTGGCCCAAAATGGAGGAAAAAGTATGAATTTGACGGACGTTTAAATATAGAAAAACTGGAATTAATGATCAAACAAATAAATAGGGTTTGTGGGGACAAGGTAGACAAGCAACAGACAGACGGGCTCGACACCACTCGTATTTGGCTGGCTGAAGCTAGAAAAAGAGCGGAGGGGGCCAAGAAAGAGGGAGTTACTAAGGAGGAAGAGGCACAGAAAGGAGGACAGGATTTAGCAAACTTATTGAGAAAGTGGATAGAGGTAGAGAAAGGGAGAAAGTTGAGAAAAGTGGATAGAGGCAGTCAAAAGAAAGGGGGAGACAGATGCTTTAACTGTCACAAACCGGGTCATTTTGCTAGAGATTGGGAGGCACCGTTGGCACAACCACTATTGGTATGTTTTGCCTGGAAAGATACGGTCGCTAGTGTTTGGATAAGATATAAACTGAATGTTTTAATAGCTTGTTTGGTTCAAATTGAAAGAAGGGAAAAATGGAACTTTTTAATAGATTGTTTAGGAGTCGTATTTAAATGACTAAATCATAGAAGAGACAGTTACCTAAATCTAATGAATTCTAAATAATAGCGGAAAGATAATTGCGATAGAGTTGTGCCGATCGAAATGTGTTTTTATTCTTATGGATTGACTGATGACGGATAAAAGTGTGATAGTTTCTGGTTATTGATTCTTGGTTTGATTGTTTAGGTAACACCAGTAAATTGGAACAGAAAGTTAATGTATTCTAACATTATAATCTGTTTCCATTACGTGGAACAATGTCAGGTCAGTAAATTCTTTAGATAAAGGGAATGTTCTGGGAACCTGGGATAAAACATGTAGAAAATGTTTGTTGGGTTTTCTTTAATTTGTCTAATATAGTAAGAAACCCTACTGTGAAAGGGTGGTATGACTTTTGGCCTCTATCATGGCTTTCCTTTGCGGTCTGATCAGCCTCATGGGAGGACCATTTGGATAATGAATTTCAGGTCATTGGTAATACTGATTTCAAGGTAATTTGTGTAAATTGATCATTATGAACAAGTTTATAGTTCTTTGACATATTTGTAATTTGAACCAAGGAGAAGAAAGAAATGGCATAGCCTTGGATTAATGGTAGATTTATGTTAAGGATTTAGACCCTAATCCAAGCCAACAGGACAGGGATATATGACATCTGTGGTGATTCAGGATCATTGAGAGCATCGAGAACCTTAATCAAACTATGTAATAACCTTAGAGATTGCTACCATAGACAGGTGATTTTTCAAAAAATCCATGAGTTCAGACAGGTAGACAGTGAGACATTTAGTCAATATTTGGAAACAACCCATATTTGATACTGACTGTTATAAGAAAGAGCAACACACAGATAGAAGGAAGGGCAGACGGAGAAGCCCTCCCTGCACTGCTGAGACCTTGATGGTTGGGGAGTAGCATGAGGAGAGAAGATAGAAGTGACACAGAATGGGAAGATAACAGTTACTGGGTGGAGACAAAAGGGGAATTAAAGCATAGTTGGTTTCAGGGACTAAGGTGTTAGACACTGAACCATTGCCTAGAAATTATTCTGCACAACAGGCCGAAATAGTAGCATTGACTAGTGCCTGCGAAATAAGAAAGGAGAGAAAGGTTACTATTTACACAGACAAGCACATAGGCATTTAAAACCAAAGAAGATAAGACACTTGACAGATAATTGTTACAGGATAGTCATGAACGAACGCCCCAGGGAGAATTGGACATGTGGAAAATGAAAGGGGCGATCCTACAAGATAATGTCCGACATAAGGATAATTTACTCATCTTACTTGTCATTGTTTAGATATGCGGCAATATTGATACATGGGCAGAGCCATAGGTTAGGACACTTTGTGGCCTATTTGATAATAAACAACATTTTTTTTTAATAATAGATAAATATAGCAAATGGGTAGAAGCGTTCCCAACGTACTTGGCGGACACGATTATGGTAACTAAAATATTAGGTCAAGATATTATCCCTAGAGTTGGTGTACTAGGATCTATTTCTTTAAATAATGGATGGCATTTGAGCTAATCAGGTAGAACAAATAGAAGGCCAGAGTTAGGGACCAGAACAGGTAGAAATAGAAGTTGAAGATATACTAGCAGAACACATGAGGAGACTGTTAACCAAACCCGTATGTCCAAGATTTTGTGTCCAACAGGAGAATTACAGGAGAAGGTGATTCACTCAATCCAACCAGGAGACGGGGGATGAATCCAGTCCCTGAGGAGAATAGACTGGAAGCAGCCCCATTGGGAAGGCCCATACCAGGTTCTGTTAAACCACCGCCTTTTCCATTAGAATAGCTGAGAGAGTCACTTGGGTCTACGTTACCCACTGCAAGAAGGTATGTACACATATAAGCACTGCTGATCACACACAGAGTTAGGAGAAGAACCGAGTACCAACAGGGTCTGGGGGTTACCTCCTTATCGAAGATTTCCTATCCCGACCGTTCATCACTGTGTGTGCTCCTAGAAGTGTGAGTATGGGGTGGTACCTAGCAGACCGACTAAGGGCAGGAGAGGGTTGGCGGTTTTTGGGAATAGTAGGGACTCTGAGCTGCATCATAGTCTTGGTAACCTTTCTGATACATCCAGATCCACCACCTGCCGGGACTAATTATATGACGCCATTGTCATGGATAAGAAGTAAAATATAAACTATATAATACACTGATGAGTGACTTACAGAATAAGGAGTCAAAGAAGATCAAGATGTAGGATTTAAGGTTGTAACGGCAGCCTTCCCGATCCCTATAGCAGGGATCGGACCAAGACGCAGCGTAGTTTGTGCTGAACATATTTATGTGTGTAGTTTTAGTCAGAATTAGGGTAAAACAATATATCTGCACAATATGTCTCTATAGTTTCTTAAACACAGACTGTCTGAGCAAGATTCGGTGCCGACCTTGGCCACTGAGAGATTTGGGAGAGGGCAGGGAGTACTTCTCACGGTCCCTAATCTTTGTCGGCTGGGTATTGATACAGTATGTGCGTAGGATACCTACTGTTCGTGTGTATGTATGTGCGTATGATATCTACTGTTTGTGTGGAAGTATGTGCGCCGCTATAAAATGGATGTCTTTGTATTGTGGACTTCAGAACGTTCTCGTGAATAAACTGTATTAACCTTTTGCATAAGCTGAGTCTTTGACTAATTATTATTAAACCCATGGTCTTACAAACCTCGGGGATTGGTCAAAGCTATTGATTGATTGTTATTATCATTGGGATTGAAAATTCTCGGGACAGGGGGAGGGGCATTTCTTTGGGACCATCAGGCAACATCCTGCCAACTGATACACAAATGTTCTAGCAACATTCCCATGAAAAGCGTGTCTAGAAAATGTATATCTTATATTCTGAGAACATGGCAAACATGTTCTGTGTATGTTTGGTGGGACATTGATGATATATTCAGCTAACCCTCAGAAAACTGGACACATGAATCTTCTTGCAACGTTCCCATGAAACGTGTATAGAACATTATCTTAAATTCTGAGAACAGGGTAACCACATTCTGGGTAAGTTCTATTTGACATTAAGGGAATGGTCCCTTGAAAACATTCCTTGCACATCAAAGGAACAGTCCTACAAAACGTTTGTTAATTCACTAGGGTAGGGGGCAGCATTCTGAATTTTGGATGAAATGCATGCCCAAATTAAACTGCCTGCTTCTCGGGCCCAGAAGATATTATATGCATATAACTGGTAGATTTGGATAGAAAACACTCTAAAGTTTCCAAAACTGTTAAAATAGTGTCTGTGAGTATAACAGAACTGATTTGACAGGCGAAAACCTGAGAAAACTCCATTCAGGAAGTAGTTTTTTTTGTTGGTTTTGTAGTTTTCTATTCAATGCCATTACAGTATCCATTGACTTAGGACTCAAATTGCAGTTTCTATGCCTTCCACTAGATGTCAACAGTCTTTAGAAATTGTTTCAGGCTTGTATCCTGAAAAATGAGGAAGTAAGAGCAGTCTGAATGAGTGGACCCTAAAGTGTTCCAGTGCCTTTCTTGTTTACCTTTTAAATTGACGACGTTATTGTCCGGTTGAAATATTATCGATTATTTAGGCTAAAAACAACCTGAAGGATTGAATATAAATATCATTTGACATGTTTCTATGAACTTTACAGATACAATTTGGATTTTTTTGTCTTCCTGTTTTGACTGCGTTTGAGCCTGTGGATTACTGAAGACAATGCACGAACAAAACGGATGTTTTTGGATATAAAGAGACTTTATCAAACAAAAGGAACATTTATTGAGTAAATGAATGTCTGCTGAGTGCAACCATATGAAGATCATCAAAGGTAAGGGATTAATTTTATCTCTATTTCTGACTTGTGTAACTGTTCTACTTGGCTGGTTACTGTTTGTAATGATTTGTCTAGTGGGCTATGTTCTCAAATAAGCATAAGGTATGCTTTCGCCGTAAAGCATTTTTTAAATCTGACACCGTGGTTGGATTCACAAGAAGTTAATCTTTAAACCTATGTAAAATATGTTTTGTTTTCTGAATTTTTATAATGAGTATTTCTGTATTTGAATTTGGCGCCCAGCAGTTTCACTGGGTGTTGAAGAGGTGGGACGCTAACGTCTCACGTACCCAAGAGAGGTTAATGGCCTGATAAGAATCTTAAGGGAACGTTCTCTAAAGTTGTGGGAACATGTGTTGTTAGCTGGGTGTAACCATTTATACAACTACAAAGTCTACAAACGCATGAATGATGGCCAGTAATGAAATGATGGACAATTACAAGTATGCTTCCTAAAGGTTACTGTGCTGGTACAACCAGGGGCCTGAATCCCTCCCAAACACTATTGATCATATTATACGCACACTTGTTGACTCAGTCACAGAACTCACAAATGCCCGGCTATTGCCAAAAGGTGAGAACTCATTATCAGCTCATCTCATTGTAGATCATTCTGTCTGGCTATGACTTTATTTCCCACACCCCTGTAACCTGCAGAAACAAAGCTCATACATCAAAAATAACAAGTCAAGAGGACAGACCATTTGGTTTAACGTTACTTAGTTCTTCTGTCTTAGCTTGTTTGTTCATTCATGAGTCCACGGGTGTGTGTGTGCGCATGCATTTATAGGTTCATTCATGCATGTGTCCAGGTGTGTCTGTGTGTGTAGTGCGTTGGTGTGTTGTTATCGTATACCTGGGGCACAATGTCCTTTTTAGGGTAAATGCATAATAGCAGGTTTAAGTCTGATTACTGACCACCAGTACATCTCATCAGCTGTTTCTGCTGAGCTCTTTATGTGTGTATTCATTTTTTCATGTTGGCTTGGTGGATCGTTGACAGTTTTGAAGATAGATTGCAAAGTTGACATCCCCATAAAAAATGAAAGGTTTAGATATTTTCCATGTATTCAACCGAAGCTGTGTCATCACGGCTTATCTATCTTGGGTTTACAATGCAAAGAAGTGGAGCGGCCCAAATACTGCATGATACAAAATATCTATATGGTCAGGGTTAACCATTACTTCATCCCCACTTTAAAGAGGTTGACACACTTCCATACAGTTGACCTGTTTTGTGAAGTACAGTTGACCTGTTTTGTGAAGTACTGTGTGTGCCTTCGAGTTTCTCCAAAATTGGTTGAAGATTACCTGTCCTTGTCTGCCCTCTAATGGACTGTCGATGTTACATGCCGTTCTAATAAGCAATTTCTGAAGCAATATTTGAATTGCTAATAACCTAATTTTGACCACAGGTTAACTTATTCATGCAAATAATCAACACAATTTCACACAGGAATGTGAATAATACAGTAGTAACTTTTTATCCTAATGACAACACGCTAGTCACATTGATTCGACATAAAAAGTGCTCTAGAACACAATGAAACTTCTAACAGTTTCCCAACATAAGAGACATAGTACTATATAATTTAGTCACAATAAATAAAACATGGTATTAACAATGCATATAAACCTAATTATGTTTACAAAAGGCTAAAACTGCATGATGAAAGTATGAGACTATTGACAACAGTACATGTTCATTTCTTGTCTATTACTATGGATAACATGTGTTTTAAAGATTTAAAAAAAGGTGTTTTGAACCTCATATAGTAATCATCAATAACTCTGTTACAAAGATTAATAAATGGTCATTGTTCAACATTAGACTGAAGGAGTGGGCGTTACCAGGGCAGTATCATCAGAGTGAATTGTGCGATGGGTTAGACCAGGCATATATTGGCATTAAAACACAAATGTATAATCTTATCAATAATATCTACCTCACTTGTCATAACAAATAAAAATTAAATAAATAAATCAAACGTAATGAATAAAAACATTTAGGAAGATTTGTTGCTCTTTGTTTCACAGTTTTCCTTACAGCAGTGTCTTATTAAACATACTAGAATCCTGCCATCTTAAATAAACCATCAACCTTCAATCCAATTTAACCTTGACCCTTTTCCTAACTTAAATATTTCACTTTTCCTCATTCACATTCCAACTGAAACCTACTTAACGCCGTCTTAAGCCTTATATTACCACATTCCAACCCCCAGGGTTACACCTTCACGTAATCACTCCTTCCACTGCTCCCTGTGCTTGTTCACTTCCTCCTTCTTCCCCCTTTACCTCTCTAGGCTCCTTCCGCCCCCACCTTATCTCCCTACCCTGGACTCCACTACTCCCTCCTCCCCCTTTACCTCTCCAGGCTCCTTCCCACCTTCCCTCCCAACCCCCATCCTCCACTCTTCCCCACACTGCCTATTTGCAGATGCAGGTGGAGGTCTAGGAGCTGATGATCTGTCCAGACCAGGTCTCATGCTTGGTTCCTGGGGCCAAGTGGGTGATGACAACCTCCATCGCCTGGATCTTCTGGTTCTTGGGGGGGATGGAACAGACTTTGTACGTGACCTCGTCACCTTCCATCGGCACGTATTCTCCATCGATACTAAAAAAGGGAGAGGGGGAGAACGTTATGAGAGTATCCAGGCCTCTCTAGGTCTAGGACATTAAAGTTGATGAATATATGATAAAGCGATAAGGTGTATTGTGATTATAAAATATGATATTATGTACAACGCATATTGGCATATTCAGTCCCAAAGTGTGTTGTAGATTATAATTGAATCCTAACGCTTCAGAATCACTCACTCAGAGATGTGTACAAAGATGTCCTCTCCACCGTTGGAGGGCTTTATAAAGCCATGACCCTGGGACCTGTAGAAGGTCTTACACACGCCCTTATACACTGGGCCTGATCTGGCCCGCACCGTACTGAGAGACACACAGGAGAGAAACAACATTAACCCATGCAGGCTATTCTCTGGACTTGCATCCAAAATGGGCAGTTCCTGATAGTGACCAGAGCCTCATAGATCACACTCAAGGCCATGCACAAATACACTCACACGCACTCTATCACCAGAGATTATTCCTACTCACGCTGAGTACGTGCGGGTGCGTTTGGTCGGCAGAGGGCTGGGCAACTCGCCTGGCATCAGGGGGGGTTTCCTTTCCCTCTCCCACACCCGACTTCCCTCCCTGAGGAAGGGGAAGGATAGGGAGAGAGGGGTGCGGGGGGAGCTCAGTGGCCGTGGGGGATCGGAGGGGGACGAGGGGTCTGAATCAGCCATCTCTGTGGGGGTCCCCCTGGGGGTGTGGAGCTCTGTAGGAGAAGCTGCCTCAGCCTCAGGTGGGTCACAGCCAGGGAGACAGACCTAGACTGTCTGCATGATAAGGATGATGGGTGGTGTGTTTGTGGTGGTGGTTTAGGATGCGTCTGGAAGGCGGGATAATGGAGGAGCTTGGTGGCTTCCTGGAGAGAGAAAGAAAAGAAAGAGTAAGAAATAGAGAAATATATGAATGAATCCGAAAGACTGCAAAACAATAACAAGGAGGGACACTCTGTGAAATAACAGAGCTCCTGTGTGGAGATGGGAGAAACTTTCAGAAGGAGAAGCATGTCTGTCTGCAGCACTCCACAAATCAGGCCTTTATGGTAAAGTGGCCAGACGGAAGCCACCCCTCAGTAAAAGGCACACACCTGTCTATATAAAAGGTCCCACAGTGCATGTAAGAGCAAAAACCAATCCATGAGGTCTGAGGAATTGTCCGTAGAGCTCAGAGACAGGACTGTGTCGAGCCACAGATCTGTCGAAGGGTACCAAACCATTTCTGCAGCATTGAAGGTCCCCAAGAACACAGTGGCCTACATCATTCTTAAATGGAAGAAGTTTGGAACCACCAAGACTCTTCCTAGATCTGGCCGCCCGGCCAAACCAAGCACCCGATGGTCACTGACAGAGCTCCAGAGTTCCTCTGTGAAGATGGGAGAACCTTCCAGAAGGACAACTATCTCTGCAGCACTCCACCAATCAGGCCGTTATGGTAGTGGCCAGACGGAAGCCACTCCTCAGTAAAAGGCACATGACAGCCCGCTTGGAGTTTGACAAAAGTCACCTAAAGGAATCTCAGACCATGACAAACAAGATTGAACTCTTTGGCCTGAATGCCAAGCGTCACGTCTGGAGGACACCAGGCACCGCTCATTACCTGGCCAATACCATCCCTACAGTGAAGCATGGTGGTGGCAGCATCATGCTGTAGGGATTTTTTTCAGCGGCAGGGACTGGGAGACTAGTCAGGGTCGAGGGAAAGATGAATGGAGCAAAGTACAGAGAAAACATGCTCCAGAGTGCTCAGGACCTCAGACTGGGCGAAAGTTCACCTTCCAACAGGACAACAACCCTAAGCACACAGCCAAGACATCGCAGGAGTGGCTTCGGGACAAGTGTCTGAATATCCTTGAGTGGCCCAGCAAGAGCCCAGACTTGAACCCGATCGAACATCTCTGGAGAGACCTGAAAATAGCTGTGCAGCGATGCTCCCCATCCAACCTGACAAGAGCTTGAAAAGGATATGCAGAGAAGAATGGGAGAAACTCCCCAAATACAGGTGTGCCAAGCCTGTAGCGTCATACCCAAAAAGACTTGAGCCTGTAATCTCTGCCATAGGTGATTCAACAAAGTACTGAGTAAAGGGTCTGTATACTTATGTAAATGTTATATTATTTTTTTATATATATACATTAGCGAGAAAAAAAAATGAAACCTGCTTTTGCTTTGTCATTATGTGCTATTTTGTATAGATTGAGAGAAACAATTTAATCAATTTTAGAATAAGTCTGTACTGTAAAAAAAAAAGTGAAGTGGTCTGAATACTTTCTGAATGCACTGTATGCATGAATTGGACCATATTGTTATTCTACCTGAGCATACGAAATGTAATGAGCACTTTTGGGTGTCAGAGAAAATGTATCTGCGTAAAAAGTACATATAGATAGTGGAGTAAAAGTTGTCAAATATAAATAGTAAAGTACAGATACCCCAAAAAAACTACATGCAGTGCCTTCAGAAAGTATTCCACATTTTCTTGTTACAAACTGAATTTCAAATGTATTCATTTGAGATTTGTCACTGGCCTACACACAATACCCCATAATGTCAAAGTGGAATTATGTTTTTAGAAATAAAAAATATTCATAAAAAATGAAAATCAGAAACGTCAATAAGTATTCAACCCCTTTATTAAGGCAAGCCTAAATAAGTTCAGGAGTAAAAATTTGCTTAACAAGTCACATAATGAGTTGCATGGACTGTGTGCAATAATAGCATTTAACATGATTTTTGAAATATCTACCACATCTCTGTACTCCACATATACAGATAATTGTAAGGTCCCTCAGTCGAGAAATTTATTTCAAACACAGATTCAACCAAAGACCAGGGAGGTTTTCCAATGCCTAGCAAAGAAGGGAACCTATTGGTAGATGGGTCAAAATAAAAAAGCAGACATTAAATATCCCTTTGAGCATGGTGAAGTTATTAATTACTCTTTGGATGGTGGATCAATACACCCAGTCACTACAAAGATACAGGCGTCCATCCTAACTCAGTTACCGGAGTGGAAGGAAACCGCTTAGGGATTTCACCATGAGGCTAAACAGAGAGTTTAATGGCTGTGATAGGAGAAACCTAAGGATGGATCAACAACATTGTATTTACTCCACAATACTAACCTAGTTGACAGAGTTTAAAGAAGCCTGTACAGAATAAAAAATATTCAAAATCATGCACACTGTTTGCAACAAGGCACTTAAGTAAAACTGCACAAAAAGTGGCAAAGCAATACATTTTTTGTCCTGAATACAAAGTGTTATGTTTGGGGCAAATCCAATGAAACACATTACTGAGTACCACTCTCCATATTTTCAAACATAGTGGTGGCTGCATCATGTTATCATTAAGGACTGGGGAGTTTTTCAAGATACATTTTTTTTCTGAATTGAGGCTGGAGCTGAGCACAGGAAAAACCCTAGAGGAAAACCTGGTTCAGTCTGCTTTCCAACAGACACTTGGGGACAAATTCACCTTTCAGCAGGACAATAACCTAAAACACAGCCAAATCCACACGAGTTGCTTACCAAGAAGACAGTGAATGTTCCTGAGTGGCCGAGTTACAGTTCAGGCAAGACCTGAAAATGGTTGTCTAGCAATGATCAACAACCAATTTGACAGAGCTTGAAGAAATTTAAAAATAATAATGGGAAAATGTTGCACTATCCAGGTGAGGAAAGCTCTCAGATAGACTCACTGCTGTAATCGCTGCCAAAGGTGCTTCTACAAAGTATTGACTCAGGGGTGTGAATATTATGTAAAACAAAGTTTTCACTTTTATGGGGTAGATGGGCAAGAGAAATAAACTTTACTTCATCCATTTTGAATTCAGGATGTAACAAAATGTAGAACAAGTCAAGTGTCATGAATATTTTCTTTAGGCACCGTAAGTAGTACTTTCAAGTATTTTTACACCACTGACTGGAACTACGCTGTCACGAACGTCGTCAGGGAAATGACCAGACCAAGGTGCAGCGTGGTAAGCGTACATTTCTTTTTATTATGAATGTCACCAACAAAAACAAGAAACGACAAAAACGAACGTGACGCTGACTAGGGCTATACAGGCCACTAACACAGACAACTACCCACAACTAAGCTGGAAAAACAGGCTGCCTAAGTATGATTCCCAATCAGAGTCAACGATAGACAGCTGTCCCTGATTGAGAACCATACCCGGCCAAAACATAGAAACCGAAAACATAGAAATAAAGAAACTAGAATGCCCACCCTAGTCACACCCTGGCCTAACCAAAATATAGAATAAAAGCCTCTATGGCCAGGGCGTGACATACGCACTACTCTTTTTTGCAAAAATGTAAGAAAATATGGCTGAAATGGGAAAGAATATCCTCTTTTTCTGCCTCAGACCTACCTAATTTTCACTTGATTTATAGTTAGATTTATAGTTAGACTAAATTACACACTGGCAACATCTGACTCCAGAATTATATGTTCTTGCAATTTATAGTCTTTGACATTTCAAATTTAGGATATGATAATTTTGTACAAAAACTGTTTTTTCAAAGTTACTTTAGTTAAGTAAACAATATTTTTCTTAAGTGTAGCTTAACTTCTTCCAGTTTGAAGTAATTGGTAGCCTGGTAAACTATATTTTCAGAGTAGCTTCCCCAACACTGAAGAAAGTGATTTGATTTAAAGCACCAGCACTGATGTCACTGGCTTTGAAATCATCCCAAGAATGTCTATATAAACCAGTCTCGCCGAGCAGAGCCTTAGGTTCGATATTTAATACATCATATTAACCCCCCGTGTATTGTGTATTCAGACGTCAAACGCTTTGAAGAGGCAGTGCAACCAGCAGATTATTTTGACAGAAAAAGCCCTAGACAATATCCAATTATTTTGCCATTGAAGAGAATTGTGTCTTTGAGACCTATCACAGTAGCCCTCCCCTCTTAGAGACTGCATACTAATGGCTTTCTATGCAGTGTTGGGGAGTAGTGAACTACATGTAGTTCAACTAGTAATGAAACTACATTTTGCAGTAGTTTAATGGTAGTTCAACAGAATTCAAATCTTGGTAGTGTTTTCAGTAGTTAATTACTTTGTTTGCCATGTAGCAGTGTAGCTTAATACTGGAACACACTACTTTTTTTTGCTAAAATAGAATATGGGTGAAGTAGGCAAGAATTTGCTTTCTTTTTTGGAATCAGGCCTTAATTCTCATTTGAAACATATTTTTTGTGTTTAATAGGCTTAATTGCAAATTCTGTGAACATCCGACTCCAGAGGGATCTGTTCTTGCTAGAACTGCGCGATTAACCAAAATGTTTATTTTTTAGACATCGGATCAATTACTTGATTTACATTTACTTAGTTTTTGTGTGTGAGCCAAAGCACTGTTTCTCTAGAAAAATCTAATAAATCACAAGAGAAATCAAGTCAAGAACTATGTGGGACGCTGGGCTGAAGGGAGTTGTAGTTTTCATTAAGCAAATATTCAACCTAGTTCAGCACAGAAACGTGGTCATTATCTACAATGCCCATAATCCATTGCGCCAGTTCATTCTGGTTCCGACAGAGATGGATACACTTTTATGCCTGCTATGTTAGGTTAGGTTGCCCCATACATAGGTTAGATACAGACTGACTGCATGAGAGAGGAATGTACACAACACAAGGAGATGATGGATAGACAGTTTGTGAAAGTAGGCCTATGCCTTATCTACTTTGAAGAACTAGTAAAATGATTTAGTCAGACAGGCTAGTCTGCCTAAGTATGCTGTAGAGCTATCTAAATAGGAGATCTACCCAATGTGGACTTGACAGAGACAATGGAATATTTTCAACATTTTGGCAATTGAATGTTCACTATTTTAGGCTTTGGAATTTTCATTTAAAAAGCATTTTTGCACTTTTTCAAAGTAGCTTTAGTTAAGTAAACTATTTTTTATTAAGGGTAGCTTTAGTGTAGATTAACTTCTTCCAGTGTGAAGTAATTGGTAGTTTGGTCAACTGTGATATCAGAGTAGCTTCCCCAACACTGTTTCTATGTAAAAGATAGATGAGGGAAATGTGTGGCAGACTGCATCCCTAGGGCTGCTCTCTCTCTATGTGACAAGTGGCACCATCTAAATATAGCTGCCTGTATGGTGGAGTAAAGTGGAGTTTACCCTTTATTGACTGGAGGGTCAGGGTGGAGACAGGGTTGCGACCAGAGTTTAGAGAGGAGGGTTCAGGGCGGTAGGGAACCATAATGATCCAATAAAGAGGAAAATACACTTTTTATTGGTAAGAGGCAGTGTAATCTCTTATCCCAAAACTAATTTAAGAGAAATGGATTAATAAAATGTCCCACATCCATGTGTCAAAGAAAGGTGGCAGGTTTTATCCTGATGACAACATCACACGCTGGTGGAATTTTACTTGATTGTGTGTACACCACAGGAGGTTGGTGGCACCTTAATTGGGGAGAACGGGCTTGTGGTAATGGCTGGAGCGGAATAAGTGGAATGGAATAAGTGGAATGGTATCAAAAACCATTCCATTTGCTCCGTACCAGCCATTATTATGAGCCGTCCTCCCTTCAGCAGCCTCCACTCTTATACACACCTCTGTTGTCACAATTTTGCACAGAAAAAAAAGACACTTTGAAAACTAATATTGAATTATTGGCTATTACATACACTGACAAGTACTTTAATCCAACAATACAGTTTATCCATCTAATCTGTCTCATTTTATATATACTACTTGTAAAAGTAGTGAGTGACTAAACCGATTTAAAAAATAATGGGATTATTATAGGCTGTACATTTATTTTTAGCTAGTTTTGGAGCAGTGTAAACACCAGTGCCGACTGGGCTCCGTCAACTAGACAAAGGCTGTCTCAACACCACCATGCACTTCCCAAAATCTGCAGGGCACTGTGGCTGCTTGTCCTCAGCATTATCAGCATGGGAGACACGTAAATATTCAGTAGGCTACACACAGACAGTCACTCACGACGCTGCTTTTTTTTGGCGGCCTTTGTCTAATCCCTTTTAACTTTAAAATACCCAAAGAGTTGTCTAATAGCGGTCTAACATGTGGTGTCTTGACTCTCTCTCACTCACTCCCCAAATCAAGGCCACCGGCATCTTGATTCCAGAACATTCTTATGTGAACCAGCTGAGACAACAGGAGAATACATTGATCGTTCAAAATAAGGTAGAATCTGCACGAGACTACACAGTTTAAAGGCTAGGCTACTCACACAATACATATTTATCCAGATAAGTTTATAGAATATAACATTTTCCCCTGGATGGTGGTAGCTAACTTGTACAAAAATAGCTCCGAAAATAAAATATTTATAGCCTAAAGCGCACTATCAAAATGTAGGCTATTGATTAATCGTGCTCTTACCGTAAAATGTTACTCTGTTTTCGGTCAAACGTGTTGATGTCTTGACTCTTAACTGTTATATGACGATAATTATAAAATGAAATAACAATACAAATACACAGATGTGGAGAGAATACCTTCCTCTTCTATGTGGTTTCGCTGCACAAACTGGTCTGTCTGGATGATGAGGGCGCAAAATGAAAAGAAAAGAGAGAAGGGCGGGGGTACTAGTGATGGGCAGTTCGGGAACGATTCGTTCTTTTTGAACGACTCTTTTTACTGACTCGAGAGTCATGATTCGTTTTTAGTCGTTTGTTTGGCCTGCTGGCCGCAATGTATTCTACAGCAAGATAAATTCGCGCTCCTCCGGCTCAGCCAATATAGTCTAATTGCAGACCGCAATTTGGGGGCGTTTCTTGATATGGCCATATCATATCATATTCCTTGATTATCCGGTAACACCCATTTGTACACGCCATTCGTCAGTCCATTGATATCAGGAAACGCCCGTTAGTGCATGCCATTGGTCGGTCCATTGATACGTGCCATTGGTCAGTTCCACGCTATTTGTATCAAGGAGACTTCAAATCAAATCAAATTGTATTTGTCACATGCGCCGAATACAACAGGTGTAGGTAGACCTTACAGTAAAATGCTTACTTACAAGCCCTTAACCAACAATGCAGTTTTTAGAAAAATGTGTTTAGTAAAAAATAAAAGTAACAAATAATTAAAGAGCAGCAGTAAAATAACAATAGCAAGGCTATATACAGGGGGTACTGGCACAGAGTCAATGTTAGTCGAGGTAATTGAGGTAATATGTACATGTAGGTAGAGTTAAAGTGATTATGCATAGATAATAAACAGAGCGTAGCAGGAGCGTAAGGGGGGCGGGGACGATGCAAATAGTCTGGGTAGCCATTTGATTAGCTGTTCAGTCTTTGGCTTGAGGGTAGAAGCTGTTAAGAAGCCTTTTGGACCTAGATTTGACACTCAGGTACTTGCCGTGCGGTAGCAGAGAGAACAGTCTATGACTAGGGGGGCCGGATTTTAAAATAAAATCTTTCTTGTCATGTGCTGAAAACAACTGGTGCAGACTTTACCGTGAAATGAGCCCTTCCCAATGATGCAGAGTTTAAAAATAATACAAATAAAATAGTACACGAAGAATAAAATAAAAAACACAAGAATGGAGCTACAGTATATACAGGGAGTACCAGATCAATTAGGAGCTATATACAAGGAGTACCAGTACCAGATCACAGTGCAGAGGTATGAGGTATTTGAGGTAGATATGTACATGAAGGCAGGGTAAAGTGACTAGGCATCAGGAGAGATAATAATAAGAATAAAATAAAGAACTGAGTATCAGCAGCAAATAATGAGTTTAAAAGTGTGTGAGTGTGCATGTTAGTGTTGTGTCGGTATGTGTGTTATGAGTGCGTGTGTGTATGCTGTGTATGTGAATGTATGTGGGATGTGTGGCTGTGTCAATGTAGTATGAGTGTGTATAGACTATACATACATACATACATACATACATACATACATACATACATACATACATACATACATACATACATACATACATACATACATACATACACAGTTGAAGTCAGAAGTTTACATACACCTTAGCCAAATACATTTAAACTCAGTTTTTCACAATTCCTGACATTTAATCCTAATAAAAATTCCCTGTTTTAGGTCAGTTAGGATCACCACTTCATTTTAAGAATGTGAAATGTCAGAATAATAGTAGAGAGAATGATATATTTCAGCTTTCATTTCTTTCATCACATTCCCAAGTGGGTCAGAAGTTTACATACACTCAATTAGTATTTGGTAGCATTGTCTTTAAATTGTTTAACTTGGGTCAAACGTTTCAGGTAGCCTTCCACAAGCTTCCCACAATAAGTTAGGTGAATTTTGGCCCATTCATCCTGACAGAGCTGGTGTAACTGAGTCAGGTTTGTAGGCCTCCTTGCTCACACACGCTTTTTCAGTTCTGCCCACACATTTGGATTGAGGTCAGGGCTTTGTGATGGCCACTCCAATACCTTGACTTTGTTGTCCTTAAGCCATTTTGCCACAACTTTGGAAGTATGCTTGGGGTCATTGTCCATTTGGAAGACCCATTTGCGACCAAGCTTTAACTTCCTGACTGATGTCTTGAGATGTTGCTTCAATATATATAATATATATAATATATTAATATACATAATTTTTCATCCTAATGATGCCATCTATTTTGTGAAGTGCACCAGTCCATCCTTCAGCAATACCCCCACAACATGATGCTGCCACCCCCGTGCTTCACGGTTGGGATGGTGTTCTTCGGCCTCCCCCTTTTTCCTCCAAACATAACGATGGCCATTATGGCCAAACGGTTCTATTTCTGTTTCATCAGACCAGAGGACATTTCTCCAAAAAGTACGATCTTTGTCCCCATGTGCAGTTGCAAACCTTAGTCTGGCGTTTTAATGGCGGTTTTAGAGCAATGGCTTCTACCTTGCTGAGACCTTTCAGGTTATGTCGATATAGGACTCCTTTTACTGTGGATATAGATACTTTTGTACCTGTTTCCTCAAGCATCTTCACAAGGTCCTTTGCTGTTGTTCTGGGATTGATTTGCACCTTTCGCACCAAAGTACGTTCATCTCTAGGAGACAGAACGCGTCTCCTTCCTGAGCGGAATGACGGCTGAGTGGTCCCATGGAGTTTATACTTGCGTACTATTGTTTGTATAGATGAACGTGGTACCTTCAGGCTTTTGAAATTGCTCCCAAGGACGAACCAGACTTGTGGAGGTCTAGAATTCTTTTTCTGAGGTCTTGGCTGATTTCCCCATGATGTCAAGCAAAGAAGCACTGAGTTTGAAGGTAGGCCTTGAAATACATCCACAGGTACTCCTCCAATTGACTCAAATGATGTCAATTGGCCTATCAGAAGCTTCTAAAGCCATGACATCATTTTCTGGAATTTTCCAAGCTTTTTAAAGGCACAGTCAACTTAGTGCATGTAAACGTCTTACCCCACTGGAATTGTGATACAGTGAATTATAAGTGAAATAATCTGTCTGTAAACAATTGTTGGAAAAATGACTTGTGTCATGCACAAAGTAGATGTCCTCACCGACTTGCCAAAACTATAGTTTGTTAACAAGAAATTTGTGGAGTGGTTGAAAAATGAGTTTTAATGACTCCAACCTAAGTGTATGTAAACTTCTGACTTCAACTGTGTGTGTGTGTGTGTAGACACACACACACACACACACACACACACACACACACACACACACACACACACACACACACACACACACACACACACACACACACACACACACACACACACACACACACACACACACACACACACACACACACACACATATACACTGCTCAAAAAAATAAAGGGAACACTTAAACAACACAATGTAACTCCAAGTCAATCACACTTCTGTGAAATCAAACTGTCCACTTAGGAAGCAACACTGATTGACAATAAATTGCACATGCTGTTGTGCAAATGGAATAGACAAAAGGTGGAAATTATAGGCAATTAGCAAGACACCCCCAATAAAGGAGTGGTTCTGCAGGTGGTGACCACAGACCACTTCTCAATTCCTATGCTTCCTGGCTGATGTTTTGGTCACTTTTGAATGCTGGCGGTGCTTTCACTCTAGTGGTAGCATGAGACGGAGTCTACAACCCACACAAGTGGCTCAGGTAGCGCAGCTCATCCAGGATGGCACATCAATGCGAGCTGTGGCAATAAGGTTTGCTGTGTCTGTCAGCGTAGTGTCCAGAGCATGGAGGCGCTACCAGGAGACAGGCCAGTACATCAGGAGACGTGGAGGAGGCCGTAGGAGGGCAACAACCCAGCAGCAGGACCACTACCTCCGCCTTTGTGCAAGGAGGATTAGGAGGAGCACTGCCAGATCCCTGCAAAATGACCTCCAGCAAGCCACAAATGTGCATGTGTCTGCTCAAACGGTCAGAAACAGACTCCATGAGGGTGGTATGAGGGCCCGACGTCCACAGGTGGGGGTTGTGCTTACAGCCCAACACCGTGCAGGACGTTTGGCATTTGCCAGAGAACACCAAGATTGGCAAATTCGCCACTGGCGCCCTGTGCTCTTCACAGATGAAAGCAGGTTCACACGCACATGTGACAGACGTGACAGAGTCTGGAGACGCCGTGGAGAACGTTCTGCTGCCTGCAACATCCTCCAGCATGACCGGTTTGGCGGTGGGTCAGTCATGGTGTGGGGTGGCATTTCTTTGGGGGGCCGCACAGCCCTCCATGTGCTCGCCAGAGGTAGCCTGACTGCCATTAGGTACCGAGATGAGATCCTCAGACCCCTTGTGAGACCATATGCTGGTGCGGTTGGCCCTGGGTTCTTATAATGCAAGACAATGCTAGACCTCATGTGGCTGGAGTGTGTCAGCAGTTCCTGCAAGAGGAAGGCATTGATGCTATGGACTGGCCCGCCCGTTCCCCAGACCTGAATCCAATTGGGCACATCTGGGACAACATGTCTCGCTCCATCCACCAACGCCACGTTGCACCACAGACTGTCCAGGAGTTGGCGGATGCTTTAGTTCAGGTCTGGGAGGAGATCCCTCAGGAGACCATCCGCCACCTCATCAGGAGCATGCCCAGGCGTTGTAGGAAGGTCATACAGGCACGTGGAGGCCACACACACTACTGAGCCTCATTTTGACTTGTTTTAAGGACATTACATCAAAGTTGGATCAGCCTGTAGTGTGGTTTTCCACTTTAATTTTGAGTGTGACTCCAAATCCAGACCTCCATGGGTTGATAAATTTAATTTCCATTTATAATTTTTGTGTGATTTTGTAGTCAGCACATTCAACTATGTAAAGAAAAAAGTGTTTAATAAGAATGTTTCATTCATTCAGATCTAGGATGTGTTATTTTAGTGTTCCCTTTATTTTACATATACACACATATACACACACACACAAGCGGTCAAAAGTTTTAGAACACCTACTCATTCAAGGGTTTTTCTTAATTTTTTCTATATTGTAGAATAATAGTGAAGACATCAAACTATGAAATAACATATATGGAATCATGTAGTAACCAAAAAACCGTTAAACAAATCAAAATGTATTTTAGATTTTACATTCTTCAAAGTAGCCAATCTGTCCTTAGGTCTGATGAGTCCAAATTTGAGATTTCTGATTCTAACTGCCATGTATTTGTTATTTGAGACGCAGAGTAGGGGAATGGAGTATCTCTGCATGTGTGGTTCCCACCGTGAAGCTTGGAGGAGGTGTGATGGTGCTTTGCTGGTGACACTGTCAGTGATTTATTTAGAATTCAAGGCATACTTAACGAGCATGGCTACCACAGCCTTCTGCAGCAATATGCCATCCCATCTGGTTTGCGCTTATTGGGACTATCATTTGTTTTTCAACAGGACACTGACCCAACACACCTCCAAGCTGTGTAAGGGCTATTTGACAAAGAAGGAGAGTGACGGAGTGCTTTTTTCTCCCGTTCTTCTCTGAAGATCCTCTCAAGCTCTGTCAGGTTGGATGGGGAGCGTCGCTGCACAGCTATTTTTCAGGTCTCTCCAGAGATGTTCAATTGGGTGCAAGTCCGGGCTCTGGCTGAGCCACTCAAGGATATTTAGAGACTTGTCCGTAAGCCACTCCTGCATTGTTTTGGCTGTGTGCTTAGGGTCGTTGTCCTGTTGGAAGGTGAACCTTCGCCCCAGTCTGAGGTCCTGAGCACTCTGGAGCAGGTTTTTAATCAAGGATCTCTCTGTACTTTGCTCTGTTCAGCTTTCCCTCAATCCTGACTAGTCTCCCAGTCCCTGTTGCTGAAAAACTTCCCAACAGCATGACGCTGCCACCACCATGCTTCACCGTAGGGATGGAGCCAGGTTTGCTCCAGACGTGACGCTTGACATTTAGGCCGAAGAGTTCAATCTTGGTTTCATCAGACCAGAGAATCTTGTTTCTCATGGTCTGAGAGTCCTTTAGGTGCCATTTGGAAAACTCCAAGCGGGCTGTCATGTGTTTTTTACTGAGGAGTGGCTTCCGTCTGGCCACTCTACAATAAAGGCCTGATTGGTGGAGTGCTGCAGAGATGGTTATCCTTCTGGAAGGTTCTCCCATCTCCACAGAGGAACTCTGGAGCTCTTTCACCTACCTGACCAAGGCCCTTGTCCCAAAATTGCTCAGGGCTGGGCGGCCAGCTCTAGGAAGAGTCTTGGTGGTTCTTGGGAACCTTACATTGTTTTGGTACACTTCCCCAGATCTATACCTCGACACAATCCTGTCTCGGAGCTCTACGGACAATTCCTTCGACCTGGTTTTTGCTCTGACATGCACTGTCAACTGTGGGATCTTATATAGACAGGTGTATGCCTTTCCAAATCATGTCCAATCAATTGAATTTACCACAGGTGGACTCCAATCAAGTTGTAGGAGCGTCTCAAGGATGATCAATGGAAACAGGATGCTCCTGAGCTCAATTTCGAGTCTCAATGAAAAGGGTCTGAATACTTATGTAGATAAGGCTTTTTTGTTTTTAATTCTTAATGTGCAAAAATGTCTAAACTTGTTTTTACTTTGTCATTATGGAGTATTGTGTGTAGATTGCTGAGGACTTTTTTTTATTTATTCTATTTTATAATAAGGCTGTAACGTAACAAAATGTGGAAACAGTCAAGGGGTCTGAATACTTTCCGAAGGCACTGTATATAAACACTAATTATAAGCACTACTTCTGACTAATACTAAGATTCGTGGTGTCGCAGGAGCAGGAAAATGCACTCACCTACCTGGCATGGTACATTATTAGCTCTCATGCATACGGGCCTCTACAGAGTCATCAGAAACAAGCACTATTATTGTTGTTATTATAGTAAATAATACATTTTATTTTAAGAGCTTTTCAAAACACCCAAAGTCTCAGCCAACTTTAATGATCAAGTCAAATCACGTCAAACTGTATTACAATCTTTCAATTCACACAGATGCTTCAGTTTCATAGGGCTTGGATCAGTATCCTCTCCTCATGGAGAGAGGGAGGGAGTCAGAGAAAGAGAAGGAGAGGAAGAGAGCAGGAGAAGAGACAAATAGACTACCATTTCCATTCCCTTTTCCTATGATGACGTTATTACTTGCAGTCTGGCGGTGTCTCTTAAGTTTATCTAGTCTAGGAACGTAATACCGTCAAACAGTAATAAACCTTAAAAACAGAGAGACATACCCACACACCATTAACACACCATTAACACTCCATTAATTCACGGTACTCCATTCTGTTTATTTGTGTTTTATCTGTCGGCTCTGTGCTTTAACTCAGGATCTGTGTGTAGTTAATCCGACCCTCTCTGCCTAGTCGTCGCCATTTTTACCTGTTGTTGCTGTGTTAGACTAGCACCCTGTTATTGCTGCTGTTATCTTACCTGTTGTTTTAGCTAGCTCTCCCAATCAAGACCTGCAATCACTTTATGCCTTATTGTATGTCTCTCTCAAATATCAATATGCCTTGCATACTGTTGTTCAGGCTAGTTTTCATTATCATTGTTTTGGTTTGCAATGGACCCTGTAGTTCCACTCTCCGTACCTCTGATACCCCCTTTGTCCCACCCCCCACACATGCGGTGACCTCACCCATTGAGACCAGCATGTCCAGAGATACAACCTCTCTTATCATCACCCAGTGCCTGGGCTTGCCTCCGCTGTACCCGCGCCCCTCCATACCCCTGTCTGCACATTATGCCCAGAATCTATTCTACCACGCCCATAAATCTGCTCCTTTTATTCTTTGTCCCCAACGCTCTAGGCGACCAGTTTTGATAGCCTTTAGCCGCACCCTTATCCTACTACTCCTCTGTTCCTCGGGTGATGTGGAGGTAAACCCAGGCCCTGCATGTCCCCAGTCACCCTCATTTGTTGACTTCTGTGATCGAAAAAGCCTTGGCCTCATGCATGTCAACATCAGAAGCCTCCTCCCTAAGTTTGCCTTACTCACCGCTTTAGCACACTCTGCCAATCCTGATGTCCTTGCCGTGTCCGAATCCTGGCTTAGGAAGGCCACCAAAAATTCTGAGATTTCCATACCCAACTATAACACTTTCCGTCAAGATAGAACTGCCAAAGGGGGAGGAGTTGCAATCTACTGCAGAGATAGCCTGCAAAGTTCTGTCATACTTTCCAGGTCTATGCCCAAACAGTTCGAACTTCTAATTTTAAAAATTAATCTCTCCAGAAATAAGTCTCTCACTGTTGCCGCCTGCTACCGACCCCCCTCAGCTCCCAGCTGTGCCCTGGACACCATCTGTGAATTGATCGCTCCACATCTAGCTTCAGAGTTTGTTCTGTTAGGTGACCTAAACTGGGATATGCTTAACACCCCGGCAGTCCTACAATCCAAGCTTGATGCCCTCAATCTCACACAAATCATCAAGGAACCCACCAGGTACAACCCTAAATCCGTAAACATGGGCACCCTAATAGACATTATCCTGACCAACCTGCCCTCCAAATACACCTCTGCTGTCTTCAATCAAGATCTCAGCGATCACTGCCTCATTGCCTGTATCCGCCACGGGTCCGCGGTCAAACGACCACCCCTCATCACTGTCAAACGCTCCCTAAAACACTTCTGCGAGCAGGCCTTTCTAATCGACCTGGCCCGGGTATCCTGGAAGGATATTGACCTCATCCCGTCAGTTGAGGATGCCTGGTCATTCTTTAAATGTTACTTCCTCACCATATTAGACAAGCATGCTCCGTTCAAAAAATGCAGAACCAAGAACAGATATAGCCCTTGGTTCACTCCAGACCTGACTGCCCTCGACCAGCACAAAAACATCCTGTGGCGAACTGCAATAGCATCGAAGAGCCCCTGCGATATGCAACTGTTCAGGGAAGTCAGGAACCAATACACGCAGTCAGTCAGGAAAGCAAAGGCCAGCTTTTTCAAGCAGAAATTCGCATCCTGTAGCTCTAACTCCAAAAAGTTCTGGGATACTGTAAAGTCCATGGAGAACAAGAGCACCTCCTCCCAGCTGCCCACTGCACTGAGGCTAGGTAACACGGTCACCACCGATAAATCCGTGATAATCGAAGACTTCAACAAGCATTTCTCAATGGCTGGCCATGCCTTCCTCCTGGCGACTCCAACCTTGGCCAACAGCCCCGCCCCCCCCGCTGCTACTCGCCCAAGCCTCCCCAGCTTCTCCTTTACCCAAATCCAGATAGCAGATGTTCTGAAAGAGCTGGAAAACCTGGACCCATACAAATCAGCTGGGCTTGACAATCTGGACCCCCTATTTCTGAAACTGTCCGCCGCCATTGTCGCACCCCCTATTACCAGCCTGTTCAACCTCTCCTTCGTATCATCTGAGATCCCCAAGGATTGGAAAGCTGCCGCGGTCATCCCCCTCTTCAAAGGGGGAGACACCCTGGACCCAAACTGTTACAGACCTATATCCATCCTGCCCTGCCTATCTAAGGTCTTCGAAAGCCAAGTCAACAAACAGATCACTGACCATCTCGAATCCCACCGTACCTTCTCCGCTGTGCAATCCGGTTTCCGAGCCGGTCACGGGTGCACCTCAGCCACGCTCAAGGTACTAAACGATATCATAACCGCCATCGATAAAAGACATTACTGTGCAGCCGTCTTCATCGACCTGGCCAAGGCTTTCGACTCTGTCAATCACCATATTCTTATCGGCAGACTCAGTAGCCTCGGTTTTTCTAATGACTGCCTTGCCTGGTTCACCAACTACTTTGCAGACAGAGTTCAGTGTGTCAAATCGGAGGGCATGTTGTCCGGTCCTCTGGCAGTCTCTATGGGGGTACCACAGGGTTCAATTCTCGGGCCGACTCTTTTCTCTGTATACATCAATGATGTTGCTCTTGCTGCGGGCGATTCCCTGATCCACCTCTACGCAGACGACACCATTCTATATACTTCCGGCCCTTCCTTGGACACTGTGCTATCTAACCTCCAAACGAGCTTCAATGCCATACAACACTCCTTCCGTGGCCTCCAACTGCTCTTAAACGCTAGTAAAACCAAATGCATGCTTTTCAACCGTTCGCTGCCTGCACCCGCACGCCCGACTAGCATCACCACCCTGGACGGTTCCGACCTAGAATATGTGGACATCTATAAGTACCTAGGTGTCTGGCTAGACTGCAAACTCTCCTTCCAGACTCATATCAAACATCTCCAATCCAAAATCAAATCAAGAATCGGCTTTCTATTCCGCAACAAAGCCTCCTTCACTCACGCCGCCAAACTTACCCTAGTAAAACTGACTATCCTACCGATCCTCGACTTCGGCGATGTCATCTACAAAATAGCTTCCAACACTCTACTCAGCAAACTGGATGCAGTTTATCACAGTGCCATTCGTTTTGTTACTAAAGCACCTTATACGACCCATCACTGCGACCTGTATGCCCTAGTCGGCTGGCCCTCGCTACATGTTCGTCGTCAGACCCACTGGCTCCAGGTCATCTACAAGGCTATGCTAGGTAAAGTGCCGCCTTATCTCAGTTCACTGGTCACGATGGCTACACCCACCCGCAGCACACGCTCCAGCAGGTGTATCTCACTGATCATCCCTAAAGCTAAAACCTAATTTGGACGCCTTTCCTTCCAGTTCTCTGCTGCCTGCGACTGGAACGAATTGCAAAAATCTCTGAAGTTGGAGACTTTTATCTCCCTCAACAACTTTAAAAATCTGCTATCCGAGCAGCTAACCGATCGCTGCAGCTGTACATAGTCCATCTGTAAACTACCCACCCAATTTACCTACCTCACCCCCCATACTGCTTTTATTTATTTACTTTTCTGCTCTTTTGCACACCAGTATCTCTTCTTGCACATGATCATCTGATGATTTATCACTCCAGTGTTAATCTGCTAAATTGTAATTATTCGATTTATTGCCTACCTCATGCCTTTTGCACACATTGTATATAGATTCTCTTTTTTCTACCATGTTATTGACTTGTTTATTGTTTACTCCATGTGTAACTCTGTGTTGTCTGTTCACACTGCTATGCTTTATCTTGGCCAGGTCGCAGTTGCAAATTAGAACTTGTTCTCAACTAGCCTACCTGGTTAAATAAAGGTGAAATAATTTTTTTTTTTTTAAACACTCCCCAACTCTGGTCCTTGTAGAGCTATAGGGTGTACAAGCTTTGTAAGTTACATATCAGCATTAATACACCTGATAAAGCTTATCAAAGTCTTGATGAGAGGTTGATATGTTGAATCAGGTGTGTTAGTGCTGGGCTGGAACAAAAGCCTGCCCAATGCAATTCACCTCCCATTCAGACAGATCCCTCAGTATCAGGAGAATACATACCAACTCTAACCTAAAACTACATATTATACACTATATGGTACATATTGTGAATAAATACCAGTGACATCACAGGGTCAGAGTTGATGAACTAATTTGGAATGCTGCTACAGACTGGACTTTGACCTACAGGGTCACAATCTCATATCCTATTGTGCGTTTAGAGTGCTAATGAGAGAAGGAGGAGGAGAGGGGGAGTAGACTTTAACGTAGGGGTTGGTGTCTCAAAGGGTCGGAGAGGATGCTGATGGCCTGTAGTTTGGTTCAGGTGTGTGTATAGCTGACAGACTTTAGTTTGACCCAGGGGTAGTCCCACGGACCTCCATGGGCAGTTCATTGGCGAAGTTGTGGTTGCAGAGCTCGTCCAATGGCGGCTCAGAGTTAGAGATCGCAAACTGGACCACATCCTCGATCACCTTCCTGATCTCAACAGCTACACTATATACACACAAAAGTATGTAGACACCCCATAAAATGTGTGGATTATTCAGCCACACCTGTTGCTGACAGGTTTATAAAATCGAGCACACCGCCATGCAATCTCCATAGACAAACATTGGCAGTAGAATGGCCTTACTGAAGAGCTCAGTGACTTTCAATGTGGCACCATCATAGGATGGTCAGTTCATCAAATTTCTGCCCTGCTAGAGCTGCCCTGGTCAACTGTAAGTGTTGTTATTGTGAAGTGGAGATATCTAGGAGAAACAACGGCTCAGCCACGAAGTGGTAGGCCACACAAGCTCACAGAAAGTGACTGCCGAGTGCTGAAGCATGTAAAACATTTTTTGTCCTCGGTTGCAACATTCACTACCGAGTTCCAAACTGCCTCTGGAAGCAACATCAGCACAAGAACTGTTTGTCCAAAGCTTCACGAAATGGGTTTCCATGGTCGAGCAGCCGCACGCACACAAGCCTAAGAGGGTTTAGACCTGATTAGCAGGGTTCAGCTCTAGCCCTTGGTCGATGAGAGAAAAACACAGAGCCCTGGAAAGGAAGCGGTGCATCCCAAACCAACACTGCACTACACTGAAGGGTGTCTAGACAGGCTAAAATAGGGAGTGAGGAAGAGTGGCAACACAAAGAGGTGGGTAAGGTTAAAACAAAACAGAGTGAGGAAAGAGCGAGAGAGAGGAGGTGTGGGTGGATAGTTAAGGGGCGCAGAGGGACCGGAGGTCAGGTAACGGTCACAGGTCAGAAATATCATCTCACCTATGCTGTGTCCATGGTAACGTTTGGTCTCCAGCTCCACGTGACAATAAGACTCTGCCAGAGTAGTATTTAAACAAAAAGACTCAAACAAGGTAGCCATCGCCGCCATGACACTGCTGAATAGCCTGATCAGGGATTTCTATTGGAGCGGGAGTTTCTCAGCATTTATGCTCTCTAGCTCTGCACCACACCAGGAGTGGTTAAACTGGGACGAGATGCAGCTCTGTACCTGAGTCTCTTCCACAGAGTGTCTCTATGCTGGTCACATATCCTCCCTTTGTCAGGGAAGAGACACTGGTGTGATACTAGAAGCTGATCATCCCTCTGAGATTAGATTGTCTGAGACAAAGTTATACTGTACTTAACTGGTTTAAGAGCTTGACGAGTGGTATAACTTTCTCATCTATGCACCTTCCAGGCTCTGCAGTGGTCTGCTGCGAGCTTGATGGCCTCCCTCACACACAGAACATCCATGCCTTCCACTTACACCCAGAGCCAGGAAGGTCAATATAGCAGAGATACTATACTGTACACTCACTGACCGTGTGTGTCCTACCTTGAGGCCAGGAATATAGTCTCCCTCTTTTGAAGTACTCAGTGCTAGGAGAAGTCCTCTCTACAGACATCTCCATACCCAACTTGTTGTTCTCACAGATGAAGATACACGGCAGCTTCCACAGAGCGGTCATGTTGAAAGACTCAAAGATCTGGCCAAAATTGGATAAGTGGAAGAAAATCGATGCTGATGATTATTATCTGATATATATACTGAACAAAAATATAAACGCAACATCAGTGGTGGAAAAAGTACTCAGTTGTCATACTTGAGTAAAAGTAAAGATACCTTAATAGAAAATGACTCCAGAAAAACTGAAAGTCACCCAGTAAAATACAAGAGTAAAAGTCTAAAAGTACTTGGTTTTAAATATACTTAAGTATCAAAAGTAAATAGAATTGCTACAACGTACTTAAGTATGAAAAGTAAGTGTAAATAATTTCAAATTCATTATATTAGGCAAACCAGACGGCACAATTTACTCATTTTTTTTAATTGACAAATTGCAGGGGTACACTCCAGCACTAAGACATCATTTACAAATGAAGCAATTGTGTGCCAGATCAGAGACAGTAGGGATGTTCTCTTGATAAGTGTATGAATTTGACCATTTTCCTGTCAAAATGTAACAAGTACTTTTGGGTGTCAGGGAAAATGTATGGAGTAAAAAGTACATTATTTTCTTTAGGAATGTAGTGAAGTAAAAGTAAAAGTTGGCAAAAATATAAATAGTAAAGTAATGTACAGATCCCCCAAAAAACGACTTAAGTAAAAATACTTTAAAGTACTACTTAAGTACTTTACACCACTGCACAACATGCAACAATTTCAAAGATTTTACTGAGTTATAGTTCATATAAGGAAATCAGTTGATTTAAATAAATTCATAAGGCACTAATCTATGGATTTCACATGACTGGGCATAGGCCAACCAACTGGGGAGCCAGGCCCAGCCAATCAGAATGGGTTTTTCACCACAACAGGGCTTTATTACAGACAGAAGTCCTCCTCAGTTTCATCAGCTGTCTGGGTAGCTGGTCTCGGATGTGGAGGTCCTGGGCTGGCGTGGTTACACGTGGTCTGCAGTTGTGAGGCCAGTTGGACGTACTGCAAAATTCTCTAAAACGCCGTTGGAGACGGACTATGGTAGAGAAATTGGACTTTGACAGGCCGCCCCCAGGTGGTGAAGGTAGGAAACAGCATCTCCACCCCGCTGATCCTCAACACTGGGGCCCCACTAGGGTGCGTTCTCAGCCCTCTCCTGTACTCCTTGTTCACCCATGACTGCGTGGCCATGCACGCTTCCAACTCGATCATCAAATTTGCAGACGACACTACAGTGGTAGGCTTGATTACCAACAATGACGAGACGGCCTACAGGGAGGAGGTGAGGGCCCTCGGAGTGTGGTGTCATGAAAATAACCTCCACTCAACATCAACAAAACAAAGGAGATGATCGTGGACTACAGGAAACAGCAGAGGGAGCACCACCCCATCCACGGGACAGTAGTGGAGAAGGTGGACATTTTTAAGTTCCTCAGCGTACACATCACGGACAAACTGAAATGGTCCACCCACAGACAGCGTGGTGAAGAAGGCGCAACAGCGCCTCTTCAACCTCAGGAGGCTGAAGAAATTTGGCTTGTCATCTTGCATCCTGTCGGGCTGTATCGCGGCCTGGTACGGCAATTGCACCGCCCTCAACCGCATCGCTCTCCAGAGGGTAGTGCGGTCTGCACAACGCATCACCGGGTGAAAACTACCTGCCCTCCAGGACACCTACAGCACCCGATGTCATAGGAAGGCCAAAAAGATAATCAAGGACAATAACCACCCGAGCCACTGCTTGTTCTCCCCGCTATCATCTAGGTGAGGTCAGCACAGGTGCATCAAAGCTGGAACCGAGAGACTGAAAAACAGCTTCTATCTCAAGGACATCAGACTGTTAAACAGCCATCACTAACATAGAGAGGCTGCTGCCAACATAAAGAATAAAATCTCTGGTCACTTAAATAAATGGACTTAAAGGTATCACTAGTCACTTTAAATAACGCCACTTTAATAATGTTTACATAATCTACAATTACTCATCTCATATCTATATTCTATACCATCTACTGCATCTTGCCTATGCCGCTTGCCATCGCTCATCCATATATTTATATGTACATATTCTATTCATCCCTTTACATTTGTGTGTATAAGGTAGTTGTTGTGAATTTGTTAGATGAATTGCTAGATATTACTGCATAGTCAGAACTAGAAGCACAAGCATTTCGCTACACTCACATTAACATCTGCTAACCATGTGTATGTGACCAATAACATTTTATTTGAAATTAACATTAAATTATCTAGCAACAGCTCTGGTGGACATTCCTGCAGTCAGCATGCCAAATGCATGCTCCCTCAAAACTTGGAGACATCTGTGGCATTGTGTTGGTGACAATACTACACATTTTAGAGTGTCCTTTTATTGTCCCTAGCACAAGGTGAACCTGTGTAATGATCATGCTGTTTCATCAGTTTCTTGATAATCCATTACCCTGATGTATGGCATATCTTGGCAAAGGAAAAATGCTCACTAACAGGGATGTAAACAAATGTTTGCACAAAATCTGAGCGAAATAAGCTTTTTGTGCATATGGAACATTTCTGGGATCTTTGAATTCAGCTCATGAAACATGGGACCAACACCTTAGATGTTGTGTTTATATTTTGGTTTAGTGTAGATAGAACAAATGTCACCTGGTTGGCTGCTCCATCTCAGTACAGCATCAAACACACCTGGTTGTTGCCCTGGTACTGACAGGCTAGGGCCACACCTACCCCCAATGGAACCTGTAGACACACACACACATTGAGAATGTAGTCTTCACAGTGAGAATGTACAGGATCTTCACTAAATCCTAACCGTAAAGCCAGAGTCCTTAATTGATACAATAACCTTGCCTCTGTTAGAAGATGAGGGATGAGCCTGGAGAAATGTAACCACTCAAGGACTGACCATCCATGACATCAAAATGATAGTTTTAACCATGTTTTGAAGCTATACATAGTTTACAATGGCGTAAACAAGCTTATATTTTGGGTTGATGGGGTCAGACGGTTGATAAGTGTGTAAGTTACATCTTTCAAGAATCAATGTCTATATACAGTGGGGAGAACAAGTATTTGATACACTGCCGATTTTGCAGGTTTTCCTACTTACAAAGCATGTAGAGGTCTGTAATTTTTATCATAGGTACACTTCAACTGTGAGAGACGGAATCTAAAACAAAACTCCAGGAAAATCACATTGTATGATTTTTAAGTAATTCATTTGCATTTTATTGCATGACATAAGTATTTGATCACCTACCAACCAGTAAGAATTCCGGCTCACACAGACCTGTTAGTTTTTCTTTAAGAAGCCCTCCTGTTCTCCACTCATTAGCTGTATTAACTGCACCTGTTTGAACTCGTTACCTGTATAAAAGACACCTGTCCACACACTCAATCAAACAGACTCCAACCTCTCCACAATGGCCAAGACCAGAGAGCTGTGTAAGGACATCAGGGATAAAATTGTAGACTTGTACAAGGCTGGGATGGGCTACAGGACAATAGGCATACAGCTTGGTGAGAAGGCAACAACTGTTGGCGCAATTATTAGAAAATGGAAGAAGTTCAAGATGACGGTCAATCACCCTCGGTCTGGGGCTCCATGCAAGATCTCACCTCGTGGGGCATCAATGATCATGAGGAAGGTGAGGGATCAGCCCAGAACTACACGGCAGGACCTGGTCAATGACCTGAAGAAAGCTGGGACCACAGTCTCAAAGAAAACCATTAGTAACGCACTACGCCATCATGGATTAAAATCCTGCAGCGCACGCAAGGTCCCCCTGCTCAAGCCAGCGCATGTCCAGGCCCGTCTGAAGTTTGCCAATGACCATCTGGATGATCCAGAGGAGGAATGGGAGAAGGTCATGTGGTCTGATGAGACAAAAATAGAGCTTTTTGGTCTAAACTCCACTCGCCGTGTTTGGAGGAAGAAGGATGAGTACAACCCCAAGAATACCATCCCAACCGTGAAGCATGGAGGTGGAAACATCATTCTTTGGGGATGCTTTTCTGCAAAGCGGACAGGACGACTGCACCGTATTGAGGGGAGGATGGATGGGGCCATGTATCGCGAGATCTTGGCCAACAAACTCCTTCCCTCAGTAAGAGCATTGAAGATGGGTCGTGGCTGGGTCTTCCAGCATGACAACGACCCGAAACACACAGCCAGGGCAACTAAGGAGTGGCTCCGTAAGAAGCATCTCAAGGTCCTGGAGTGGCCTAGTCAGTCTCCAGACCTGAACCCAATAGAAAATCTTTGGAGGGAGCTGAAAGTCCGTATTGCCCAGCGACAGCCCCGAAATCCCTGCTGCAGTGTGTGCAAACCTGGTCAAGAACTACAGGAAACGTATGATCTCTGTAATTGCAAACAAAGGTTTCTGTACCAAATATTAAGTTCTGCTTTTCTTATGTATCAAATACTTATGTCATGCAATAAAATGCAAATTAATTACTTAATCATACAATGTGATTTTCCGTCTCTCACAGTTGAAGTGTACCTATGATAAAAATTACAGACCTCTACATGCTTTGTAAGTAGGAAAACCTGCAAAATCGGCAGTGTATCAAATACTTGTTCTCCCCACTATCAATCAGTTTACAGTCCACAAATTGGTAGTACCAATCCCATATTGTCCCTTTAAAAAAACACAGTAAAATAGCTTTAGGACTACACATCATATTATGTAACGTGATCACATACTTTCATCTCACCACTTTTATTGTTCTTCACACAAGTTGCAGCTGTACAGTCCTGTGTTTCGACTTTAGTACCATAGCATGCTGCCGAGTGACTTGAGGGATGTAAACATTACCAATTTGCACACGTCAAAGCATTGTGCATACAACAAATGCCTTAGCATTCCATAAGTTTAACTTGTAGCGAATACAAAGTACAGTCTGCACAAAACAACTTAATCTAATTAGCTACAGTTGAAACCAGTTTAAAAGCTGAATGGCTGGAGCTGGCTAGCAATTATTACAGCATCGTGGCATTTTGCTTATGCTAACTTGAAAGCTTGTCACATATACTCGTCGGGAACGTTAATGTCAATATCAAGTAGCTATCTACAGCTTCCCAGTTATCTGTAGCTATCCAATTGTCACCTTCAAATAAAGAATTGGTTAGGCAATGCATCTAATTGAACACGTTGAGAACAAAGATAGGGGTTGCTATATGGAAATGTACAGACAGTGTCAAAATCTAATGACTGCAGCTTTCTTCGTCAGCTGTCCAAATGGATAGCATCAATGGGTATAACTTGACACTAAGAAACGCCCATACCAGTAAACACCCCGAATTGCGGTCTGCAATTACACCCCTCTCGGCTCAGTGGCTTTGGAGAAATGTGACCAACTGTCTATCATGCTGCATAGAGATGGAAAATACTCAAACACAATAATCACATAGTGCAAAAAAATTAACTGTCCTAGAGGGTTGTCTCTCTCCCTCCCTCACACAGGAAAAAAATGAATAGAAAAGTTACTCCAGACAGCACAACTTAACCCACAGAGGCACAGGTCTATAGTCATTGAAATGTCAGTTTATTTTACAACCCATTGCAACTGGATAGCACTCATTTCTGCAATACAGAAAAAAAGAACACCGAAAAAGACATTTAAATACACATGGATCCAGACACTTTCCATACTGTAGACAGGAGGGGGGTGATGATAGTAGTAGAGATCGAGATTGTTTGGCATGAGTGTGTATCCTGTCTAGGGGGTCAAGGCTAGAAGGGATCCAGCTTTGTCAAATTAAAAATCAAAAGTATATTTTTCTCCCTTCATTTTAACTAACCCTAACCCTTTTCCTAACCTAATTCTCAGGACCTGCTACGAAAAGTCAAATCTGATGTTAATTTGACAAAAGCTGGATCCTTTCTAGCCATGACCTGTCTGGGGGGGTGAGGGAATTATATCGAACAGACATTGAGGCCATGGTACCATTTCTCCCATTGCACAGCAGACTCGGAAAGCTGCTGCACTTCGTCACTCAACTTTAATGCAGTTGGGATTCGATGTTCAAATGTGTTTTATAAAAATACAGAAAAATTCATAAAATGTGTAATTCCTTGCGGATATGTTTCTAGGCAGAGTTAGCTAGTATGTTTGAGAGAGTTCCCATACACTGCTAAGCAATGGGAGTGCTTTAGGTGTCTTTGACACCAGGTTCACTTCAGTGGTAAAGACAAGGATTTTTTCCCTGGCCAAGTTACCTGACTCAGACAAACTCTGGGCACTAACATGTAAAATTAGATAAGAGTGCAAAAAATAAATAAAAAAACACACAAGACAGGGCAAAAGAGTCTGGTAGTCCAATCAAACTGTTCTCTATGAGGAGACCGCATTAAACATGTCAATGCACATCCAAGCTTTGAGAGAGAAAAAATACAATCACTAAAATATTTGAAGCTTTGACCTGTGTTGTATTATTATTCAGTGGTGGTGGGATGTTGTTACAAGGAGGTAACATACACATATAGAAAAATCTATTCGCCTTGTATTAACCAGCATGTGTATTCTATTCTTTGTATTTTGAAGAATCTACAACAAAATTAACAAAACACATCATACGGCGTGTGGATAGAGCAGAAAGGACAAAGCAGACACTCGATCACTAACGCAGATAGATCGTGCCGCCTGCAACAGATACAGTGCTAGACTGGTGCAACTCAGAGGCAAGGTGAGTGACTACAGGACTGACTGAAACAGACTTCAAGCCTCACCAATCGGTTTGAACTGATAACAGGAGGCGCTGCAATTGGCAGCGTATTAGGTTAATGTTCCGCTCAAAGTAGAGCGTGTTGGTGTGTACATATGACACTTAATGGTAAGTGTCCCTTTGAATACAGTATCTGCGAGACAACATTCATGCCTAACAGACAGTTAATTCTCTGTCTACCACAGCAACTCACAGTACCTTAAAACAACTCTACAGTAGTACCCATCTGTATGTATGCACTCCTATCTGTACTGCAAAGTTTGATGCGTTTCTTACATATGAAAAGTTCTGTGGTTTGTGCTTGACTTGTATATACAGTGCAGGGCAGTGGATGTCACATGCAGTGGTTGATGATTGTACTGGACCAGAATCGTCATATATTTTATTCTTTACCACGTCTCAAAACTCTTAAGTCGCCTCCTCTCCCTCATCACTGATTGGTTAAATGGAGCTCATATTAAAAAGTACTTTTACCTTACAGATCAGTGATAAACATAAGGAGAGGGAGGAAGCCATTCAAGACTATTGAGACATCCCATATCTTTAAAACACAGCATGTCCCTTGTCCTCTCAACCCCTCCCCCTGTCTTCGTAGCTCTTCTTCCCTCTCTCAAGTTACTGGAGCTCCTTCATTCTGTTGAGGGCCGAGCCGGCCTGAAACCATTCGATCTGTGTCTCGTTGAAGGTGTGGTTCAGCTGGAACTCATCTTTGGTGCCGTCACTGTGCTTCACTACTGTAGACAGGGGCTGGAGGGGCAGGGATACACCATTAGAGTTACAGACATGTGAACCTTCTGGAAACAAAGTCCCAGACCCTAATCTGGAGGTGGGCGATTCTGATCCTGGACAGTCTCATTTAGACCATGATTAGTTCATGATAGGCTGGAACAAAAGCCTACAGATTGGTGTAAGTGCCACTCACCTTTCCTGGGGCGAAGGTTGCAAGTCCTTTGATGGAGATCTTGTCGTCTGGGCGGATCTTGTCGTAGTCAGCGGGGTTCTGGAAGGTCAGGGGCAGCATTCCCTGTTTCTTCAGATTCGTCTCTGTAGAGAGAAGGAAAGAAAAAAGGTTAGTTGGGTGGATGTTGAAAAGGAAGTTGGCGAGGGAAGCAATGTAGATGCAATGTTCTGCTTACACACAAACTGTTCCTTTTAGCCTGTACGTAAGTTACCGTGGATCCTGTTGTAAGTTAACGTGGATCTAGGGCTGGGCGATATGGCCAAAATAATGTATTTGATTAATAAAAAAATTATTTTATTGATTAATAAAAGTTCTACATTTGCTTTATGAGTAGTGCGCAACACCTATTCTAAATTATTTCAATGGGTCTTTCTCCATTCTGATCGTTTTATACTGTTCAATTCAACAAAAACAATTTCCTGCATTTACATCAATTTCTGCACTCATTTGAAAATTTCCACAGTATGAAAAAAGAAACCTCTTTTTTTTACCCCTTTTTTCTCCCCAATTTCGTGGTATCCAATTGGTAGTAGTTACAGTCTTGTCTCATCGCTGCAACTCCCGTACGGACTCGGGAGAGGCGAAGGTCGAGAGCCATGCGTCCTCCGAAACACAACCCAACCTAGCCGCACTGCTTCTTGACAACGCACATCCAACCCGGAAGCCAGCCGCACCAATGTGTCGGAGGAAACACCGTACACCATAAGCCACAGGAGTCACTAGTGCACGATGAGACAAGGATATCCCTGCCTGGCCAAACCCTCCCTAACCCGGACGACGCTGGGCCAATTGTGCGTCGGGCAATGGACCTCCCGGTCACGGCCGGCTGCGACAGAGCCTGGGCTCGAACCCAGAATCTCTGGTGGCACAGCTTAGACTACTGCGCCACCCGGGAGGCCCCTAGGCCTCATTTTTAACCAAATGTTGCAATTGCGATTTAGATCAAAACACGGGTGAACTTTTGGAATCATGGAAATAGAATGTTTATTTTATAGTTAGAATATAAATAATAGTGGTCACTTTGAATACAGTGTTGTTTGACATGACAACGAATGAAAATGCCTTCGACTAGTTATTGTGACAGGGTAGTAACCAAAGTGATGTTCAGTGTTTCCTAGGGGACCCCATAATCTTTGGCTACATTAAATCTTTATTCATGTAGTCAACATATTCATGCTTCGCCTATTCCTCTGATTTAGAAGATACTGTTGCACAAACATGCGGATTTAGGCCTCCACCAGCACTGGTATCAGGCTGTATTAGCTAGCTACGTTTGCTTTGACTCAGTACTTTTATTAGCTAGTTAGCGATTAGCATTAATGGCTAACACAATTTAGCTTAACTTGCTGAGAAAATACAAACTAGCTGTTTGCAGATGTAAGAAACGCTTGTGGATTTATATTAAGATCAAAGTGGAAACATCATCGTCATCAACATTGTGTTGCATTGACCATTTAACAAACATTCAAATAGCGTTACAGAAGGTATAGTAAAAACCCAAACCGGTCCGTGCATCAATACCGGTATATAGTAAAATACAGTATAACGCCCAGCCCTACGTGGATCTTGTAGTAAGTTACCGTGGATCCTGGCAAAGCTCTTGACGATGATGCATCTTCCTCCCAGGTGTCTGGGCTCCAGGGCTGCATGCTCTCTGCTGGATCCCTCACCGTAGTTGTCATCTCCCACAACCACCCACGACAGACCGTTGGCCTGGGAGAGGAGGAAGGTGAGGAGAGTTTAAAAAAAAAGGGAAAAAAAGAAAAGAAAAGGGAAACCATTAAAATCCCTAATCAATTTTAATTTCTTACATTGATGGCCAAATGTTTAAGGGAATGCCTAATCGATATCAATCCCTCTTGGAAAAATTGATAAAAGGGTCTGAGTCTTAACGAGACAGACTTTCAAAGGGAAATTAGAGCGAAAAGTACACTTGTTGATCTCAAATGAGGATGTGGTTTGAGCTAGGGGTCAAGGGTCATCATCCGGGGCGCTTACCTTGTAATGGCGGGCGACGTCAGGCACACCGCCGTACTCTCCTGTCAGCTGGTTCTTGATCTTGTTGACGCCGTCGTTCTCGATGTTGACTGCTCCAATTAGCATGTTGTTGGAGATGTTGTCAAGGTGACCACGGAACTTGAGCCATGGACCAGCGGCGCTGATGTGGTCTGTGGTGCATTTCCCCTTCACCTGGAGAGAGAGCATGAATGGTGGAATGGGAAAAGGAGAAGAAGAGTAAGGTTGACTGGAAAGGATCACATTTTTAAAAGGAGTCTTCAGTTACAAAATACATTTCTATCTGAACATTCTATAATGTCACACCCTCCTGAACAGACCCCAGTGTGTCCTTTGACCCCTGACCTTGATGAGGATTTGCAGGTCCTCCAGGTCACCTCCGGCCCACTTGTCAAAGGGCTCCAGCAGCTGCAGCCGGGTGCTGGTGGGGCTGACGTCCACCCTCAGTTTTGAGCCACCCTCGGCAGGGGGGTGCTGGTAGGTGTCCTGACCGGGGTCAAAGTCCAACTTGGGCAGCTCGTCTGCACTGGGGGGCTTCAGCTTGAACTTCTCTCCATTGGCGGCCGTAAGGTAATCAACCTCGGGGTTGAAATCCAGGGTTCCTGCGATGGCCAGGGCTGTGACGATCTGGAGGAGCAGAGGACAAGGGAGGCAAGGTGTGTGTGCGCAAGTGTATAATATTTATATGCGAGTGAGAAAAGAGAAAGTCACAAAATAAGGTGCATTTAGCGTCCTAAAAGTACCTCAGGGGAGGCGACAAAGGCGTGTGTGGCTGGGTTGGCGTCATTCCTGGCGGTGAAGTTCCTGTTGTAAGATGTGACGATGGTGTTCTTCTCTCCCTTCTTCACATCACGCCTGAACAGAAACATCAACTTAACACTGTATCCCAAATGGCACCCTATTCCCTATATAGTGCACTACTTTTGACCAAAGCCCTACGGGGATGCTATTTGAAGCACATCCAATATTTTAAGACACATTTAAGTCTAAATGAATAACAGAATGAACATAAATAGGGCTGTGGCAGTCATGAAATTTAGTCAGTTGGTTATTGTCATGCAAAAGTCTGCCGGTCTCACAGTAATTGATGTTAATTAACAAACACGTTTAGCATCTCCAGGCCTCCACACAAAAGCTGCTGATGCGGGTCTTGGCGCCTTTGGAACAAAATCAATTGAATATACACCGTCACAATATATCCCTTTAGGACTATCCTAAACAAAAAAATATATATTGGGTGACCGAGAGTAATCTGTTCTACCAAAAAATTGGTAGAAATGTTTAAAACGTGTATTTTTCATTTTTAGACACATCCTATGTGTTTTAACATAATCAACTATATGCACTGAGCTTGTCTTATGCTTTGAGTGCACTGTTTGATGAAATAATTAAAAGACATGAGGGAGTCCGTCCGCAGTAGATTTGATTGTGCTGGACCGGCTCAGACTTCCTGCGCAGTGTTAAAAAATAAATAAAGACATCGAGAGACTGACGAGCACCCGTTGTCTCTCCCTCTCTCCTCCCTGCTGCAGCGACCAGCACAGAACAGCAGTGTTTACTGCGCTGTCCGTGTTACTGAACCTGCAAAATAATAACAGCCATTTGACAAAAGTTCTGTTGCAGAATCCCTCATTTGTTTAGGAAAAACATGCCCTATTCCAGCAACCGTTCCTCTCGTTACGTGACACATGTATGCATCGCAAAATGGATGCAGAGGACATGACAAATAAACTTGAAAACGGGGGAACGTTTACTGCTTCCTCAGGAGGGAAAAGGGAAGTCAGATGTGTGGAATAAATTTGACTAGTTGTGGAAAATACTGGCGATCAAGAAAAAGGTAAGGAGCAAGCGCTGTGTGCATGTGTACCAAACAGGTGCTGTTAGATTACAGTATAATTTGTCTGATGGTTTGGAACAATGTAAACACTAAATAAATAAGCGTGCCAGACCTTTTCAACGCAGATCGCGCTTAAAGTCCTGCCATCTCCACATTGGTTTATAGAAGCAGGTACCCACATGCCATCTCCTTATTGGTTATACCCACGTGGGTGATTGAAAGACGAACGGTTTTGCCGGTTGTCGTGGTAATACTATGAAAGTTTAGATGCCAATCACCATATAAGTTCAAAGATGAAAAAGCATGGAAGGAGGAGAGATGACTAGAAGCGATTCGGTTGGCCGCTTTGTGTGTGGATTAATTGGCGGAGTAGAGGAGCTTGTGCATTTCAGGTAAAATAACAACTCAATGTATATATCCCAGAACAAATTAGCTAGCAACAGCAAGCTAGCTAAATAGGACAAATTAGCTAGCAAGTGCAAGCTAACTAGCTAAATTGCCATACATGTTAAATGCTTTTCGACCTGTCCCCAAATTAATGTCATTGGTTCAGAGTTTGTTTTGCTATTTTAACCTGTGTGTCATGATCGTGTTTGGTGTAGGGGGACAAAATATATTTATGCACGATAGCGCACGCGTGCAGCCGGATTGGGTTCCGTGTTAGGCCTACAGCTCGATGGTGGTTAAGGCTGCTATACTAAGCCTACTAATGTTAATGACAGGTATTATTATGATCATTATAATAACAATAAGACCAAGAAATGGGTTATTATAAATATTTTGAGACAATTTCAAACACAAAATAAACAATACCCTAACAACAAAGTGTAAAGCCTTCATTACAGAATAAAAAACAGGCATCTACATTTGCCCGGCATTTTAGCTATCGGTGTGAGGTTCGGCAGGCACCTAAGTCATGTAACTGCCTTGCAGTTACATGTGATCATTTTCGGTTTTAATTTTAAAGTACCAACTCAGAAAATGTCTGATTTAAGGCCTTCCAGTACTTGAATTTCAGAGCGCCAAATTCAAGTACTTTAAGCACCTTGTGCAAACCATGCCGTCTTCTAACTCCACTGCTGCCTCCGCATTGGTTCTCACCACCAATATGCTGGGTAACATTGCTATTATGCACATAGCAACATGGTCTAGGAAAAGGTGCCAATTCAAAAGCGCACTGATGTTTCAGAACCGCGGACAGCGAACGCTATCTAACGCGGGAGAAAGTGCATCGTTATCGTGTTGCACCATTGTTCTTATATAATAACCCTATACAACTTCAGTAGCACGTCTTAGTGATGGACCGTGCCATCCCCACGGCCTCCACAATGGATTAGTCCACTCATACAAGTGTGAATCAGACAAGTGTCTTGTACACAATTTTTTTATTGCTATATACGTGACTGAAGAAATCTGTCGACCAAAAGCCTATCGACTAAATGGGGTCCGCCCTATATCCATCAATTTTAGGCAGGTCTAAAGATACATTTTCTTCATATCATAACGTATTTCTGAAGAACAGAATATGTGTTGGCCTACTGCATGTTATCTGGCTATGCACCATGTCGTAGGATTGTTCATTTTGCAGACAAGATATGCTTATAAATTCTGTGCCATTATTTTATAGTAAGAAGAATATAATTGAACTTAGCTGAATAAAATAAAAAGGATATTTTTCCCCATTCAGGAGCATGTGCATAAGTGGCTATATTGAGTGTAAAAATGATCATTAGAAAATGGTTCTGTATGCTAGATTTAGAGTTAATTGCTACTTTAGTTGTGAATGGATACAAACCTTAGAAATCAAAAGAAGCAGTGTATTCGGAAAGTATTCAGACCCCTTGACTTTTTCCACTGTTACTTTACAGCCTTATTCTAAAATGGCTTTCCTCCAGACGTGACACTTGGCATTCAGGCCAAAGAATTCAATCTTGGTTTCGTTACACTGGAGAATCTTGTTTCTCATGGTCTGAGAGTCCTTTAGGTGCCTTTTGGTAAACTCCAAGCGGGCTTTCATGTGCCCTTTACTGAGGTGGCTTCCATCTGGCCACTCTACCATAACGGCCTGATTAGTGGAGTGCTGCTAAGATGGGAGAACCTTCCAGAAGGACAACCATCTCCACAGAGGAACTCTGAAGCTGAACTCTGTCAGAGTGACCAAGGCCCTTCTCCCCCCAATTGCTCAGTTTGGCTGGGCGGACAGCTCTAGGGGGAGTCCCAAACTTCATCCATTAAAGAAGAATGGAGGTCACTGTTCTTGGGGACCTTCAATGCGGCAGAATTTTTTTTGGTACTCTTCCCCAGATCTGCACCTCGAGACAATCCTGTCTCGGAGCTCTACGGACAATTCCTTTGACCTCATGGCTTGGTTTTTGCTCTGACATGCACTGTCAACTGTGGGGCCTTATAGACAGTTGTGTGCCTTTCCAAATCATGTCCAATCAATTGAATTTACCACAGGTGGATTCCAATCAAGTTGTATTGTAGAAACATCAATGGAAATAGGATGCACCGGAGCGCAATGTCAAGCCTCATAGCAAAGGGTCTGAATACTTATGTAAATAAGGTATCTTTTTTATAAACTTGCAAACATTTCTAAAAAACAGATGTCTCCTGGTCATTATGGCGTATTGTGTGTAGATTGATGAGGAATTGCTTTTATTTAATTCATTTTAGAATAAGGCTGTAATGTAACAAAATGTGGGGGGAAAATCAAGGGGTCTGAATACTTTCCGAATACACTGTACATGATGCGACTATCGGCATTGATGATTTGAGAAAGTCGAGAGAAAAAAAGAAAAAAAAGCTGCCACTACCTTGCCTCAGGCTGCACATGCCGTTTCCTTATATTTTCACCCATCAGACTACTCTCCATTTAATCTAGTCTTTACTCATGTAAAATTAGTTTTGATTTAGAACGGCCCATTATTAAATTGGCAAGATAAAAAAATAAAAAAACGTCATCCGTATATACTGGAATAGCGAAGATGCCACTTTCCTGCAGGTATGTTTTTCACTCTGTTGGATAGGCTACTTGAGTAATTTCTCTGCACGACAGGTGAAATTCCACCCAAACCTGTTCCTGCAGATACCCAGTGCTTAATTTGGGAAAGTGAACAGTAACATATTTTCACAACGAAACATTTGATTAAACTGTTGACAGCCCCTCTCTCTGCACACTGGAGAAAGGAATGAAGGAGATAGTAGCTAAAAGGTATTGTCAGCCTATATATATATATTTTTATATACACATCTTTTCCTGTCATGTATATTATGCGGTAAGCCATGTATTGTATAAAGACACAATCATTATTTTAATTCAGTGTTCTTGGGCTCAAATATAGGCCTATGCTTACAGCATATGGCTGTTTTGAATTAATCATCACCTTAGAAAAACGCTGTCCATTTCATTGTGTTAGGCTTTGAGACATCCACAACTGTTTTCCACTAAGTTGCAATCTGTTGAACTTCTTTCTTCAAATTGATCAATCACAGTGAGGTGAGTTTTAAAAGCGTATTCCGTTTTCATGCAATTTGCGATTATATTTGCATTGATGTCAGAGTGGTTTGAAGGACAGTAGAGCCCTGAGTACCAGGCCATTAGCAACCTGATGATCGTACTACTAATGCATGTCCAGAGTGCATAACAGGAGATTACCGTGACTCAACTGTCACATTGAATTTTACTGCTGTCATGACTCATGACTGCCAGTAATAAGATCACCCTAATAGCTCTTAACATAAATGAGTAAGTCAACTAATTATTACCTGTCCCACTGTCCAATGCAGGGTCCACAGGCGTTGGCCAGGACCATTCCACCAACATCACCAAGGATCTTTGTCTACAGAACATACAGCTTCAATTAGGAGCAGCTAGTAGAAGTAGTTCCTGCTGAAGATATCAACATCCAAGGCTCCAATTACAAATTGACTACATATGATGCCCTTAAAACTAGAGCAGAGTTGTGCCAAAGTTGACATCCTCCTAAGAGTCAAGGATGTTAACAATATTTTACAACAGTTATCCTGTTGACCAGCACCCAAGACATCCCTGATCATATCCCCTTCCCCTATACTAGACATCTGCCCGTGCCCAGGGACTCACATATCCATCTCGCTCGATTGTGGCGCGGATCTGTTCAGACCCGGGGGTGATGGTGAACGCAGCCTTGCACTTCAGACCTTTGTCCAGGGCCTGTTTGGCCACGGAGGCAGAGCGGCCCATGTCCTCATAACTGGAGTTGGTGCAGCTGCCAATCAGACCTGAGGGGAGGGGACAGAGAGCTTAAGGAGCCACCTGCTGCATGTCTACTTTCTCAGTAGAAAATCTATAAATCAGTATACAAGGCTAAAGCCAGATGTATAGTTAATAATATAGTAATAGCACAGCAATAGCACAAAAATAGCTCTAAACAGAGACATGGTTGAGAGAGCCAGTGGCCAGCTGTGAGGTCAAAAGGATCTGAAGGCTGCACTGACCCACTTTGACCTGCAGGGGCCAGCCATTTTTCACTGCCGTGGCCCCAATGTCTGCCATGGAGTGGGCCAGGTCAGGGGTGAAGGGCCCATTGATGTGGGGCTTCAGCTAGGAGGGACAAAGAAAAGTAGCATGGTTAGGTTGGGTGCGTGGAGGTGTGTGAGAGAGAGAAAGAGCAGGGGAGGGCACTCACCTCATCTAGGTTGATCTCGACCATTGAGTCATACTCACAGCCCGCGTCAGGAACCAGCAGATCAGCGTAATCGTCAGCCAGGGCAGCAATGTCTGAGATAGGGAGGGCAACGGGTCAGATAAATGGATCAAACAGCTCTTTAAAAAGAAATGACAACCCTTTCAGGGGAGTGTCCAAAATGGCACCCTATTCCCCTTATAGTGTATTATATAGGGAATAGGGTGCCATTTGAGACGCATTCCCAGGACTTCCACAAACATATTCAGGATATAACCAGAGATCATTGCACATCACACACATAGACGTGTTTGACGACATGAACTGACTGACCTCCACGGCCAGTCTTCTCCAAGTAGGTCTTCATGCGGTGGTTGTAGGGGAACACAGAGGTAGTGGCTCCAATCTCAGCCCCCATGTTGCAGATAGTGGCCATTCCTAAAACCCACAATGGTCTGTAGGTTACTATAGGCATTTCTACAACACAAAATCCCAATGTGGCTTGATAGTAAACACTTGATGATTATGTATGGTGTGAGGAGCACAAAAAAAACAGAAGTACAGTATATTAGACCAGAGATCAGCTGGTCACCATCCTAGATAGATTATGAACTGTCTTATTGACTACATAACCCCTATGAAGTGTGCAGTAGACTGCAGAGGTAACCAAGTCCTCCCTCTCTCTGACCTGTGCAGGAGATGGAGTCCACCCCAGGTCCGTGGTACTCCACAATGGCTCCAGTACCTCCCTTTACGGTCAGAATCCCAGCAACCTTAAGGATCACATCCTTGGGGGATGTCCATCCTGACAGCTTGCCTGTCAGCTTCACCCCAATAACCTGACGTTGGAGAACATGGTTAAGTGATGTTTATGTAGTATCAGTTGTAGAAATGCATTATACCACTGTACTATATTACTGGGACTTCAGGAATAAGGTTTGTGTTAAATATAAACTGGGAATCACACTTACATTGGGACACTTGAGCTCCCAGGGGATGCCAGCCATGACATCAACAGCATCAGCCCCTCCCACTCCAATGCAGATGGAGCCCAGTCCACCACCATTGGGTGTGTGAGAGTCTGTGCCAATCAGCAACACCCCTGGGTAGGCATAGTTCTCCAGGATGATCTGAAATGGTAGTCAAATATGGTACTTACCACTGCAAACATAGCTCTTCATTATAAATGTGCAATATCTTGTTAACATTACGTTAACATAATGAAATTCTGGACATACATTCATAAACAATTTATTGGAATGTAATTCTATAATCAAGTGAATGCATTACCATAAATCAACACTAGGAAAAATAGTGCCTTCAAAAGTGTAATTTCAGATTAGCCTTGTTACTGTACCTGATGGATTATGCCAGAGCCTGGTTTCCAGAAGCCCACTCCATATTTAGCTCCAGCACTGGCCAGGAAGTTATACACCTCCGCATTAATATCCTAAGGACCAAGAGAAAAGGACAAATATTATTACTGGTACTTTATTCCCTAGTCCATCCCCCAGGACTGATGATTTTACATTTTAGTCATTGAGCAGACGCTCTTATCCAGTGTGACTTACATGAACAATTAGGGTTAAGTGCATCGCTCACCTAGCCAGCTCGGTATTTGAACCAGCGACCTTTCCGTTACTAGCCCAAAGCCATTAACAGCTAGGCTACCTGCCTCCATCCCCCTGACCAGGACTGAAATATCATGATTTTAGGGGCAAGGTCATTTGGCCTTGCAGAGGTGCCCAACCTGCTAGGTCACCAAGGACATTAACCAAAAGAGACAATAAATGCATTTGAAAACATAAAAGCTGGTGTTTTTTGGTTAAGAAAAAAGTACTAAAATAATTAGCTATGTCAAAGTGTAGGTGATAGGCTATGCATATTGTCTACAGCATCTCATGTCGACACCAACATGAGGCACCAGAAAATGTAGCCAAACTTGAATGAAAAATATAATGTAGGATAATTAATATTATCGCCTAAAGGCTTGATTCTGTCAACATACTCAAGATAGGCCATTGCCTGCTGCGCACCACAACGTCACCCACCTTGCAATCTGAGCGGAGTCAGTCAGCATTTTGAAGCCATTTAACCATAAAATGTTTCAAACCTGGACTTTTTATTTTATGAGGCATGTCTTACCTTACTTCAAAATAGCCTAGTCAAATTCTGGCCATAGGAATGTTGAGGGAATTATTTTATAAACCCTTCCTCATATCATTGAAACCAGTAGGCTATTTCTCTCATGTTCAACTTTCATTGTCCAGCAGCCAGACACAATCCTAGCTGTAGCTTAATATCTTCCCTCTTTCTAAAGGATATTTTCATTTGCCACATTTTCCCGCTAATTGCATTTTGGAAGAGTCGCACATATAGCCTACTGTCTTGTGCACGTATACTGTGAAGAAATAACAGTTTATCAACATATTAAGCAAAAAATTCTGATCTGTTGCACCAGCCCAACTGCTTTTAAAAGTTTTTTTTTTTTTTTTATGAATTTGGGATCTATCATCCCACAACTGTTCCAGATTCTGTTTGGAATATTTATTTATCGTACAAAACAAGCTGAGCAATAGAAAAGGTATATTTTCGTACTACGGGAGGATAGTAGATTGACATAGTCTATTGCTTTTGCTAAATGTTATGCATCTTGTTGACTGAGGAAAAGTAAATGTGGACAGTTCTAACTTATTCAATGTGTGCCTCAACATTAAATAAGAATGACACACACCGTTGCATCCCCAATGTGTGGGTCTTCACTTGTAGCCTACTTCAGAGCTGCGAGGCCTGTGATAAGGACCAGATGACTTGATGGACATTGGCCAATAAGAATTGAGATATGAGAGAGCCATGTGAGTGAGGTGCTTAGGAGTACAGCGATTGGCAGCCGGGAGATTATTATATTCAGCCACTTTGGCCGCGAGGCATGGATTTTTTTAGGGGGCATTATGGCCACAAAGGGGGGAGACGGCCGTCGCTGTCACCGGGAAATTCGAGGCCTGCCCCTGACCTCTCACCTTTGCCCTCGCCAGGTCCTTGGCTCCTCCAATCTGGGCCTCGATCAGATGATCACAGTGGATGGTGGAGGGCACAGCCACCTGGGGCAGGCCACTGCTGATGAACTGCAGCATGGCCATCTGGGCTGTGGCGTCCTGCATGGCCACGCGGTCCGGCCGCAGACGCAGGTATGTACGGCCCCTGGCAATGTCCTGCCCCACAGGGTCATCCAGATGGCCGTAGACAATCTTTTCTGAGAGGGTGAGGGGACGGTTGAGTCTGAAAGGGAGGGCAGAGAGTGTGCAGAGTTACTGTTAAGGGCTACACGTAGCTCTAATTGTACAGCTGACATTGAAGTTGGCTAAGTAAGAAACAGAATGGCACCACACTAGAACAGGCCTGCCACCCATCTCACTGTAAACATAGTGAAACAGGCACATGTTCTAGTGTAAACAGAGAGGCATACTGACCTCTTGCGCACAATGTTGACATTCTCATTGAGCTTCTCATAGTTGACGTAGTTGCTGGGCTCAAAGCGGCTCATTGACACTTTGGCCTTGGCATTGAAGGCTGCAGACACGTGCATGCGCCGCACACCCTGGCCCAGGGCAAGCTGGGGACAGAGATAATAATAATAATTTAAAAAAGTGAACATAAAAATAATTTGGGCCTAGAGTTAGATAAGTATTTGGTTGCTGTACTATAGCCCATGAGTAAACAACTTGGATGAAAAAGTGTGCCTGTACCCACAATGAAATAAACCATAAAAAGGGAAGGGTGGGTTTATTACAAAGTTATGTGTGTGTGTGTGTATAGAGAGCACTATGTGGCTGGGAGTTGCCAATAAAAACGTAAACATTTTCTTGTTGAGCACATAAAGACTCATTCTAGCTCAAGGTGAAACAGCTCTTCCTGTGCCTCTAGATGGGAGCAGTGGAATTGGATGGCTTTAAGAACTTCCATTGTATGGAACCAGATGAGATCATTGGCACAATGTGAGGTTAACAAGCATTCGAGAATATATGCATGTGTTTGCCAGCATGCCAACGTCAAATACAAAGACAGAAAGTTATCTGGAATTTTTTTATGTTTAGTCACTAATCAGCACTAAATGAGTCCTTCAATTAAAATCCCTGAACCCAGGCATACAACTGACAGCTAAGACATACAGCTGAGACATACAGCAATAAACAGGTATTGTTTTCTTTCCGTGTCACCAAGGAGGTACTGTCACTCAAAGGTATGGGGAGGAAACCAGACCTATGAATATCAAACAGCTCTAGAGATCAGATAAAAAATAAAATAAAAACATCTTAGCATAACGCCAATAAATCCATTTTGACTTGAGATAAAAAAAATAAAAAGACCAGAAAGGTCTCGTATGACAAACTGCTTTCTAATGACACCCCTCTCTCCGGACTCTAGTCTAACCGTGTTTTCACCGAACATACTGCGTCGTGCTTGCCAGCGCCTTGTGCGGTTGCTATGCGCACTAACCTTGCGTTAACCTTGCGACCAACAAACGTGTCCTCGGTTGAAATGACATATAGAGCGCAAGACATCTTACATTAGGGCACCTTCGTCCAATTTTCAACATTACAAATGGCTTTAAAAAGCCATATTTGTGTGGAAATGACAAACTTGAGTTCATGACGAAGCTTTGACTCAGGACAAGATGACCTGGGTAGTCGGCAAGACTGCTCGTACGCTCTCAAACAAACATTATATATAGACATCAGGTCCACATACAAAGTGCATTCACTTATATTTGAAAGTGAACTCTCACACATCGATGGTACATAAATGTGATAAAATGTGTGAAAAACTGTCACCTACCTGGAGCCGGGCAACGGTAAGACAGTATATCGCCATTTTGTTCACTGACAAAGATGTGTCGAACAGAGGTGACGTCAGGTTTTGTAGCCGTCTAGGTCGCGTGTCTTTGCAGGAAAATAGAACGCACGTGTAAAGTTGTATTAGAAATATAGCTTTTCTGTGTCCTACTCTAATTTTGAAATCAGAAATGTATATATAATATATTTTCTTAACTAATATGCGACATGAATGCCAAACATTAAATCCTTCTATTTTGTATCTAATATTTTGTATACCTAGCTGCAAGGACCCCGGGATGAATTATGTGCAGTTCATATTTATTATTCTCCCTTTGAATTTAGCCAGATTAATTCACTAACATATCCATAACTATAATATTTTAACTAACGTGAAATAATCTAAAATAATATGATCCGAAAAAGAAACTAAACCAAAAGAAAAGAAAAGAAGAAAGGGTCAAAGTTCAACATAGCCATTGCATGTCCTGCGTTCGACGACAATGGCTAAACATCATCCAGATTTGATCTTTTGTAGAAAACAAGCCGGTGTCGGTAAGCTGTTTGTTTTATTTTTTACTGCATATGATTGTATTAGTACTAACTTCTTGTCAGCAATTATCCGTGCTGTGAATGGGTTATTGCTGTGCTCAAGCCTTTTGTTGATAGTGGCTAGCTAGCTAAGCTACTACAGTAACTAACATGCTATTAGGGGCAGTTAGCACATGTTGTTCATTCATTTAGCTAGTTAACGTTACCATAAATTGCTTCTTCGTCAACCCTTTGACTTGCCTTCTAACGTTATAGTTAGCTATATTGAAGCTAAATTGACTCAACTTTGTTATTGATTACATAACGTTACTCGCGTAGCCAGCTTCATGAAACAATTATTTGTTGGCTAAGTTACTATACAATCATGTTCAATAACTGATTTCTGTTTACTTTTCAGCTATTGGAAGATTGTGCGAGAAATGTAAGTTTCAATATAAAACGTTCACAACTTTACATCTATGTCTGTCTCAAATAGGGTCATGTCTCGGGGGCTGTTAAGGGCCGCGACGCTCGGTTTGAACATTAACACATATCGCTTGCGGTACGGTTTTGAAAGCATAAGGGCTTTATCTTTCATATTGGCAATAAATAAAATGTTTAATTGATACCTTTTTATAGGTTTAGGGTTCCCAAGCAGACATATTTCCATGTTACAGCGCTTGTTTAAGGAAAGCAGATTGAAGACGGTGCACTACCTGTGCTAATTAACGTTAGCTATCTGCATCTCCGAACACCTGTGTGTAAATGGTAGACAAACGCCACAAACGTTTTGTCACCGAAAAAGACTGTAGGCTGCAGCTGTCTTAAAACAGTGTGTATTTTGCATTTGTAAAATTATTTTGATTTGATATTAAAGTAGAGCCGTATCACAATTGAGAATCGATTCACGTTTAGATGGAGTATTTGGCTGGTTTGGCTTCCAGAGCCAATTCGACCTTTAAACAACATATAAGGTCCTTGCACTAATGAGTAACGTCAGGCTCATTTAGTCAAATATTGGGCTAAATAAAACCTTTCGTACATGGTTGGCCGAAGTGGTCAGAAGGTGACTTTTTGGCATTCAGGAGATAGAGGTGCTCAATGTTGACCCCATTTTACATACCCTACCTAGCTATAGTTTGTTACGCAAGATATGTGACAACTGTGTTTCCATACTCGAGGATACAGCTTAGCTTATACAAAACGTCACCATAGATTTTTAAACTAACCTGCTCTTGGCGATACCTTCTTCGTTCTCAACTCGGGAAAGGTTAAATGTCCGTGTCCAGTTGCAGGTGGTTCTACAAAAACCAGAGAACTCAGGAAAATATTAAATCATGTTTTGTACTGCGCGAGGAGGTTCCTCGCCATCTTAATAAGCTTCTAACTTATAGCCTCTGTCACTTGTGCAATACACAAGCACCTGTGCTCCGCTGGCCTCTCCTCAAAAAACGCTCATTAGCCCTTGGAGTCCCATGCAGGAATAGCTAGACTAGAATAGCTTGCTGGACATTTAAATTTTTTGCATTTCTTATACCAATACACTATTCGAAGAGGGACGCAAGCTCTTTGTTGCTGAATGTTAAATACAGCAGCCCAATAGAACTCACAGGTAGTTTGAAAGAAGTGTGAACGCGGTAGGGTACAGCAGTTATTTATTCAGACCCATAACCATTTGATATTTGTAAAGAGAACTGCATCTAAAGCTAGTCCTATATTATTAAAGGATGACATTAGAATGATGAAGATAAGGACAACTTATTTCATTTAACTGTTGAAAGCGAGGAAGGAATGAAGCAACAATTGAGAGAGAAAAAGGTGGTAGGCTAACATTTGAGGAAATATTATGGAAGGTACAGTATATGAGTCAGCCTAATAGTTATACAAAGAGGCCCTATTATTTCAAAATCAAATTCGCTAGCCTATACTTATAACTTTGTAGGCCGCGTGTGCTGCACCAGAATCACATGTTTTCTTCAGCTTTATCATTGTTTAAACAATGTGTATAATTCCAGTCCATATAAAACAGTATAGTACAATTCAGTAATATGTTTCACTCTCAAAGATTTGCCTACTGGAGCTAGTTTAATTTATTTACCCAAGAGCACCTATAGCTAGCAACATCTATGGGCGTTAATGGTTTTTCTGTCATGTGCAATGTGCCTATATCATATATGTATTGGATAATGGCACAGTCATTTGGGCTTGGGCTCATTACATGTTGTTAATGTAGGGTTCATAAAACGTATTGTAATGAAACAGCAGGGGGCAGATCTCGAACCCTCGACCTTCTAGCCCGTGGTCCGGCGCGCTATCGACTGTGCCGCAAAAGCATGCTCATGCGGCAGAGTCAATTTCCGCGCTTATAAACCCAGGGTCGTTACACTAGTCCCTACTTTCAAAGAGCGCGTCCTCGCGCTAGCTTGCGACTCTACGTCTTACAGGAACGCACTCACCGGCCAAGCACACGCACTGTCGTGGATGCAAGATCCGATCACTTCTGACACCAATGTAATGAGACAGCAGAGAGCAGGTCTTGAACCCTCTAGCCCCAGGTCAGGCGCGCAATCGACTGTGCCGCAAAAGCATGCTCCTGAAGCAGAGTCGATTTCCGCGCTTATAAACCCAGGGTCGTTACAGTATTTGATATATGGCGGCTCAGGTAGCATCGGGTTTGAATTTTCATGCCGCTTAACGCTCTAATCAAATCCAGATATTTATATGCTTTATAATGCTTTTGAATGACACCTGGTTTTGGCGGGAAATACCGGGTTACCCAATCAGTAAAAGCTTTACCATGTTTATCTCTCAATACGTAAGTGAAGTTTAGTCTAGTGCTGTAGGTTGCAGTAGCGGTGTGTGGGTAAAACCATCGGGGAGGCCAATCCCCCCCCCCCCCAAAAAATAGCCATATTGCAACCAATGTGTTGTGATAATTGTATTTGCTCTATAACCTGTTAGTTCATATGCCTTGACACCGGGCTATATAGGCATAAGGCTGAGACAATAACAATAAGAAGACAGTGGCAGAATAAATTAAACCACACACTTGTTTCATTACAAAACCGGTGAGCAACATCTGTACGGTGAAGTCCACAAAACATATTGCATGTAACAACAATTACATGACCGACAGCATGGTCAAGCAAGGTAATGTTTACTACATTTTTGGACTACTACACAACTTGCGTTAACTCCGTGGTTCTAAAGTAAATCGCAAAGAAAACGAGCTGCCTCCACTATTCCAGCACCATTTCAACTTCATTTAATCACCGATGCATAGTCTAATACAGTGACAACTAACTGATAACAAAAACTATTTAGTCCAATCAACGTACGCGACATATGACGTGGCTGTCCATGGTACTGATTTCTGTGATTTCATTTTGCCTAAATGGTCTATGACTCACGTTTTTAGTTTGTGTTGTCCTAGGCTACCTTGCTAAAATACTTGATTTGCTAGCCTAACTTCGTTTAATGGGCAATGATGCGCCAGGCAAGCTAGTTAACATTAGCCTACTACATCTAGCTACATGTTGAACTTCCATTCTCTCAGGCCAGGGGCACAATGCATGAATGTATGGTTGGATCAGAATCGCCGTTATAATCATTGGCCAGTACGGAGAATTAAGTAAAGCCACAAGTCCAAATCCTATTCTCCATCCATGGCTAATTTAGCAATGGGGCGATTTTTAGCTAGCTAGCCCCCGGAGAACAACAATACAATGAGATGCAACAATCATTTAAAAAAATTGGTCAATAATTACGTTTGGCTTGTGATGCTGATTGGTGTGATGCCAAATTCAAACTGGCCTCCCTTGATGTTCTTATTTGGGGGTGCCTCAGGACTATTCACAGCTGAGCTCACTCGGTTTAGCTCAATGCTGATTGGCTATTATTTTAGATTTTGGGGGGGAAGGGGTGGGCTAATGCTCGCTGGCTTCCCTTGCGTTCAATGCTACGGGCGGCAACAATGTCATACTCTTTCTGACCATACAGCATCAGATAGATACGCTACACAGACTGAGGGGCACTGTTTTGTTTGCTCGGTTGCTTTTACTGGTGAGATACATTCAGCCTCTTGCGAATTGAAGGAAATGTATGAAACCGAGATATGAAAGATAAATTATTTGTCGTCAATTTTGGGGGGAAGCTTGCCTTCCCTTGGTATCCATGAATACATCCTACTGGTAGGTTGGTTATCTTTGAATGCAGCAGGTAATCATTCTTAAAGTCATTACTTAGTCAAATTAACCCCAGAATTGGTATAAACTAATGGTTTGTGTTAAGATTTATGAATTATATTCATGACATTGTTTATCTACATAATTTAAATCTAACATTAATTTGCATGAGACAAAGCCCACTTGATCAATAGTTATTGCGCTAGTATCCTATGATGCCACTGACCACCAACTGGTCTGGGGCAGCCATCTAAGGTTGCAGTGACTTTATATTCACACAGCTTCTAAGGACGTATGAGGTTTACATGCCACATTTCATTGTTCAATGTCCATTGGTTCAGTTCTTATAGCCCTGGTGTGATAGGGTGCCATCTAGTGGTGTAGCGTGGCTGATTTTGAATGCAGAAGATTTAAAAGGTATTATTATCATTAGCATATGTGCTAACAGGCATCTATAGGTACAGTGTGGCCATAATTGAGTGCAGTAACAATTCTTTCTCAAAAAGATTAGACTGGTATAATGAGTCTAAACACAACATCTAGAGTGAATCTGAAGTATGGTTCATGAGAAGATGATTTTGAGCATTAGCATTACAAATGTAAAGAATGAGTTGCTAATAGTTTCATTTTTTTTTTTTTAGATATCAATACCAAATTCAGTGTGGTTCATCTTAGGGATGTCAAGTTTAAAGTTGATTGCCAACTGTGAAGTGGATTTACATTGGTTTAAATGGACACGCAAAATCGAATTTCTTATTTGTCAGTAACTCAGGCATTTTGAACAATCCCTTAGCTTTTCTCAAACCAAGTTAAGATGCACCATGGACCTACATTCTGAATTTTGTGTCATTTGGTCCTATGGTTCATGAGAAGAAGATGAAGTGTTTTTAACATTTTAGCGTATGTGCTAATGTGCATCTACTGGTGTAGTGTGGCCATCTTTGAATGCATCAACACTATTTCCTCAAACTCTTTAAGGACTATTTTTGAGTCCCAAAAACAAATATGGAATGAATCTGACTAGGTCCATGAGAAGTAGTTTAAAAAAATATATTTTAAGCATTAGCGTTACATAGTCAAAGTGAATTGTTAATATTTTCCTCTTCCTGGATTTATACATTAATGATAAGTACCCATTATCCTTTATAACTGATTAAATGCCTCATGAGCTTAGTTCAACTGTCGTAACTCATCAGAACCCAAAATATAATCTTGTTTTACTCCAATGTTTGTAAACAAACATTTACATTTACAGAAAATGTAAACAAACACTAAATAGCCTCAACGTGGTTGGACTTTAATTTTAATATCATGGATGGTCAATCATTGCTTCCATAGCTCGGTCTATACATTTGTGGTTACATTTCTGCAGCCCCATCCCTCAGCTTTTTACCAAAACTGGTTCAACTGCTGATTGCCCCTTTAAGATATCGATGTCAAACTTAACATGGTTCATCATGGTAATGACCCTAAAAAGTTTCAAGTTGATAGGCCATTGTGGAGAGGATTATTGCATTTCCTGATTTATCCATAACTCGGCCATCTCTTAACCAATCCCTTCACTTTTCTCAAACTAAGAGATGTACCATGGCCTATTTTGTGTTATTTAAATTATGGTTTATAAGAAGTTTTCCAAAATGTCCAAGATGGAGGAAAATCTATCCTGGTGGACATTGTGAATCCTTAAGGCAAATCTGTTCAGCATGAAGAAAGACACGTACAAATTACGTTTCAAGTCTCTATGTCAAACAGGGTGATGGATATGAGGGTTTAAGTGAGACTGCTTATAACAGTGCCAACTATAGGCGAACTGGTGCCATTATTTTTGACAAAGTTACTCATGGCCTCTAGTTTCTGTAAAAAAGTTACCAATCTATGCTTCAGTTATTTGACCATGTCAAGGGGAAAAGAAATACAGAGAATAACAATTGGTTTCAACACCCATTTTACTACCAGTAAGATGGCCCACCCACTGTCAGAATAGACATTCCCATTCAAGTTGACATCTATTCCCACTCAAATCAGCATTATTTAATGAGTGGACCTCAACCATCTTTGTGGTACCATTTGAAAGTAGAAATTTCAACTTAATTCACATTTTAGTACATTTATCAGCCAAAGCATGACACCCACCCTGTATTCAAGAGTATGCTGTGTCTCAAACGATGGCAGGCACAACACAAATACCACAGATGACGTAGCTTAGACCCTATTTTTACATGTATGAACAACAAAAAACATTGAGTTTACGCGTTTTAATATCATCAATGTTTAAAGGGGGTGACAAAAACATAGTTTTCATATTATATCAAAATCAACCGTTTTATATTTTTCAGCGACGAAGACTTTGTGATGGTAGGGTGGGGTATGCAAAACAGGTCAACTTTGAGCATCTTGATCTCCTGGATGTTTTGACATTCAGGTCTAAAAAGTCATTTTTAGACTACTTCAGGCTAACATGTATGGAAGGTTTCATGCAGTCAGAGAGGTATTGAACTCCTATGGAATGACCCAATAGACAGAAGTCAATGTCCCCCTCTCCCAAACTGTGTAGTTAATACTTTTTTCTCCACTTCCTCAGATTAACCCCATACACCCTGCAGTTATATATATATATATATACTACCGTTCAAAAGTTTGGGGTCACTGAGAAATGTCCTTGTTTTTGAAAGAAAAGCTACTTTTTGTCCATTTTTACAATCAAATGTATCAGAAATACAATGTAGACATTGTTAATGTTGTAAATGACTATTGTAGCTGGAAACGGCAGATTTTTTAAATGGAATATCTACATAGGCGTACAGAGGCCCATTTATCAGCAATCATCACTCCTGTGTTCCAATGGCACGTTGTGTTAGCTAATCCAACTTCAACAGTGAAGCGGCGACTCCGGGATGCTGGCCTTCTAGGCAGAGTTCCAGTGTCTGTGTTCATTTGCCCATCTTAATTTTTACTTTTTATTGGCCAGTCTTAGATATGGCTTTTTCTTTGCACTCTGCCTAGGCCAGCATCCCGGAGTCGCCTTCACTGTTGACATTGAGACTGTTTTGCGGGTACTATTTAATGAAGCTGCCAGTTGAGGACTTGTAAGGAGTCTTTTTCTCAAACTAAACACTCTAATGTACTTGTCCTCTTGCTCAGTTGTGCACCGGGGCCTCCCACTCCTCTTTCTACTCTGGTTAGAGCCAGTTTGTGCTGTTCTGTGAAGGTGGTAGTAGTACTCAGCGTTGTACGAGATCTTCAGTTTCTTGGCAATTTCTCGCATGGAATAGCCTTCATTTCTTAGAACAAGAATCGACTGACGAGTTTCAGGAGACAGTTCTTTGTTTCTGGTCATTTGGAGCCTGTAATCGAACCCACAAATGCTGATGCTCCAGATACTCAACTAGTCTAAAGAAGGCCAATTTTATTGCTTCTTTAATCAGCACAACGGTTTTCAGCTGTGCTAACATAATTGCAAAGGGGTTTTCTAATGATCAATTAGCCTTTTAAAATGATTAACGTGGATTAGCTAACACAACTTGCCATTGGAACACAGGAGTGTTAATAATGGTAATGATAATGGGGCTCTGTGCACCTATGTAGATATTCCATGAAAAATCTGTTAACAGCTACAATATCCATTTACAACATTAACAATGTCTACACTGTATTTCTGATCAATTTGATGTATTTTTAATGGTAAAAGTTGATTTTCTTTCAAAAACAATGACCTTTCTAAGTGACCCCAAACTTCTGAACGGTTATATATTTTCAACACTTTGATGGCTTTGTTTATGTGCATGGCTCAGTTCAAAATTGCATTAACACACTCATCCCTCTTTCCCCACTCTCCCAGGCGATGGAAAGTGTGTGATCTGTGATTCGTATGTGAGGCCGTGCACTCTGGTGCGCATCTGTGACGAATGCAATTACGGGTCGTACCAGGGGCGCTGTGTCATCTGTGGAGGTCCCGGGGTGTCTGATGCTTACTACTGCAAGGAGTGCACCATCCAGGAGAAAGATGTAGGTGTCCTACCCTCTCACCCCTTTATCACACTCAGATTGTAAAAGGAGTAGGAAGATCTGCACACTGTTGAATGCTCCTGTATAGTTAATATAAACTACATTGGAATAAACTATAAGGGATAATTCAACAGTGTGTGCAGGTACTTATTTTACAAGCTCAACCTAATATTTATTTCTTAATTCCAGTCTTTTACTTTTAGATTTGTGTGAATTGTTAGATACTACTGCACTGTTGGAGCTAGGAACACAAGCATTTCGCTACACCCGCAATAACATCTGCTAAATATGTGTGTGACCAATGAAATTTGATTTCTACTCCTTTCGCAACATTTAATGTTGTAAACAATTTATAGATGTCTAAGCAGGAAATTGAAATGAAAGTGGTTCTATAATTTAGAGTAATTTTCAGCAATCCAGTTTAAACCCATTGTCTCACGTCAGATAGCGCAACGATTCTGTCGGTTGAAGGATGAGCATCGCATAGGAGTCATACCACCTGTCAGAAGACAATGGTGTACCATAAATATTAGAGGAAAGCATATCCACATTTTCCCATGGAAAGAAATTATAAAGATTCCTGTCTGTCAAAGTGGGCATGCTTTCTAATAGTGTTGCACAGGTATACCGGTACCAAAACACCATGATACCAACATTTTAGAATACCCTAGTACCGTTTCATATGATACTAGCGACCTTTTCTGCCAGACCGATCTAAAGAACGTGCTGGCGCCTGTTATGCAATGTTTATAAAGTCAGTTGAATTTAATCAACAGCCACTAGTCTATTGTATGCAGGTTCAATAATATCCACTTCACTTTCATTCACATATCAGATGTAGCCGCATCCCTACCAGCCCTCACTCATCTGCTTCTCCCCGTCCGCTCTTCACATGTCTATTCCTCTGTCTGTTTAAAATAATACAGAGATGAGGTAGTCATTAAAAATCATGTAACTATTATTGCACATTTAATGTGTGAGTTCATGCAACTTGTTAAGTTCAGGAGTAAAAATTTGCTTATTTAGGCTTGCCATGACAAAGGGGTTGAATACTTATTGACTCCAGACATTTCAGCTTTATTTTTTTATTAATTTGTAAACATTAAAAAAAAACATTCCACTTTGACAGTATGGGGTATTGTGTGTTGGCCAGTGATGACTCTCAATTTCACAAAATGTTTAATTATGGCTGTAATGCAACAAAATGTGGAAATAGTCAAGGGGTGTGAATACTTTCTGGGCTCAGAACATGTTCGGCTTGTCATAAAATCTTCCCAATATGTACTACCCGTTAAGCTATTTTTTTTCACACAGTCTCTGGTTTATACCTGCTCTAACCAGTTGCTACTCTCTCTACACTTCTTGGTTTGACCCTACAGCGAGACGGATGCCCCAAGATTGTGAACCTGGGCAGCTCAAAAACGGACCTGTTTTATGAACGGAAGAAGTATGGCTTCAAGAAGAGGTGAAGACAGGACAGTCCAACATGCTTTGCTTCAGTTTTGTTGTTTTTACTTTTCTTTTTGTAAACATGTTTTGACAATACAATAAAGCTTTTATATTAGTGCAATGTATGTATTTCCATTTAGTTATAGGGGTAATGATCTAGTGTTCACACTTCTGAATTGAGCGTTAGACATTAAAATTCTTATTTTTATATCATGAACGGGGAATGTCCAGCAGGAAGGATTGACTAACAACTCTCACCTGACTCAACAGTGGATTTAAGGTGTGATTCAGTGTTCTATCCCCACTCGCAAATCTAATCAGCATCTCTACATTGACATTTGATAAACATTTGTGCAGCCCCTAACACACATACATTGTTGGTCTTAGCCACTTCCTCCTCCATACCTCCACCCCCAGATGGCATCTTTTCAGTGGCTTATGCTACACCAGGGGTGTATTCACAAGGATCCAAATGAAACTTTTGGTGCGAAAGGTTGTCGACTGATGATTACACCCCTGGCATGGCCAAAAAAAAGGAGTCCAGTTTAACCAATGGCTAAGTTGAGAAAGCTTTCTCCTAAAGCTATTGGTGTGTTTCTTTCTCTGGATGGTTTCAACTGTCCTGTCTAATATTTACACAGGCAGGTACTTCAGTCCAAAAACACCACTGTTTTCAATGCTTTATTTATATATACAGGACATACAACAATGTAGAAACTAAGTCTAGATAATTCTCAGTTAAGAATTTCCCCTGCACCAGTTGTAAACATTTTCTTGGTTGTAGCCTAAGAAAGTAATTGTGCTAGTGTTTAGGGTGCCCCACCCAATCCAGTCGGTTTCCCTTACATCGTTCACTGTTTGGTTTAATCAAAATGTACATAGTTTATCTGAATCAAATTCTTGATTTGTCTGTTCTCAATCATCTACTTCCCAACATGTTTGAGCACTGATCTATAGTTAAAGCACTGGAAGAATTACAATCACACGAAGGTCTTGTCTCCAGATTTTGCAAACCAGTAAATGAAGCTGTCAATTTGAACAAGGTTCTCACCTCAATGCACAAAACCAACTTTCAAATATAACACATCCAGACTACCTTCAAGGTAAATCTTCAGATAAATTCCAAAATGTGCTGAAAGCACTGCAATCACTTATTTTCCTCTAGTTACATCAGCAGGAATTAGGAAAGTGACAAGCAGGCTTGATGGACCAAAGGGGAAAAAAACTCAGGAGACAGAAACCCTGAAAGGAGGCTTGAATTTCAGTGTATGATATAGTAGTAGTTAACATGGTATTGCCCTGACTGGGCACTGCGCTGAAGGTCCTTGTTGAAACAGGCCCAGATCAAGCCACATTGATTTTTGACAAAAGGAATTTAAAAACGACAACATTTATCAAAAGGAATGCAACATACAAACATCCCCATAGTTCTGACGTAGCCTGTTTTCCAGTTTCATGAGGTAACTACAATGTATTGTACTCATTGCAGACAGAGCACAGAATCGGTCACCTTTTTACATTGTGTGGCAACTGTCCATATGATCAAGGTCCCAGAGAACTTGGAAAAAACACTTTCCATAGTAGTAAACAGGAGAGCGGTTGGAGTTTTACATTTGGTTGAGAACACAATTGCAGAAAACTTGTAAATTGCACAGTAATGTCATAGATATGTCAACAGGTTTTTGTATGGAGTTATTTGAAAATAAGGAAAAAGTCCAGAAAATAAAGCTAACTTTAAGCATTTCTTTATAACACAAAACACAGAAGCTGAAGAAAGAACTTTCCTGGAAATGACAATGATTCAAGACCATTGAACAATAGACAAGACAGAGACTGAAATATTACCAAGCATTGTGCACAGTTTGAAGCAAGTGTTAACATGTACAGGAATAGACTTGTATTGAAGGTCTTAAAACCACTACCAAGCAGTATTAGTGCCCGGATTAATTTGAGTTATTGTATTATATTTTAATTAACATTTGACATTAGTGGGAGACTTGGAAGCAAACTTGTGAAACCAGAACTGCTTCTGGACAAGCCATGCTAGTTTAGACTAAAATCTCCCCAAAATAAAAGCCCTTTTCAGTTTACTAAAATGTCATCCACCCTTATCCCCTTTCCCAATCTCTTTACCAGCAAATGTTGTACAAAACATGATCAGAATACACATTCTCATTGTAGTGTATTGAAAGAAGCACTCCAAGTTAAAACAAAGTTAAATAAATGGCTGAAGAATAGCAACATTTACCTGGATCTAACTCTGCAAATAGCACTACTGGGTGATTTGAAAAGTCAATCAATCCATCAATAATATAATACTTTTAGCAAAAAAATGTATCTTTAATTTACAAGCTGTAGAAACTATGAGAATAGAAAGGTTCAGAAACATCACAGAAAAATATATGGCAAATAGAAATCAAAACTGGATGGTGTTCAGAGATAGATGGGAAGGGTTGAGTGGAGCTGAAGGGTGGGACTAAAAACAAGATAACTAATGTAAAATATACCATGTCCGTAAAATGTATATAGGTTCAGAACTTTTGTGAAACAGCACAGTTAAAAATATGGTAAAATTAAATTAAAACTGGATGGTCTTCAGAGATGGGAGGGGTTGAGTGGAGCTGAAGGATGGGACTAAAAACAAACAAAACTATTGTAAAATACACTGTGTCCATCAAAGGCCCAAGTGTTGTTGTCCATTAGTTTACTCAAATTAGGGGAGTGGTGGTAGGGTTAAGGGAAAATAATAAAGGAAAATATATATTTACAAAACAAATATATGGGGGATCAGAAATGATGCATATTGATGGAAGCTACAATCTATCTGCAATGTTAAAGCTGATCTACCCCCTAATTAAAAAAAATAAAAAGTCAAATAAAAACAATAAGCAGGGGTCACTAATACAATTCCACAGTATCTACATGGCAACATCATTCACACTCTTCCACACTCCATCTTCTGATCCATCTATCCATTGTATTTGATTCAACTACTTCACCCCCGGCACAAATACAGTGGGGCAAAAAAGTATTTAGTCAGCCACCAATTGTGCAAGTTCTCCCACTTAAAAAGATGAGAGAGGCCTGTAATTCATCATAGGTACACTTCAACTATGACAGACAAAATGAGAAGAAAAAAAATCCAGAAAATCACATTGTAGGATTTTTAATGAATTTATTTGCAAATTATGGTGGAAAATAAGTATTTGGTCACCTACAAACAAGCAAGATTTCTGCTTTTCCCTGCTTAAGCCAGTACATGTCCAGGCCCGTCTGAAGTTTGCTAGAGAGCATTTGGATGATCCAGAAGAAGATTGGGAGAATGTCATATGGTCAGATGAAACCAAAATAGAACTTTTTGGTAAAAACTCAACTCGTCGTGTTTGGAGGACAAAGAATGCTGAGTTGCATCCAAAGAACACCATACCTACTGTGAAGCATGGGGGTGGAAACATCATGCTTTGGGGCTGTTTTTCTGCAAAGGGACCAGGACGACTGATCCGTGTAAAGGAAAGAATGAATGGGGCCATGTATCGTGAGATTTTGAGTGAAAACCTCCTTCCATCAGCAAGGGCATTGAAGATGAAACGTGGCTGGGTCTTTCAGCATGACAATGATCCCAAACACAACGCCCGGGCAACGAAGGAGTGGCTTCGTAAGAAGCATTTCAAGGTCCTGGAGTGGCCTAGCCAGTCTCCAGATCTCAACCCCATAGAAAATCTTTGGAGGGAGTTGAAAGTCCGTGTTGCCCAGCAACAGCCCCAAAACATCACTGCTCTAGAGGAGATCTGCATGGAGGAATGGGCCAAAATACCAGCAACAGTGTGTGAAAACCTTGTGAAGACTTACAGAAAACGTTTGACCTCTGTCATTGCCAACAAAGGGTATATAACAAAGTATTGAGATAAACTTTTGTTATTGACCAAATACTTATTTTCCACCATAATTTGCAAATAAATTCATAAAAAATCCTACAATGTGATTTTCTGGATTTTTTTTCTTCTCATTTTGTCTGTCATAGTTGAAGTGTACCTATGATGAAAATTACAGGCCTCTCTCATCTTTTTAAGTGGGAGAACTTGCACAATTGGTGGCTGACTAAATACTTTTTTGCCCCACTGTAAATCAACAATAGTCTACTGGTCTTCCAGCAATGCACTTGAAAGAGAAGAGAAAAAGTAGATTATTTACCAGGAAAGGAAGACGGGGAGTTAACATGAGGTGATGAGGGAAAGTTAATGTTTCATTACCACATTATTCATCAATTTTACCCATCAAACTTGTGTTATACAGGGAGTATTGTGTTATAAAGGAGCGAATCACAAGGTCATGTCTCACTGGTTATTTTGTATTTGAACATTTTGTAGTGTATTCATTGCAATAATATGCCTGCCTTTCTCCACCTCAACGTGATGTCATTGTTTTCTTATCTGTCTCACTGAGGAGCTCATACTTACCGCAAATCACTGTCTCTCATTGTTTCGTATGCAGCTAATGTGAGTAGTGCAACAGTGGGTATTTACAATTGATTTATGACAAAGGATGTTGCTACTTAGTGATCTGACCAAAATGAAGTGACTAGCTGATGCAATCTGTGTGCAACGGCCGGCAGTTGTCTGTGTTTGGTCCCTTACAGCTCTCCGAATTTGGCCACGTAGCGGGCCACAACATTCTTGCTGCGGGCAAAGTCATTCCGTAGCTCGCCCACTTCCTGTCGTAGTGCCGTGTTCTCACGCTCCAGGAACGCCGCCCGCACCGTGATCTGGTTCTCCTTGAGTCGGCGCGCGTCCCGGGAACGCTTCGCCGCCACGTTGTTCTTCTTCCTCCTCTGCCAGTACTTCTCATCCTTGTGAGGAGGGGGACAGAGAAAGAGCAGAGAGAACAAGGTTGTTATTGAAAGCGACCTTGATGATGAGAGCAAGCTTTCAATTCAATGTCACTGCAGTGTTATTGAAAGCATCCAATGTCGCTAAGTTATTGAAAGCTTTGTTAAAAAGCAAAAGCTAGTTGTCCCCTCACTGGCGCTAGGTAATTTAAAAAGACCTTCAGAATGACTGAATGCTCTTTGACAGTGGTCACCAACGTTTGAGTCAAAATCACTTTCGCAGTCAAATCAAATTTTATTGGTCACATACACATATTTAGTAGATGTTGCGGGTGTAGCAAAATGCTTGTTCCTAGCTCCAACAGTGTAGTAGTATCTAACAATGCACAACAATACACAAATCTAAAAGTAAAACAATGGAATTAAGAAATATATAAATATTAAGACGAGCAATGTCGGAGTGGCATTGACTAAAATACAGGAGAATAGAATACAGTTTTTACAGATGAAATGAGTAAACATTAAAGTGACTACTGTTACATAATTAAAGTGGCCAGTCATTCCATGTCTATGTATATAGGGCAGCAGCCTCTAAGATGCAGGGTTGAGTAGTCGGGTGGTAGCCAGCTAGTGATGGCTATTTAACAGTCTGATTTTAGTTTAGTTTATTAATTCGACCATTTAAAAAAACAAGCACACATAAAACTTAAAAGCCATACATGCACATGAATAAACTCATCGAGGATAACACACAAAGTCTGGGACTTATTTCCATTGTGGTCCTCGAGACAAGATGGCTATACAAGACCAAACACAGTATGGCAGTGAAATAATAAAACAAAAACATAGAAGAACATCCATCTCATCATTCCAGTTACATCATAGGGGTTATTCATATGGGCACAGAAGACATCAAACATATTTTTACTTTATTTTTAAAGCTGTCCAGAGAGGACGTTGTTTTTATAGGCAGAGGCAACTCATTCTATTCTGAGGCTCCAGTATACAAGAAAATACCTTTCCCAGCATTACTCCTGAACCTGTATAAGCACACATCAGCAACACCTGATCTGGTGCTGTGATTGTGTGCATCCCTAACACGAGGAAAATAATCACTTAGATATCTGGGCGCAGGACCGTAAACCAAACCTAGTCTAATCTGGGACACCCTAGCCTCAACAGGCAGCCAGTTTAGTTCCTGAAAGCAGCTGCTGCCTATGTGAGTACGTGGACTCACCTGCATTACTACCCTGATCAGCTTATTCTGGGCTATCTGGAGCTTGTGGGAGCTGAATCAGAATTAGTTAGGTAACATAGATAAATAAGATGTTTGATTTACATAATATGCTTATGTGAGATACTTGTCATTAGAATGTATCCTTTTGGACTATACTGTTGGCAGTTAAACTTTTCCCTTCTCAGCTAGGGAAAAGTCACTTGGGGCCCAGAGAGGGGAGAGGTCAGGCTTGTCTTCATATGTGAATGTATCTGTTAAACCATCTGGTGCTATGCAGAATATCAGAAGGGGAAGAGGTCAGAATGGAACATTGTCTTCATATGTGAATGTATCTGTTAAACCATGTGAAGGGATGGCGTGATTAAGTGGGAACCAATTATCTCTTGGCTCCACAATGTCTGTGCGCAAGTCACTCCCTTCAGTGAGCTTGTCCAGGAGTGGGGTGTTCTTGAGATGGGGGTATCTAAAGTTGACAATTGATATATGCCATTGGATGAGTTGATGTTTTGGTACTATGAAGTACCAGGAACGAGATTAGAACCTCGTCTTAGAGACCAAACTGAATGATAATTTATAGCTAATGCTATCTGGCTATGGGATTCTCCTCTCTCAAGTAAAAGTCTTTATTTGTGAACTGTTCCTAAGATCTGTTGTTCGTCGTGTAAGTTGAGAGGGGTGTATCTTGGCTATAAAAGATACTGGTATTCTTTTATAGGCACTCTCAGAATTCATTATCGACACTGAATTGATCTGAGAGTCAAAGGGCTATGGTGAAGTTCGTATAATTAAAGTTGAAGTTTAAGTATAACTCTGACTGGTGTGTGGTTTATAATTCTCCTAATTTAGTAATACAGGAAATTACCACGACAAGCTTCCCCTTCATAAGTTTAGATAAGCTCCCAAACCAGGAAGTACTAGCATAGTCAAAATGGCATTGAATGAGGGCAGTAGCTAGCACTTTCATGGAGTCCTTATCAAGCAGCTTGGATTTCCTATCCAAAAACTTAGTCCTGGCATTAACCTTCCCTAGCACCTTATTGGCCATGCTCACACCTCCCATGCTTCCATCAAGGATACATCCCAAGTAGCTAACAGAGGTTTTAGTAGTCAGCACCTCACCCCTAACTCCACTCTGATTTCAGACGACCTACACAATTTAGGTCTGGATCTAAAAAATAATTGCTTCAGTTTTCCCTAAGTGCAGAGATAGCTTATTATCTACAAGCCATTTGCTAATGTTAGTAAGCTCTGTGCTAAGTATGCTCCCCAACATAGTTTTACTTTTGTGAGACACCGGAAGTGTAGAGTCATCCGCATAAAGAAAAAGACAGCAAGAACAAGCATCTTTCATATCGTTAATATACAATAAAAACAGCAGAGGCCCAAGCACGCTCCCCTGCGGAACGCCACAACTCATTGGTTTTGCCTGAGACAGTGAACCATTAACCTCTACTACTTGCTCCCTCCCTGATAAATAGGACTTTACCCAGCCTAGAGAGATACTGCTTAACCCCAGTGCCTCCAGTTTGGAAATTAGGAGACAGTATCAAAGGCCTTCTGTAGGTCAAGCAGTAGCATTCCACACAGATTTCCCTCATCAATCTCTTTCCTGATGAAGTCAGTCAAGTAAAGTAGACATGAATCAGTGGAGTATGTTTTCGAAAAACCCGACTGAAAATCATACATTAGACCCTGTTTGTTAACATATTCATACATTTGCTCATGTACAATTCTCTCCAGGATCTTTGCTGTTACACAGAGGATAGATACAGGCCTATAATTCCCAGGGTCAGACTTTATCCCCTTCTTATACAGAGGTATAACTTTAGCTTGTTTCATGTCCCTGGGAAAGGTGCCTTGTTCAAGAGAGAGATTAACGATATGTGTAATACAAGGGCCAATTTGCTCAATCTATAAGAAACCTTGCAGGAATATTATCTAGACCTGTGGCTTTGGAACATTTAAGCTCTGTCAGCATACTGACTATTTTGTCTGTCTTTGCAAAAGAAAAAGAGTTTGGCTGAACCCCTAACTTTACATAATACTTCTTGACTTGGTTGCTTCCATACAAACCAGAACTGGTGGGCAGCTTGCTAACCAGCTTGCTGGCAACAGAAGTAAAAAAAAAAGTTGAATTCATTGGCAACCTCTGCTTTTTCATATACCATCTCCCCTTTGATGTTCAGTTTGTTTTTGGTAGTACTACTACAGCCTAGTTCCTTAAATGATTTCCAAAGCTTTTTAGGGTAATTTTTGTTTTCAATGCTTTACTCAGTAAAGTTACCCCTCTTAGGGGGGTTATTGCTGCTCTGTGGCTCTTGAGAGTTGTTAAATTTCTTAAAGGCCTTATTCCTTGCTTGGATAGATTCTAGAATCTCATGATTAAACCAAGGGCTAGATCTCTGCTTTACCCTGACCCGTCTAATGGGAGTATATTTTAGATTTATCAGACACCAATATTAAGTCAATTGTACTGTTTCACATATCCTGGTGGGATGTTTAATCATTTGGGTCGGAGCAAGTGATCTACAAAAGTGCATAAATACACTGTGGGTTGGGCTATTATTCTTGCAGACATCAGTATTGAATTCCCCTAACAAAATGATTTCCTTCAACAGGGAATCATTACAGTTTGACAACACAATTTTAAGACCTTCATAGAATGCATTCTGCTTGTGCGGCCTATAACACACACCCAACAAAATCGGCTTGGTTTTGGGAAGGCAGATATCCAGCCTGACAATCTCTAGATTAGCGGTTAAATCCGATCTGATGTTAAAAGCAATGTCTGATCTTACAAACGCACATATTCCCCCATCGTTCCGATTCCGATCCTTCCTGACAACAGAGTAATTACCTATCTCAATTTCTGAGTCACAAACAGATGAATCCAACCATGTCTCAGTAAAACATAAGACACCTCTGATTTGCAAAAACAACAGGCGTATCTCATCGATCTTCGGTAGGAGGCTTCAGACGTTTAAGTGCACAAAATGTAAGCCCTTCTTCCCAAAGGCCTCATTGAATTCCAGATCTACTTGTAACACGCCTCCCACTGCGCTGCCATCTTCCCACTGCCCTGCCTCCGGTGGCCTCTGTCGCCATGGAGCACCCCTCCCCAGGTGCCAATCCATCGTCCTCACCACCGTGTCCACCGTCACTCGCCTCTGGTTGCCTCCGCTCCGCTGTGGACCCCCCCTCCTCCGGTGCACTCTACACCCTCGGTAAGTCCTTTGGTCCCACTCCACCTTCAATGCTCACACAACCTGCGGGTACAGCACACCGACAGCAACGGTAAGCTTCGTTGACCCCTTGCCCAAACCTAGAATCGCTGCATTTTAAATGAATCCACTGCGCGCATTCCAAACATACCAAAGCTTTGCCGTTACTCTATATCCACCGTTCGCAAGAGTAGCATGGGTGCATAGGCCGTTTGATGGGGTTCGTGATAAAGTGAGGTCCAGGGCATTGATGGATATCACCCGATAAGAGAAGGCATAGAGTTATTATAAGATCTCCACCATTAATTTGTGATTTCAGACTGGATTTCGATGATCGTTTTGGTTTGTGCCAAGGTGCTATGAAAGTTTGGTATATAACATTCCTTCCAAATCCGAAGTGCTGGATGCCATCAAAAGTGTTTGCATGACTGAGAAGTTGCTGAGAATTTACTATTCTTTCATCTAAATAGCAGATGCAATTATTTCCAGTAACATTTAAAACAAACAAAGTAAAAAAGTGCTGCCACCATGCCGAACTTGCCGGTCGCCATCTTGTTTTTGAGTCACTTGAGATAGAAGCTGTTTTTCAGTCTTTCGGTCCCAGCTTTGATGCACCTGTACTGACCTCGCCTTCTGGATGATAGCAGTGTGAAAAGGCTGTGGCTCGGGTGGTTTGATTATCTTTTTGGCCTTCCTGTGACATCGGGTGCTGTAGGTGTCCTGGAAAGCAGGCAGTGTGCCCCTGGTAATGTGTTGGGCAGACCGTACCACCCTCTGGAGAACCTTGTGGTTGCGGGCAGTGCAGTTGCCGTACCAGGCGGTGATACAGCCCAACAGGATGCTCTCAATTATGCATCTGTAAAAGTTTGAGGGTCTTTGGGGCAAAGCCAAAATTTCTTCAGCCTTCTATTGCACCGCCGTCACCACCCTGTCTGTGTGGGTGGACCATTTCAGATTGTCAGTGATGTGTACGCCGAGGAACTTGAAGCTTTCCACCTCCTCCACTGCGGTCCCGTCGATGTGGATTGGGGTGTGCTCCCTAGGCCCAAATCGCCGTCATTCGCATGAAGACGAGACGGAGATATCAGGGACGTAGGTCAGTGTGCCTTATAAGTATCTGACGGTGAGTGAGTAATCCCCCTCTACCATCAGTCCTATTAGCCAACGTGCAATCATTGGATAACAAAATGGGTGAGCTCCAATCAAGACTATCCTACCAGCGGGACATTACAAACTGTAATATCTTGTGTTTCACCAAGTCGTGGCTGAACGACAACATGAATAACATACTGCTCCCTGAGTTTTCGGTCCATTGGCAAGATAGAACAGCTGCCTCCGGTAAGACAAGGGGTGGCGGTCTGTGTCTACATGTAAATAACAGCTGTGCACGAAATCTAATAATAAGGAAGTCTCAAGGTTTTGTTCGCCTGAGGTAGTGGATCTCATGATAAGCTATAGACCACACTATTTACCAAGAGAGTTTATCTATGTTTTTCGTAGCTGTCTATTTACCACCACAAACCGATGCTGGCACTAAGACGGCACGCAACAAGCTGTATAAGACCATAAGCAAACAAGAAAACGCTCATCCAGAGGCAGCGCTCCTAGTGGCCAGGGTCTTTAACGCAGGGAAACTTAAATCTGTTTTACCTCATTTCTACCAGCATGTTAAATGTGCAACCAGAAAAAGAAAAAAAAACTCTAGACTACCTTTACTCCACACACAGAGACGCGTACAAAGCTCTCCCACTCCCTCCATTTGGCAAATCTGACCATAACTCTATCCTCCTGACTCCTGCTTACATGCAAAAACTAAAGCAGGAAGTACCAGTGACTCGCTCAATAAGGTAGTGGTCAGATGACACAGATGCTAAGCTACAGGACTGTTTTGCTAGCACAGACTGGACTATGTTCCGGGATTCTTCCGATGGCATTGAGGAATACACCACATCAGTCACTGGCTTCATCAATAAGTGCATCGATGGCGTCATCCCCACAGTGACCGTACGTGCCCCAACTAGAAGCCATGGATTACAGGCAACATCCGCACTGAGCTAATGGGTAGAGCTGCCGCTTTCAAGGTGCGGGACACTAATCCGGACGCTTATAAGAAATCCCACTTTGAAAGGCTTGTCATGGCTCACATCAACACCATTGTCCCAGAAACCTGTACAAAATGAACACATACGTGAGAATGCTATTCACTGACTACAGCTCAGCGTTCAACACCAGAGTGCCCTCAAAGCTCATCACTAAGCTAAGGACCCTGGGACTAAACACCTCCCTCTGCAACTGGATCCTGGACTTCCTGACAGGCCGCCCCCAGGTGGTAAGGTAGTTGACAACACATCCTCCACGCTAATCCTTAACACGGGGGCACCTCAGGGGTGCGTGCTCAGTCCCCTACTGTACTCCCTGTTCACTCATGACTGCATGGCCAAGCACGACTCCAACACCATCATTAAGTTTGCCGACAACACAACAGTGGTAGGACGATCACCGGCAACGATGAGACAGCCTATAGGGAGGTCAGAGACCTGGCAGTGTGGTGCCAGGATAACAACCTCTCCCTCAACGTGATCAAGACAAAGGAGATGATTGTGGACTACAGAATAAGGAGGACTGAGCACATCCCCCATTCTTATCGACGGGGCTGTAGTGGAGCAGATTGAGAGCTTCAAGTTCCTTGGTGTCCACATCACCAACAAACTATCATGTTCCAAACACACCAAGACCGTCGTGAAGAGGGCACGACAATACCTATTCCCCCCCAGGAGACTGAAAAGACTTGGCATGGGTCTTCAGATTCTCAAAGATTTCTACAGCTGCACCATTGAGAGCATCCTGACTGGTTGCATCACCGCCTGGTATGGCAACTGCTCGGCCTCCGACCGCAAGGCACTACAAAGGGTAGTGTGTACGGCCCAGTACATCACCGGGGCCAGGCTTCCTGTCATCCAGGACCTCTATATTAGGTGGTGTCAGAAGAAGGTCCAAAATATTGCCAAAGACTCCAGCCGCCCTAGTCATAGGCTGTTCTCCCTGATATCGCACAACAAGTGGTACCGGAGCGCCAAGTCTAGGTCCAAAAGGCTTCTTAACAGCTTCTACTCCCAAGCCATAAGACTCCTGAACAGCTAATCAAATGGCTACCCGGACTATTTGCATTGTCCCCCCCCCCTGCCATTTTTATGCTGCTGCTTCTGTTTATTATCCTTGCATAGTCACTTTACCTCTACCTACATGTACATATTACCTCAATTACCTTAACTAACCAGTGCCCCCGCACATTGTCTCTGTACCGGTACCCCCTATATACAGTGGGGAGAACAAGTATTTGATACACTGCCGATTTTGCAGGTTTTACTACTTACAAAGCATGTAGAGGTCTGTAATTTTTATCATAGGTACACTTCAACTGTGAGAGACGGAATCTAAAACAAAAATCCAGAAAATCACATTGTATGATTTTTAAGTAATTCATTTGCATTTTATTGCATGACATAAGTATTTGATCACCTACCAACCAGTAAGAATTCCGGCTCTCACAGACCTGTTAGTTTTTCTTTAAGAAGCCCTCCTGTTCTCCACTCATTACCTGTATTAACTGCACCTGTTTGAACTCGTTACCTGTATAAAAGACACCTGTCCACACACTCAATCAAACAGACTCCAACCTCTCCACAATGGCCAAGACCAGCGAGCTGTGTAAGGACATCAGGGGTAAAATTGTAGACCTGCACAAGGCTGGGATGGGCTACAGGACAATAGGCAAGCAGCTTGGTGAGAAGGCAACAACTGTTGGCGCAATTATTAGAAAATGGAAGAAGTTGAAGATGACAGTCAATCACCCTCGGTCTGGGGCTCCATGCAAGATCTCACCTCGTGGGGCATCAATGATCATGAGGAAGGTGAAGGATCAGCCCAGAACTACACGGCAGGACCTGGTCAATGACCTGAAGAGAGCTGGGACCACAGTCTCAAAGAAAACCATTAGTAACACACTACGCCGTCATGGATTAAAATCCTGCAGCGCATGCAAGGTCCCCCTGCTCAAGCCAGCGCATGTCCAGGCCCGTCTGAAGTTTGCCAATGACCATCTGGATGATCCAGAGGAGGAATGGGAGAAGATCATGTGGTCTGATGAGACAAAAATAGAGCTTTTTGGTCTAAACTCCACTCGCCCTGTTTGGAGGAAGAAGAAGGATGAGTACAACCCCAAGAACACCATCCCAACCGTGAAGCATGGAGGTAGAAACATCATTCTCTGGGGATGCTTTTCTGCAAAGGGGACAGGACGACTGCACCGTATTGAGGGGAGGATGGATGGGGCCATGTATCGCGAGATCTTGGCCAACAACCTCCTTCCCTCAGTAAGAGGATTGAAGATGGGTCGTGACTGGGTCTTCCAGCATGACAACGACCCGAAACATACAGCCAGGGCAACTAAGGAGTGGCTCCGTAAGAAGCATCTCAAGGTCCTGGAGTGGCCTAGCCAGTCTCCAGACCTGAACCCAATAGAAAATCTTTGGAGGGAGCTGAAAGTCCGTATTGCCCAGCGACAGCCCCGAAACCTAAAGGATCTGGAGAAGGTCTGTATGGAGGAGTGGGCCAAAAAACCCTGCTGCAGTGTGTGCAAACCTGGTCAAGAACTACAGGAAACGTATGATCTCTGTAATTGCAAACAAAGGTTTCTGTACCAAATATGAAGTTCTGCTTTTCTGATGTATCAAATACTTATGTCATGCAATAAAATGCAAATTAATTAATTAAAAATCATACAATGTGATTTTCTGGATTTTTGTTTTAGATTCCTTCTCTCACAGTTGAAGTGTACCTATGATAAAAATTACAGACCTCTACATGCTTTGTAAGTAGGAAAACCTGCAAAATTGTCAGTGTATCAAATACTTGTTCTCCCCACTGTATATAGCCTCGCTAATGTTATTTATTCTTGCTCCTTAATTATTATTATTTATTTTTTTAACTTATTATTATTTATTTTAGTAAATACTTTAACACTTTTTTTAAATTAAAACTGCATTGTTGGTTAAGGGCTTGTAAGTAAGCATTTCACTGTAAGGTTATATTCGGCGAATGTGACAAATAAAATTTGATTTATAGTCCACGATCAGCTCCTTCATTTTTGTTGATGTTGAGGGAGAGGTTATTTTCCTGGCACCACTCTACCACGGCCGTCACCTCCTCCCTGTAGACTGTCTCGTCATTGTTGGTAATCAGGCCTACTACTGTTGTGTTGTCTGCAAACTTGATGATTGAGGTGGAGGCGTGCATGGCCACGCAGTCATTGGTGAACAGGGAGTACAGGAGGGTGCTGAGCAAGCACCCTTGTGGGGCCCGTGTTGAGGATCAGCGAAGTGGAGGTGCTGTTACCTACCCTTACCACCTGGGGGAGGCCCGTCAGGAAGTCCAGGACCCAGTTGCACAGGGCGGGGTTCAGACCCAGGGCTACAAGCTTAATGATGAGCTAGGAGGGTAATATGGTGTTGAAGGCTGAGCTATAGTCAAAAAGCAAGCAGAGATCAACTGCTCAGATTATAATTTTGTTGTTGTTGCATTTTTTACATTAACCTAATAAAAACAGTTCTGTAGGAATGAGGTTTGTGCAGTAGGTAGGCCGAATACATTCTCACAGCACATTAGCTATATGCCTGGCAATATTGTTCTTCTCAGACCATATTATATACACTGAACAAAAATATAAAACGCAACATGTTTTGGTCCAAAATTGGTCCAATGTTTAATGAGCTGAAATAAAAGATAACAGAAATGTTCAATACTCACAAAAAGCGCATTTCCCTAAAATGTTGTGCACAAATTAGTTTACATCCTCGTTAGGAGTATTTCTCCTTTGCCAAGTTAATCCATCCACCTGACAGGTGTGGCATATCAAGTAGCTGATTAAACAAAATGATTACACAGGTGCACTTTGTGCCGGGGACAATAAAAGGCCACTCTAAAATGTCTAGTTTTGTCACACAACGCCACAGATGTCAATTTGAGAGCGCGTGCAATTGGCATGCTGACTGCAGGAATGTCCACCAGAGCTGTAGCCCGATAATTTCATGTTAATTTCTCTACTATAGGCCACCTCCAATGTCATTTTAGAGAATTTGGCAGTACGTCCAACCGGCCTCACAACCGCAGACCACGTAAAACCACGCCAGCCCAGGAACCCCACATCCGGCTTCTTCGTCTGAGACCAACCACCCGGGTAGCTCATGAAACTGAGGAGTATTTCGGTCTGTAATAAAGTCCTTATGTTTGAAAAAACTAATTCTGATTGGGTGGGCCTGGCTCCCAAGTGGGTGGGCCTATGCCATCCCAGACCCATCCATGGCTGTGGGCCTGCCCAATCCATAGATTAGGGCCCAATTTATTTATTTCAAATGACTGATTTATATTTTTGTTCAGTATATTTTAACACTTGAGCTTTGATAACAAAATAGATCAGTTTGTGTAGCACTTGCAAGGCACAGCTGAGCATAAATTTAAATAATTTGTACCTGCATCTGATGATCATGGTGCTTTCAAGACAACTGGGAACTCTGGAAAAAAAATATATATATTTTTTTTTAAATCATGAAGTCAGTGATCTTCAGGTCGGAGTGCTGGAAAGAGTCCCGAGTTTCCGACTTGGAATTCTGAGTTGGATGACCGTTCAAAAAGATTTTTCCCCAGCCGGATCTATTTCTTTTCCGGAGTTCCCATTTGTCTTGAACAGACTGAAGTCAGAGATGTCCAAGTTCTGAGTTTCCATTTGTTTTGAACAAGGCATTAGTCTCAGCGGAGGGAGGGAGAGAGCAGCAGAGGGTCCGCCTCTCTCGGTCCCTTTCTCCCTTTCCTCCGGTGAGACTGACCAGAGAGAGCGGACACAGTCTTCCACCTGATGGCGAAACTCGAGTCGCACCGCATCAGCATCTGCCTCATGCATGTTCCTATGACCAGAGAAAGTGAAATATTTCTCGATATTAAAATAGAAACGGCAAGCTGCTAATAATAAAAACGCAGGGCTATCAATACACTTGGCTACTAATTCAAAGCAGCTGCAGCGCGAGTGGTAGTACGAAGAAGCGCATTTTATGTTGTGTAATAGTGTTGAATAAAAACAGTGTTGACAGTGCTGAATAAAAACTTAAACATGAACTCACTCATAAAAACAGCAGCTCTTTACAGTATCTCTCAGGTCATGGTTTTTAAAAGTTATGAAATCTCATGTAGGCTAGTATCAAACTTTGCTGGAAGCTGTAGGCACGGTGACCCTCGATTTAGCCACAGATCTCCCAACAGTGGCAAAAAAAAAAAAGGAGCAAACCTTATAATCATTGGCTTTTCCACAGAAATATTTGGTGATCGACTAGGAATGCCTTGAAGATCGACCAGTCGCAGTTGGTGACCACTGTTCTATGAACTAACTGGTGGTACTATAAACCACAATTAAATAACTATTTTTTAAAACATCCTATTTCTCTTCTTGGAATTTGAAAATAAAACGTATACAGCTACCTACCACACCCTTATCATCGTTTCCGACCTCCATGTCTCTGACTTACCTTAGAATCCTCAGGTACATACACCTTCTTGGCCTTCTTGATCATGGGCTGTGGTTTGAGTTCCTCCTCTGAGAACTTGTGTTTGCGTGGGTTGAACAGCTCTCCTCCAGGAACGCTGGACAGGACCAGGTCTGTAGGGTCCGGATCAAAGTTCACGTTCACCTCAATCTCCTCCGGGTCGATGGTTTCAGGGGTCAGCCTGTCCTTGTCTGTCACCACCTCTGTGGGGGAGATACAGGTGACCAAGCATTAGGTTAAGGTTTCAAGTATACCGTTTTGGTTTGTTGGGTTCTAACTTGAAATATACTTATTCCTGTCACTATATAAGAACATATGGATTTCATTACATGTATGATAACTGTCTATATTCTGTGACAATGAAGGGTGAATAAGGAATGTGTATCGAAAGTTACTGAGGGAGGCAAAGGGCAAAAGTTAATCTCTGATAAGGCAAGCCAGCTGCGGAACTAAAGAAGAGCGAGGAATTCGGCTTGAGGTCAAGTCAACAGAAGTGAGAAGAAACCTCTGGAAGGGGGTCCAGAGGGGCCCACCACAACGACCCTCTTACAGTCCTATCTCACACACATACACTTCCACGCCCACAAAGGTTCTAGCATCAGGCAGGGCCATGACTACACCAGTAAGAGGAACCAATTAAGTTCCTGCCTAGCAACAGACATGTACTGGCTGTCTAGATGTGTAAGGAGTTGACCCCGCCTAGTAGGAGGTTCTAAAATATGTACTTGTGTCTTCATATCTTGTCTTTTCAGCTGTATGACCCAATGGGATGAATAAACTTGGCTTGAGCTTTTTCTAGTCGTCCGTTTGAGTCATTGCTATTTGTTCAGAACTTAACAGGTTGATTAAATAAATTCTCCCAATGTAAATGGAACATTCTGTTCGGTGAGACTGCAAGTAATTTAATTCTTGTAGAAACATACATTTGGCTCTAACCTGTTTATATCCTGAACTGGAGAATATTAAAATAAATCCAGGCTTCTACATTCGATAAAGATGGCCTCATGTAGCCCAGCCCACGTCTGTTGGTCAGCTCGTAATAAACACCACAGTTGTCTTGACCACTCTGCAGAACAACAGCTAGGATCTATTTTTACCACCATCTACAGCAGGACACACAACAGTACATACAGCCTTGAATGACATTCAAACAAACCAGTATGTGTTTCTCCGTACATGTGTCATGTGTGCCCTTGGTGCTCAGACATGTCTGACTGTCTATGGCAGAACAACTTACTTGGTTTACTTTGATCTTAAACACATGAGTCACGCTTTGTATTAATTATGTATTATACCATGTAACTACTAGGGTAATTCTCTATGTAATAACACTAACAGACCATTAGGGCATAAGGCTCTAATGATTTCACAGGTGTAGCCTACCGGTGTTGCCTGTGATATCAGCACTGTTGAGGGTGATGGTGACCACCTCCTCTTCACACTGGTCTAGTTCCAGGACCGGCAGCAGGGAGATTGGGGCGTCTGGGGCTGTCGCGGTGCTGGTTGGCTTCTTTGTCTTCTTCTCTGCAATTTTCATGTTGAGAGCATTGTCCAGGGACGAGGTGGGGATGCCGTTCTCGATGAGGAACTCCTCCAGGTCCATGTACTCCAGGTGGAAGGTCTCCCTGTTGTACGGGATGGTCTTGTCCCAGATGGCGGGGGTCAGGGCGGCCGACGGACCCATCCCGCTCCCTCCTCCAAGGTCCACATTGTCCCCCGTAAAAAGCTTATCCTTGTCATTGTCTGTGGCATCAAAACAGAAGAGCCTTGCTTAATGTTATGGGTTATGGCAAGCATGATAAAACAAGTTGAGAGAAGACGAGCATTGTAAATGGGTTTATTTGACATGGTCATTCAGTAAATGGTTTTATCCATTTACACTCAGGACATATTCCATATAAGTGGTCCATGTGAGAACCAAACCCACAAATCTGATCACGCAAGCACCATATTTCAACCAATGGAAGAGATATGATGAAATATTAGGCCTACATCACTATTTGGTGGAAAGGGGACCTTGACACTAACCAGACGAATATGTGACCTAGCCTACTAATATATGCAGTTCTCAGAACAACTGGGAACTGAAAAACCTCCTGCTTCAATGCGTTCAAGACCACTGGTAACTCGAAAAGAAACGACCTCCGACTGGGAAAATCGTTTTCAACGGTCATCCAACTCGGACTTTGTGACCTGAAAATCACTATCCATTTTCCATTAACAGCATCGGGGGGAAAATGTAGTGGTGTAAGTGTTTCCACTACACATTTGAGCAAATAAATTGGCTTAAGCCTGTATGACAACAGCGCCCCGCATTCCTTCATAATGATACGGAAATCATCGTTCATTCGAAAAACACTGTCTCAATCATCATTTGTTGCAATAAAGAAAGTTCGTCAGAAGAATAATCCACCCCTATCGAATTGAAGGGGGAAAAAAGTGTATCTTTAGAAAATGTCTACTATATCTGCCGTTTCCATTACATATGTCGCATTTTCTTTTTTGCGACATTGCTTTTGTCGAATAGAGATGAGTAAATGGAAACCTTTCTAGTTCGTGGTGAGGAGGAGAGTTGAAGGGAGTGGGGAGAGAATAATTTACTGTCAACTGTGTAGTCTCAGAACCACAGGACTGAAGTGCAGCTACCTAATTTTAGTTACAATTCAGATGAAGGGATACCTGAATGCTTGGTTGATCATAACACTATAGAAACAAACAGACAGGATGTGATTTTGTGTAAGCCTATCAATTTTAGGCTACTACTTTGCATAAATTGTATTCGCATTCGGCTTCACCCGGTACAATTCGGCCTCTTCTCAGTTTGTTGCCTATAACAAACCGTGCGTGTAAACCCCACACAGAAGCATATAGACTTACCATCGTCGCCCTCGAGTAAATTCGGTGGGGGCATTTCCATTATTTTCTCCAATACCACGGGAAACGCACCCGGTGACCCCTTGAAGGTTTCAATCTTGGTGATCGTCTCTCCAGACATTTTTGCTGGTAATTACGCAACAACTAAATTTAAAGATAGGCTACTTCAACAATGAATCCTGGACTACCCTAACAATCTCCTGTCCGTGAAAAAAGTAGCCTATAGCCTATTAATGTGGATGCTACCATGATTACGGATAATCCTGAATGAATTATGAATAATGATAAGTGAGAAAGTTACAGACACAAACATCATACCCAAGACATGCTAACCTCTTACCATTACAATAACAAGGGAGGTATGATACAGTATTTGAGAGTCTAACTTTCTCACTTATTATTATGATACAGTATTTGAGAGTCTAACTTTCTCACTTATCATTATTCATAATTCATTCAGGATTATCCGTAATCATGGTAGCATCCACATTAAAGATATAAGTGTTTAGAAACATTCTATTCTCATTTACAATAAAAGTGACTCCAAAATTACACAATACATTATTTACCATTCATTTCTATTGGGCACAAAATAATCTTAAACACAACCAAAACAAACAGAAGATGTATGAACAAATTTGTAGTCACAATCATGATGTAGTCATTGCTATGAATATTGGACCAAATACTTAACTTTTCACTACACATAAGTGAATTTGTCCCAATACGTATTGTGCCCTAAAAAGCTGTAATTTCTAAATAGTTCACCTGATATGGATAAAAATACCGTCAAATCAAAGCTGACTGTCTGCACTTTAACCTCAATGACGTTAAAGTGCAGACAGTCAGCTTTGATTTGACGGTATTTTTATCCATATCAGGCGATTAAAATCCAAACTTTTGGAGTATAGAGCCAAAAGAAAACAACAATGCTTCACTGTCCCAATAATTACAGAGGGTACCGTGTATATCATTGGAATCTACAGGTGGTAGGGTCTACTGTTTCAGAAAATAACATTTGCTTTTATTGCCTAGCCTATGCCATATAGTAAATGTGAGCAATATTTTGCCATTCTATTTATTTTCTGCCCTTTAAACACTGATAAACAATTGTTCCCATTGTCTCCAGTTGGCCTGGTTCATTCGGTTCATTCTCACATGGCAACACGTGCCGTCAACATATGCCCCAAACACACGGAGACCAAAGAAAACTGCGCGATGAGCACCTATGCTGCAACTTTCGCACACGTGAAGGACGGGTCTGCTCTGCTGGAAGCGCGGAGCTGTGCGATTTGAGACAGATGTCACTATTTTATTAACTGGCATTTTGCCTTGACACTTTTAAATTAATGTATTTATTGACACTTGAGTCAGATCTCAAGCGCATCTCCATACGAGACTATTGTGCCACTGGCATTAAGCATGATCGTTTGCTATAAACACTAGACCAGTCTAGACACTAAATAGCCGACATACAGTACCAGTCAAAAGTTTGGACACACCTACTCATTCCAGGGTTATTCTTTATTTTTTACTATTTTCAATATTGTAAACTCAGCAAAAAAATAAAACATCCCTTTTTCAGGACCCTATCTTTCAAAGATAATTCATAAACATCCAAATAACCATACAGATCTTCAATGTAAAGGGTTTACACACTGTTTCCCATGCTTGTTCAATGAACCATAAACAATTAATGAACATGCACCTGTGGAATGGTTGTTAAGATACTAACAGCTTACAGACGGTAGACAATTAAGGTCACAGTACTAAAAACTTAGGACACTAAAGAGGCCTTTCTACAGACTCTGTAAAACACCAAAAGAAAGATGTCCTGGGTCCCTGATCATCTACGTGAACGTGACTTAGTCATGAGGACTGCAGATGTGGCCAGGGCAATAAATTGCAATGTCTGTACTGTGAGACGCCTAAGACAGCGCTACAGGGAGACAGGACGGACAGTTGATCGTCCTCGCAGTGGCAGACCACGTGTAACAACACCTGCACAGGATCGGTACATCCGAACATCACACCTGCCGGACAGGTACAGGATGGCAACAACTGCTCGAGTTACACCAGGAACGCACAATCCCTCCATCAGTGCTCAGACTGTCCGCAATAGGATGAGAGAGGCTGGACTAAGGGCTTGTAGGCCTGTTGTAAGGCAGGTCCTTACCAGACATCACCAGCAACAATGTCGCCTATGGGCACAAACCCACTGTCGCTGGACCAGACAGGACTGGCAAAAGGTGTTCTTCACTGTCTCACCAGGGGCGATGGTCGGATTTGTGTTTATCGTCGATGGAATGAGCGTTACACCGAGGCCTGTACTCTGGAGCGGGATCGATTTGGAGGTGGAGGGTCCGTCATGGTCTGGGGCTGTGTGTCACAGCATCATCGGAACGAGCTTGTTGTCATTGCAGGTAATCTCAATGCTGTGCGTTACAGGGAAGACATCCTCCTCCCTCATGTGGTATCCTTCCTGGAGGCTCATCCTGAAATGACCCTCCAGCATGACAATGCCACCAGCCATACTGCTCGTTCTGTGCGTGATTTCCTGCAAGACAGGAATGTCAGTGTTCTGCCATGGCCAGCGAAGAGCCCGGATCTCCCACACCAGATACTGACTGTTACTTTTGATTTTGACCCCCCCTTTGTTCAGGGACACATTATTCCAATTCTGTTAGTCACATGTCTATGGAACTTGTTCAGTTTATGTCTCAGTTGTTGAATCTTGTTATGTTCATACAAATATTTACACGTTAAGTTTGCTGAAAATAAACGCAGTTGACAGTGAGAGGACGTTTCTTTTTTTGCTGAGTTTAGAAGAATAGTGAAGACATCAAGACATCAAAACTATGAAAAAACACATATGGAATCATCTAGTAACCAAAAAAAGTGTTCAACAAATCAATATATATTTTGAATTTGAGATTCTTCAGTAGCCACCCTTTGCCTTGATGACAGCTTTGCACACTCTTGGCATTCTCTCAACCAGCTTCATGAGGTAGTCACCCGGAGTGCATTTCGATTAACAGGTGTGCCTTAAAAGTTAATTTGTGGAATTTCTTTTCTTCTTCTTTGAGCCAATCAGTTGTGTTGTGATAAGGTAGGGTTGGAATAAAGAAGATAGCCCTATTTGGTAAAAGACCAAGTCCATATTATGACAAGAACAGCTCAAATAAGCAAAGAGAAACGACAGTCCATCGTTACTTTAAGACATGAAGGTCAGTCAATACAGAACATTTCAAGAACTTTGAAAGTGTCTTCAAGTGCAATTGCAAAAACCATCAAGCGCTACGATGAAACTTGCTCTCATGAGGACCGACACAGGAAAGGAAGACCCATAGTTACCTCGCTGCAGAGGATAAGTTCATTAGAGTTACCAACCTCGCTGCAGAGAATAAGTTCATTAGAGTTACCAGCCTCAGAAAATCGGAAATTAACTGCACCTCAGATTGCAGCCCAAATAAATGCTTCACAGAGTTCAAGTAACAGACACAACATCTTGTCAACAACATCTCTCCTCCTGTTCAGAGGAGACTGCGTGAATCAGGTCTACATTGTCGAACTGCTGCAAAGAAACCACTACTAAAGGACACCAATAAGAAGAGACTTGCTTGGGCCAAGAAACACGAGCGGTGGAAATCTGTCCTTTGGTCTAACGAGTCCAAATTTGAGATTTTTGGTTCCAACCGCCGTGTCTTTGTGAGGCGCAGAGTAGTTTAACAGATTGCTGCCCCCCCCCCTTTACGGTCCTGCTACTCTGTTTATTATCTATGCATAATCACTTTAACTCCACCTACATGTACATATTACCTCGACTAACCGGTGCCCCCACACATTGACTCTGTACCGGTACCCCCTGTATATAGTCTCACTATTTTTATTTTACTGCTGCTCTTTAATTATTTGTTACTTTTATTTCTTAAACTGCATTTTTTGGTTAGGGGCTTGTAAGTAAGCATTTCACTGTAAGGTTGTATTCGGCGCATGTGACTAATACAATTTGATTTTAGATGATCTCAGCATGTGTGGTTCTCACTGTGAAGCATGGAGGAGGTGTGATGGTGCTTTGCTGTGATTTATTTAGAATTCAAGGCACACTCACCCAGCATGGCTACCACAGCATTCTGCAGCGATACGCCATCCCATCTAGTTTGCGCTTAGTGGGACTATCATTTGTTTTTCAACAGGACAATGACCCAAAACACACCTCCAGGCTGTGTAAAGGCTATTTGACCAAGAAGGAGAGTGCTGCATCAGATGACCTGGCCTCCACAATCACCCGACCTCAACCCAATTGAGATGGTTTGGGATGAGTTGGACCGCAGTGAAGGAAAAGCAATCAACAAGTGCTCAGCATATGTGGAAACTCCTTCAAGACTGTTGGAAAAGCATTCCAGGTGACTACCTCATGAAGCTGGTTGAGAGAATCCAGGCAAAGGGAGGCTACTTTAAAGAATGTCAAATATAAAATATATTTTGATTTGTTTAACACTTTTTTGGTTACTACATGATTCCATGTGTTATTCTACAATGTAGAAAATAGTAAAAATAAAGAAAAACCCTTGAATGAGTAGGTGTGTCCAAACTTTTGACTGCTACTGTTTATTTAGACATGGGCCTTCATACACATATACAGTGGGGAGAACAAGTATTTGATACACTGCCGATTTTGCAGGTTTTCCTACTTACAAAGCATGTAGAGGTCTGTCATTTTTTATCATAGGTACACTTCAATTGTGAGAGACGGAATCTAAAACAAAAAATCCAGAAAATCACATTGTATGATTTTTAAGTAATTAATTAGCATTTTATTGCATGACATAAGTATTTGATACATCAGAAAAGCAGAACTTAATATTTGGTACAGAAACCTTTGTTTGCAATTACAGAGATCATACGTTTCCTGTAGTTCTTGACCAGGTTTGGACACACTGCAGCAGGGATTTTGGCCCACTCCTCCATACAGACTTTCTCCAGATCCTTCAGGTTTTGGGGCTGTCGCTGGGCAATACGGACTTTCAGCTCCCTCCAAAGATTTTCTATTGGGTTCAGGTCAGGAGACTGGCTAGGCCACTCCAGGACCTTGAGATGCTTCTTACGGAGCCACTCCTTAGTTGCCCTGGCTGTGTGTTTCGGGTCGTTGTCATGCTGGGAGACCCAGCCACGACCCATCTTCAATGCTCTTACTGAGGGAAGGAGGTTGTTGGCCAAGTTCTCGCGATACATGGCCCCATCCATCCTCCCCTCAATACGGTGCAGTCGTCCTGTCCCCTTTGCAGAAAGCATCCCCAAAGAATGATGTTTCCACCTCCATGCTTCACAGTTGGGATGGTGTTCTTGGGGTTGTACTCATCCTTCTTCCTCCTCCAAACACGGCGAGTGGAGTTTAGACCAAAAAGCTCTATTTTTGTCTCATCAGACCACATGACCTTCTCCCATTCCTCCTCTGGATCATCCAGATGGTCATTGGCAAACCTCAGACGGGCATGGACATGCGCTGGCTTGAGCAGGGGGACCTTGCGTGCGCTGCAGGATTTTAATCCATGACGGCGTAGTGTGTTATTAATGGTTTTCTTTGAGACTGTGGTCCCAGCTCTCTTCAGGTCATTGACCAGGTCCTGCCGTGTAGTTCTGGGCTGATCCCTTACCTTCCTCATGATCATTGATGCCCCACGAGGTGAGATCTTGCATAGAGCCCCAGACCGAGGGTGATTGACCGTCATCTTGAACGTCTTCCATTTTCTAATAATTGCGCCAACAGTTGTTGCCTTCTCACCAAGCTGCTTGCCTATTGTCCTGTAGCCCATCCCAGCCTTGTGCAGGTCTACAATTTTATCCCTGTTGTCCTTACACAGCTCTCTGGTCTTGGCCATTGTGGAGAGGTTGGAGTCTGTTTGATTGAGTGTGTGGACAGGTGTCTTTTATACAGGTAACGAGTTCAAACAGGTGCAGTTAATACAGGTAATGAGTGGAGAACAGGAGGGCTTCTTAAAGAAAAACTAACAGGTCTGTGAGAGCCGGAATTCTTACTGGTTGGTAGGTGATCAAATACTTATGTCATGCAATAAAATGCAAATTAATTACTTAAAAATCATACAATGTGATTTTCTGGATTTTTGTTTTAGATTCCGTCTCTCACAGTTGAAGTGTACCTATGATAAAAATGACAGACCTCTACATGCTTTGTAAGTAGGAAAACCTGCAAAATTGGCAGTGTATCAAATACTTGTTCTCCCCACTGTATACCATAACAGCCAAATGCACAACATACTAAGCCCTTACTCAAAACATTTAGATATAGGGATAGACATGATATACAAGTTGTCAAACATTTGTTTTCTACAGATCAAGCAGAGGCATAGACAGCATTATTGTATTGTAATCTGAGGAGTAAGATCGTTTTTTTTAGGGGGCATTACTGCAAGAGTACAGAGTGTGCTGTTCTGTCTGTATACAGAGCCAGTCTAGCATCCTCACCACAGTAAGAGGGAAAAATATAGATGCCATCCACTACTGTCTTTATGACACCTTCATAAATCCTTTACAAGGCCTACATAGATGCTTCAAAAATGTAAAAGCTATTGATTGGCCTACTATACATTATAAAAGCTATTGTATCAGGTCCTCCTTACATCTGGCAAATGTGTCATCACCTTTTTTCACTCTCTGGATGTTTGCTTCTGAATAATTTGTGAAGCATCTATGAAGGCCTTAAAAAGGTCCATCCAAAGGGGTGATATGGTATGAAGGAGACAAGAGTGTATCTATCTGTCACCATCAAGACGAGGGGATGGACCTCCAGGGAATTACTGGCGCTGCCAGCATGACCTTACATGTTGTCCTCCTCCCCTCATGTGAGAGATACTAAATTAATTTCCATGTAAATGGACAATAAAGTATGACGTCAGTATACAAATACACAAACAACACAATATAAATACACATGCAGTACAGAAAACTGGAAAGTTAGTACAAGTCAAACATTTACATTTTCACCTATTCAAAGCCTCTGCGACCTACTTTCCGACCTTGTAATGGGCACGCATCTGTCCTATGTCCCACTGTTCAGCAGTCTGATGGCTGATGGAATGAAACTCGCCTGGCTTATATTATTGCTTAACAGTGGGGCCCTTAATCTCTTTCCTCAGGGCAGAAGCTCAAACATTGGGCACGATTGTGTGTGGGTTCCTCTATGACGCACTTGGCTTTGATCACACTACGCAGCCAAGGGCACCAATGTGTGTACTTAAGTGTCTCCCACCGCCTTACAAACATTTGTGTGAATGTGGCTAATTATCAGCAATTGGTTTGGGAAGAGGATATCACAAGATTAGTGAGCTCTGTGTTTACAGTTCATATTATTAGACTACCACCATTTCCTTACCAAGTGCATACCGGACAGCTCTTATGTGGACAGGTTGCGTCATTAGGTTTTAGGTGACAAGTCCTGTCCAGTGGTATTTGGCTATTGGGAGTTGATGTCAGTGGTTCAAGTGTTGTGAATGCCCTGAGTAATTTGTATCCTGAGTGTGATCAGTACGTTTAGGAGTACCAGACACCACATGCATTTTGCAACTGTCCATGTTTCAATTGTCTCGTGAATTTAAGTGAAAAATCATATCTACTCTAATCTTGTTTTACAATCTGGTTAAGTGTTGCCAACATCTGCTTGGACTGTTTACATAAATCACATCCAATCCAATCTCACAAATGAGAGAACACAACCACAACCACATCCAGAACAGAACAAGTGAATAGAGCCCTCTAACGATGACAAACCTTAATCCTACTTCTCCCTACAACCCCCACACCACATGATGCTGGCATGTTGATTAAATCGGAGGTCAATCTTGTGATCAAATTGCCTAGGCTAACTAAACCGAGACGCTGTCAAAATGGCACCAGGGTTTTATTGAGGTTACGCAATATATAGGACATGCAGTGAGAAATTAGTCCAACATTTTGTATTTATAGTCGAAGAGTGTTCACAGACAGGACATTGTTTATGCTTACAACAAATGTATCAAATACGTTTTATGGTTGGAACATAGGGTCGGTCGCGCGTGGTTTACTATAGCGCTGGGGAAACATTATTCGTTATCATTCAGACTGCGCAATTTATTGACAATTTTCACAAAGATATTACGATTATTTCGCTTCTTCTTACCGTTATAATCAAATGTAGGAACAGTGAAGGGGTCCTCTAGCAGAGCTTTGAAAATCTCCGGAATCTCTGAAGACATCTTTTCTAAAAGTTTTTAAAGATCTCCTGGTCTGACTATCAATTAAAAACTGGAGCAGATATGAAATTGACAAGATTTATCAACGCTTCCAAATTCAACAGCAGAAAAAATAGCCACATGTAAAACGAGATTGAAATTTTTACGAAATTGTAAACCTCGTTTTTATGACCACAAGGTTTGTATCCCGCCCCTTAACGTTTTTTCCCCATGATGCCTAGCTGATCTAGCCAATCACTGCTAGAAACCTACGGAAAGAGTCGTGATAGGTTTCTCCTGTTGTCCGACAAAATAGGGAAAGCCAATCGGAAGCGTTTACAGTATTACCTAAGAAACCAAAATACGTTGTTACGAAATAAGTCTACGTGCTCGGGAAATAAAATAAACGAATTAGTTGCCTCTTACCGTTTGTCTTTCCTAAATAGGTCACTGATCTATAGATATGTAAACGGTAAATTATATTGGCTATCGGATTGTTATCTGCACAGAAAATAGGATTATGCAGAGGATTATGGGGCATAGCATTTTTGTGTGTGTGTGTGGGGGGGGGCTTGCCTGTTTTGTCACATATCAGTTTGCAAACAATGTAAAAAATTATATATATATCATTGAGTTAATAAAGCTACATACAAACATTGTCTCTTTTTTGTTTTCTTGAGTAAGGTAGCTCCAAAATGCAGGTGTTTCAGCCTTTCTGTGGTGGGGCAAGCCAGCAGAAAATACAGAGCGTTGCGCTGTGATTGGCTCAGTGTTCGGTCACTCATGGGGACAGTACATCACCCCCAAGGGGGGATATCAAAAATTCTAACCCCTTGGGTGCCGCCATAGAGTTACATTACAAGTGCCCATCCAAGAAGGCTCAAGGTCATTGGCCACAGATACAATTATGTTAAATCACGTTATATGTACAGTAGCATTGATTGGACTGATCATGTCAACATCATACTTTCAAAATCTTAGCTAGCAGTCATCATCACGAATCAAGTCGACAATCTACTCACAAATCCTTTTTAATCGTTGTCATATGAAGAGAAATAATGAAGAGAAATGATAGATAAAACGGATTGGTGCTCATCGGCCATTAGCCATAAACATTACACAACAAGTTGGAAATAGCAAATTCAACAATGAGTGGTTTGGAAAGAATCAGTGACAGTGGCTGTGTGGTCTCAAATCTGGGATTAAGGAGCTTTTTTCCAAGTTTAAAATGATAATCATTCAACATTGGCCATGTCAATGAAGCATGATTTGTGCCGCACTCAAAACAACTTAACTCGAAACTGCGGAAACTTGACTTCAGGACAACTGGGAAGTCGGGAATAAACAAGCTCCGACTGGGAAAATACGTTTTGAACGGTCATCCAACTCAAAATTGTAAATCCGGCCTCCAGTTGTTTTGAAAGCACAATAAATCCAGAGAATGCTAGACTTTGATGACAAAATTTGCCCACGAAGGACCGCCGCGCCACCTTCATGCTCAAATGAATCCAAAAATGTATTGTATGCTGCTGCATAAATTATGTAATATGCCAGGGAGATAAGTATACTAGAGCTAAGAAAGTAATACGAAGTGTATGTTGTGTCGTAAGATGTTAGTAGCCCACGTGCCTCACCCTAATCATTTGGTATACTTACCCCTCTTAATTTTGCCTACTGTTCTTACTTGGTGGTGCACATGTAGCCTATAACCTGTTTTCGAGAAATGTAATCATTGAATATTGTAAGAGCTTTCATTGTCTGCTTATATGGCCCCTTTATTTATCCTACGGTTCTGACTTGGTGTACAGGGAGAACACTAAGAACTGCCCATGTTCTGAATTCTGTCGCTGTACATTGCAAAAGTCCTAGCTCCTCATTAATGTCTTAATCGAAATTACGGATTGCCTCTTATCCGCTCGCCGTTCCCTTATGCCATAGTTTGTACATCTCAATTGTCAGTAGAAACCACATTTGTTTAAGCGAGTCAGCCATATCAGCTATGTTTTTTTTTAAAGGCCTTAAATGAGGCCGAATTAACTGTTTCGCTGCCAGACAAGGCGCTGCTGATAGCCAGCTTTATGTAGGCCCTAACAGTTTGTGGGCACCGTTTGTCACCATTAACAGTTCAATTAATGTATATTTTTGTGTTGTGGCTTTGCTAGCATGCATCCCACTTGTATTTTTTTTGCCCCTCCAAGATAAGATTTACATGCTAAAATCGCCACTGGTCCAGACCCATCAGAGTATGTGAGCGGATTTGAGCTGTTGGAAATCACGCTCACCGTTGCGGCGCTCTATGTCCTTTCCTTTTGCTACGCTAAAAACAGCTCCATTCTCACAGGGAATCTATTTTGTGACTACATGGACCTACTAATTGGTTTTTAAGTATTGAAACCAAACCACGTGGATTTGAATGAAAAGTTTTGAATAAACATGAAAAGGTGAATGTACTGTAAGAAGCGAACATCATTTCAAATAGGCTACATGTCATATTAAACAGAACATAAACACTAAATAGGGAGCCTAAGAAGGAACGAAAATTAATTTCGGCTATATTAATTTAAATTATTTCAAGGCTATAGCCTACAAATAAATACATTGTGAAGCATTTGCGAGTGCGACACAATAGGCTTGTAAGGACATAAAGCGCGCAGCATTTAAACACATATGTTGTATTAATGTATTAAATCATTATCGTCTATAAATTGCGCAAATAGGCTGTGACTTAGAATTAAATACAAATTAAACGAAAAATGACTTATTAGTGCGATGGTGCCTGGATAGCCGGCCAGTAGCGGAGAATATCCTCTCCACACTTGCAGAGCCAGGATGCTAAACACCCTTTTGGCCACTCGTGCCAGTCTGGGCAGAGATGCAGAGTTGTTTTCTGATTTTTCTATTGGTAAGGTAAAAGATTTTTTGGCAAAAAAACGAAATCAAAACAGAAAACTCCTTTAACGTGGGAATATGCCAGGTCTATTGGGCCAAAAATCAATGGCCTATTGTATAGATACTAGAACGAAAATGAACTAAACGTTTAAAATATCTGATACTTAGTTTATAAATACTTTGCTACAATGACACTTAGTTATCTACCCACCTCATTCATTTCTTTTAGCATGTCCACATAGTAGCCAAGTAAACCATCATCATTTTGGTATAAGAGTCTTTTCAGATTCCACAATGATTCTTTAGTTGTGGATATCACTGCACTCCCTCCCTTGCTCTTGGTCCTCATCTCTGTAAGTCAACTTGATTCATAACATGTGTTTATCAGTTTCTTTATGAAAACATATAGCTAACTCCAAGACAGCAGCTAAAGGAAGAGTATATTAGCAGCACACAAGTAGACTACAAATTCATGCTGGGGCGGGCATGCCCTGAGACCGTGGAGCGCTAATGAAGCGAAATATGAGCGGGCGACAAGCCTGATGCTCCAGCCTTTGGGAATCTCGCTCCAGTCAAATTGGGCGCTAGATCTCGTGCATCTCTTTCGGCTGGCACACTGTCCTATCTTGGGCACATGTAAAACACTTTTCACTTCAGTCAACATCAGCCACGTTATAGGAGTAGTCATAACCATGGAGACCTCTTGCAAGGTCATACTTCTAGGCTGGGATCTGAGTGGGTTAGAATCCTAGGATCATTGTAGATCCAGTACATCAGGTTTTTTTTGGTTTCAGCGTTGACGTTGCCCACCAGTAATAGCAGAGGTGCATAAAGATAGCGGCCCCCATGCACTTACCACAAATTCCTCGTTTTGATGAGGTACATTGCTAAGGTATTGTAGCCTACATTGCGCTACTTTATTTTTTAAGCACAGTATAAATGATCCCAATTTTAAAAACGAAAAGGGTAGATTGTGCTGATTTATTTGCACATTGTAAACTATGGCGCGAGACATGGTTCATACTCAGTCGATAATGCTAAAAGAAAATCAAGTAATATCTGAATTCTACCATCTTTATGCACGTTCGCCATTAGAATCTCATAGAACCACTGGGAGCCTATTGAGTCCAATAAAACAAATCAAACAGAGAAGTAAAGACACATTTCGAATTATCATTTAGGTCAATATTCTTGCTGTGTCCAAACTTAAATATTCCAATTCATACTTTCAATATACTGTTAAAGCTGCAATATGTAACTTTGTGGGCGTCCCAACCAAATTCACATAGAAATGTGAGTTATAGATCTGTCATTATCATTGAAAGCAGGTCTAAAATAAGCATCAGATCTGTTCTGTGTGTATAATTTCTATGCTTCCCGTTCTTTACTTTGTTTTTTAAAACAGCTTAAAACAGCTGAAAATATAATTTTTGTTGATATTGAAAAGATATTTCACAGTGGTTTAGATGGTCACAAAATGAAATTAGGCTAACTATTATAATTTTAGCAACCAATAAATGGCGGAGAGAATTCTGCATACTACACCTTTAAATTAATTTATGGGGTGGGGTGAATAAGAAAATCAAAGTCAAACCATTTCTCTAAAACAGTCTCTGTTTATTGTTAAACACTTGAGAGATTTGGTCCACTTGTGGTCATAATTCACTTCAAACCAGGGTGAGAAAAGGTCAAAACTAAGACAAACAAAACAACAAATGTAAAAATACAGTACAAAAAGAGGCCTTGTTTTTTTCACTTCTTATAATCCTGGTTCCTATTCCATGTTGTTGAAAATAATCCATAACTGATATCAGCAAATTGTGTGTGTGGATATGGGTGTGCATGTCAATTCACATTTATTTTTCTTCTTTTAATTTTTTTATTTATTTATTTTACCATTATTTTACCAGGTAAGTTGACTGAGAACACGTTCTCATTTGCAGCAACGACCTGGGGAATAGTTACAGGGGAGAGGAGGGGGATGAATGAGCCAATTATAAACTGGGGATTATTAGGTGACCATGATGGTTTGAGGGCCAGATTGGGAATTTAGCCAGGACACCGGGGTTAACACCCCTACTCTTACGATAAGTGCCATGGGATCTTTAATGACCTCAGAGAGTCAGGACACCCGTTTAACGTCCCATCCGAAAGACGGCACCCTACACAGGGCAGTGTCCCCAATCACTGCCCTGGGGCATTGGGATATTTTTTAGACCAGAGGAAAGAGTGCCTCCTACTGGCCCTCCAACACCACTTCCAGCAGCATCTGGTCTCCCATCCAGGGACTGACCAGGACCGATACAGGGAAAATGGTGTGAACTGAGGCTTACAAGCACGTATTTGGACTTCTACTTGAAAAGATTAACAGGAAAAAACAAAAAAACATCTGACTGCTTTTTGGGGTCAAAGCCACTTCTTAAACCAAGACAAATGAGTCAGTCATGATCAAATGCAGTTCTCTCTGGTGGGTATTGATACTGTCAGGTCAGACCACTGTTCTATTCCTCCAATCCTCTCTAAGCACAAGGCCAGACACATTATTATTAACCATTCTGATATAACCATTTGTTTACAAACATGAGTTTTTTAAAATTTATTATGGCTGTTTATTGAACACTTCTAAAGATAGCGGTCAGAGGTGACAAGCCACTTGTCTTCTGCAGCAGAGGTAACTATGGGTCTTCCTTTCCTGTGGCGGTCCTCATGAGAGCCAGTTCCATCATAGCACTTGGTTTTTGCGACTGCACTTGAAGAAACTTTCAAAGGTCTTCAAATTTTCCAGATTGACTGACCTTCATGTCTTAAAGTAATGATGGACTGTCGTTTCTCTTTGCCTATTTGAGCTGTTCTTGTCATAATATGGACTTGGTCTTTTACCAAATAGAGCTATCTTCTGTATACCACCCCTACCTTGTCACAATACAACTGATTGGCTCAAATGCATTGAGGAAAGAAATTCCACAAATTTACTTTTCACAATGCACACCTGTTAATTGAAATGCACTCCAGATGAGAGAATGCCAAGAGTGTGCAAAGCTGTCATCAAGGCAAAGGGTGGCTACTGAAGAATCTCAAATATATTCTGATTTGTTTAACACTTTTTTGGTTACTACATAACCATTCATCGAGCAAGTGACCTTGGATGTGTCCTGTTTTTAATTGAACCTTGTGATTTTAATTGAAAGCCAACATTTATAGTAACACAAACCCACATTCCTGGATATCACAACATTTCATAGTTGTGAGGTCTTCACTACTATTCTACAATGTAGAAAATAGTAAGAATAAAATAAAAACCCTGTAATGAGTAGGTGTGTCCAAACTTTTGACTGCTACTGTATGTATGAATGTACCACTTTGAGCCTGTAATAGAACCCACAAATGCTGATGCTCCAGATACTCAACTAGTCTAAAGAAGGCCAGTTTTATTGCTTATTTAATCAGAACAACAGTTTTCAGCTCTGCTAACATAATTGGAAAATAGTTTTCTAATGTTCAATGAGCCTTTTAAAATGACAAACTTGGATTAGCTAACAACGTGACATTAGAACACAGGAGTGATGGTTGCTGATAATGGGCCTCTGTACACCTATGTAGATATTCCATTTAAAAAAAATCTGACGTTTCCAACTACAATAGTCATTTACAATATTAACAATGTCTACACTGTATTTCTGGTCAATTTGATGTTATTTTAAAAATGGACCAAAAAAGTGATTTTCTTTCAAAAACAAGGACATAACTAAGTGACCCCAAACTTTTGAAATAAACTCAGCAAAAAAAGAACCATCCCTTTTTGATCGTCCTCGCAGTGGCAGACCACGTGTAACAACACCTACACAGGATCGGTACATCCAAACATCACACCTGCGGGACAGGTACAGGATGGAAACTGCCAAGGTTACACCAGGAACGCACAATCCCTCCATCAGTGCTCAGACTGTCCGCAATAGGTTGAGAGGCTGGACTGAGGGCTTGTAGGCCTGTTGTAAGGCAGGTCCTCACCAGACATCACCGGCAACAACTTCGCCTATGGGCACAAACCAACCGTCGCTGGACCAGACAGGACTGGCAAAAAGTGCTCTTCACTGACGAGTCGCGGTTTTGTCTCACCAGGGGTGATGGTCGGATTTGTGTTTATCATCGAAGGAATGAGCGTTACACCGAGGCCTGTACTCTGGAGTGGGATCGATTTGGAGGTGGAGGGTACGTCATGGTCTGGGGCAGTGTGCCACAGCATCATTGGACTGAGCTTGTTGTCATTGCAGGCAATCTCAATGCTGTGCGTTACAGGGAAGACATCCTCCTCCCTCATGTGGTACCCTTCCTGCAGGCTCATCCTGACATGACCCTCCAGCATGACAATGCCACCAGCCATACTGCTCGTTCTGTGCGTGATTTCCTGCAAGACAGGAATGTCAGTGTTCTGCCATGGCCAGCGAAGAGCCCGGATCTCAATCCCATTAAGCACGTCTGGGACCTGTTGGATCGGAGGTGAGGGCTAGGGCCATTCCCCCCAGAAATGTCTGGGAACTTCCAGGTGCCTTGGTGGAAGAGTGGGGTAACATCTCACAGCAAGAACTGGCAAATCTGGTGCAGTCCATGAGGAGGAGATGCACTGCAGTACTTAATGCAGCTGGTGGCCACACCAGATACACTGTTACATTTACATTTAAGTCATTTAGCAGACGCTCTTATCCAGAGCGACTTTTGATTTTGATCCCCCCTTTTTTCAGGGACACATTATTCAATTTCTGTTAGTCACATGTCTGTGGAACTTGTTCAGTTTACATCTCAGTTGTTGAAACTTATGTTCATACAAATATTTACACGTTAAGTTTGCTGAAAATAAACGCAGTTGACAGTGAGAGGACGTTTCTTTTTTTTTGCTTAGTTTATATGGGACATTCTTGGGCTCGGGTAATATTGCAGCCCCTCTGACTTTTTATATTATATTTCAAGTATTGGGTCACCAAAATAAAAATGTTAAAAGATTTTGTATATAAATTGAAAATGTCCAGTATAATGAATTTAAATAAATATAGCATTAATTTTAACTTAGTCAGTTAAAAAATAAGATTTTTTAAATAATTAAGAATTGTGCCATGTACCCCAGGCATTTCACTTAATTTTTACTTGGGAAATGAATATTAAAATGTGCACATAATTAATCACTTTTGCCATTAATGCAAACATATGTGTTCTTTTGTTGAGTAAGTATTTATCAAATAAATGCATGATTATTGATTCAAATCACACAATTTAGGTCTGTCCGTCAGTCTACACTCAACCCCGTCACGCCTACCAAACTCTGCCTATAAAAAAATGGTCAGTCCACCCTTATGTGCCATCATTAACAGGAACTGACATCATTCAACAATTTTCGACTGCATGGTACAGAAACAGGCAAGTAATCACATCCTTTTATATCTGTATTTTTTTTTTTTTTTTTTTTTAAGTCAGGTGGGGATCGTCAACCTGAACAACTCAACCCCGTTACATTAAACAAACATGGAAAACTAGTACCTATCAAAATTATATTTTAACCCATAAAAATATACAATCTATTAATTTCATGCACACAATGTGGTCTCCTGTCCTTCACATGAGAAGCAGAGGCCATTTTGAGCCAAAAACCATCACGTTTCATTGTAACGGGGTTGTAAACCTGTGACAGGATTGAGTAACTTACTGCATCTAAACAAATGAATTAATCAATATATTATACATGGTTTATATTCACTTATAAAACATGCTGTAATGTGTTCAATGTGAGGCAGGTATCCTAGTGGTAGGAGAGTTGGGCAAGACTCTCAACTTCAGTTGTTCCTTTAAGTCGCTCTAGAGCCTAAATTACTCAAGGATTATAGTGTAGACATGTATATATTCTAAGAATCTTTGATTTAACGTTATCCATTGAAACATCTAGGGAATGATGGCACCCACATCAGCAGCAGAAAGACAAAGGCAGTGTCGAAAAAAGGGAACAATACCTTGAGAAAAAGCGTCAAAGGAAAATAAATGTTGAAGCAGGGAAAAATAAAAATATCAGTGATTTAAGTGAGAGACCAGCGTCAGAAGCGTAAACAGTGGAGAACAGTATACAAAAGAAGCAAGGAGAGGAAAGGAGCACTGAGGAACTTGACCACTCCTCCACAAAGTCCAGATGTTGAACATGCGATGGAGATGATGCCAAGCTCGATAAAAGCGGTGCCCTCCACCATGAGAATACACCAGGTCATCACCCTTGTTCAACAAAGAAGGACCTAAACTGTGCATGGTTTAACACACAGCACTTCAGTTTCAGGCAGAAGGTCCTGGCTGCTCCAGAACAGCCAGCCAATGAGGAAAATCCACAACCTGTGGATGAAATCCAGTGTGGGAAAATGTTGGAAAATCCACTTGGAAAATGTTCCTACAGTTTGATGGCACGCTGAACTTTTCTGATGAAACCTGTTGAATATGATTAATTACACTAATGCCTGATGTGTTTTTATATGTTACCATATTTACTGCAGTTCGGTTAATAAAACCCAGATTATTCTAACTATATCTAATGCCCTTATTACATGGTCCTCTATAGTCCTCCAATGTCAATGCCATATTATGAAACACTGTTCCATTATGAGCCTGCTCAGTGCATACGTATGTGAATGCGTGTACATGTCAGTGCTGAACACAGGTTGGGCTGCCTGGCTTGCTTATGTAACCAAAAGACTGCTATTCAACTTCTATCAATAAAGGGGAGGATAGGTGGGGTAGGGGTTCATTTTAAATGTTATATAAGATTTGTCTTGTGTATTCCGAATACATTCCACAACCATATATCATTTGATGGCTTTCTCATTATGGCATTGACTGGCTTTACATTCATAGTCCTCTACCAATATGGCAGACAAATAGAGTGAAGCACTAACTACCATGGACAAACAAAATGGCGTACTCACAATTTCTGTCCTATTTCACTCTCCATCTTTCTACGTTCCTACAAGGAAAGGAGGGTAGGATTTGGTTGAAGAAGTTTGTCCCTAGCAACATATATAGGGGGCTTATTTGTAAGGCTGAGTGACTGCCCAGTTTCACCCCCTTAGACACCTCTTCCCCAGAGCTAAACAACCTGAACACGTTCTGTGCATTTCTCTACCTCATTTCTGAACAGCTGAAATAAAAACCCCGCAGCGATTTGAAAGAACATTTCAAAAATATATATATTTTGTAGCCTAATTTGTTTAGCGATCGCGAAGAGGCATCAAGAGAATTCGCCCATGCAGCCACTCCGTATTTGTAAAGGGGCGACTTTGAGGGCTGTAATATAGGGGAAGGGCAGACACGTCCAGTACAGTGACATCTGCAGCGTGCTAGAAATGCAATGAGGTTCAGATTGAAGTTAATAACAGCCAAACCTTAGTCAAACCCCTCAGATTATGGACGCGCATTTTCTTATACATTACTTTCTGTGTGTGCGTCGCACAAGGCGGTGCCTGTTGCATCAGCAGTTTGTCGTACTGTAAGGGGAGTGTGTGTGTTTGCATTCAGACTCTCGTCACAGGTGGTAGGCACTGTAGCTGGTCTCTGGTGTAGTGGGAGCAGGGTCACTTATCCACAGCTCCAGGGCCAGCTCCTCCTCAGCCTGACAACACTCACATATCTCCTCCTTCTGACAACCTCCGCCCAGACTGACACACACAAAATGGTCTCTCCACATCCAACATCAGAAAAGGCTAGTATAGAAATATACTACTTGTTTTTAATCCTTAAGGAGTCTACTGACACAGCCGTGAATCAAATCTAAGTATCATAAAAAAATCCATCAAAATCCATCAGTTTAAGCTAGAGCTATCAGTTTTTTTGCACGGGCTGCGTCTCAATCCACTGTATCCGCCCATGTCGGCCTTGAGCATCTGCAGAAGATGGCCGAGCTATAGCCTTGTTTATCAGACCATGAGGAATCTCACAAAAACCTATGTAGCGTCCGAACGGTTTGGCCTAGAAACTATTATTCCACTCTATGGAAAGGGGAGACTCTCACAAGTGTCGTCTGACGGTAACCCATACAAAAAGGAATGGAAGAAAGGAGGTAGTTGTGCCAACAAAAATAAGGGATTAAATGTGTCCCAAAAAACTTAAATATTTCCTGAGCTTTCTCATATCTCCTAGATATAGGACATGCACTTCAAAACCTTATGATTTATTTTTTGACTGTCTTTTTTGCCATTTATGAATGTGTTACTCAATGTGTTTATATGGGCTATAGTAGTAAAGGCCAAATTCTATATTTGATAAAATCCTGTATTTTTATTTTTGGGGGATCCCTAAAGGGGTCGTAAAATTCCAAATCAAATAGCTAATGACCATCTTAAAACAGTTCCATGTTACCTTAGTACCCCCCCCCCCCCCCCCCTATGACTTAAGCCACTCACCAATGACTCAGTGTAATCTGTCGTCATGGAAACCCATTTCTCCTCCAGAGGCGGGGCCATAAGGCTTGCATCAGTGAGTCTATTCTGACTGGTCAGCCTGAGCCACATGTCATACATCTGCTGCATGTCCCTCACTGTGGACAGGAGGGGACAGGGATTAGCGTCGCAAACAAATACACTGTAAATACATTATTTGTTTGGCCATGACACACACAAATAGAGGAAAATAATGAGAGGAAAAGCAACAAAGACAGAATCTTACAGCTGTTGTTCTTCATGTACGTCCAGACGTCCCTCTCTTCCAGACTGTGGGCGAAGGAACAGTTCCCGATGTCAGTGGCACTTCTTCTGCTTCATCACATGGACACACATCTTGGGAGACTGCTTTATTACTGCACTGCATGTCCTGATTGTATATTTTCCTGTGATTTTATTTGACAATCCTTATAATCGGATGTCAAAACACAATTGAAACGGATGCTGACATACTGGCCCTTCTTTACAGAAACCCTTTTCCTTCACAAGTAGAAGCAAGACAGATAGCTAACCTACTGTGGAACAAAGGCCAAGCTGCCTATAGATGTATAGACGAGAGGAGGAGAGCTGTAAACAACATCAGCTGTATTCAGCATGTGAGAGGTCTGCTGGAAATGATTGCCTGATTGGAGAGATTAAAACAGACCCCGAGGGGAGGGAGGGATGGAGAAAATTAGTAGAGAGGGGTGGCTCAGTTCATACTTATGTGGGTGTGACTGTGTATGAGAGAGGGGAAGGGAGATAAAGAGTGAGTGATGGAGGGATAGAGAAGGGGGATGGACTTACGTCATACTGCTGTGGGTATGCACGGGAGAAGGGAAGCGGCCGCACAACGACCCACTTATTTTTCTCAAAAGACTTCATCAGCAATAGCCAACGCTCCTTAGTCCAGCTGGAGAGAGGGGGAAAGGGGATGACAGATGAGGAAGAGAGATGAGAGATGGGCGGGAGAAAGAGGGAGAAAAGAACATGACTATGGACTACAATCATCAAGTTAGTGAAATTGACCATTCAGAACAAGGTATTATGCATTTCTATAGAGTTAATCCTTTAATGGGCCTATTTCTTTAACATTCCTTTTATCCTATTAATTATCAGTTCAGGCCTGGTCATGAAACAGATGGTAGCCCCTGCAGCCTCATATTGACACGAGAACTTCAGCACTTACCATGAGTGCAGATGTCAGTTTGATATAGTCTCTCACCTGTCGTGCAGTACTTGAGGGCCTTGTCTGGTTCGTGGACCTGTCCATCCCTCCAGCACTGGCCACAAACAAACTTCATCTTCAGTTTTAACCCCCTGCCATCCCCTCCACCCCTGAGGTTGTCTCCCACTCCCCCTATTCCCCCCACCCCTCCACTATAGCTCTGGTGTGTGACGTGCACAGGCTGAGAGCATGAGTGAGAGAGATTTTGTAAATCAGGCCCTTAAAACAATAACCCAAATTATGTATTGTATTAGGAGACAAGGGCATCGTGCCCATGCTCACCTTCTGTTTCTGAGCATTTTGCTCTAGCCTGTACCATTGCCTCTTGGACTTCTGTACCATCTCTTCATGGGTGATACCTGGGAGAGAGAGGGAAGTTAAGACACACAAAGTAACAGATGATAGCGTGAACTTTGGTTATTTTGCTGCAATCCTTCATGGAGTGTGTCTGTGTGTGCAGCCATGCTTGCAAACAAATGAGTACTTCTGTACCGGTGTCCTGCTGCTGCATCCAGTACTTGAGTTCTATGACGGAGTGGGCAAAGGAGCAGCTGTCCTCGCGCTGGCAGCCGTAACGCACCTCGTGGCGACATATGTCAAACTGGCAGAGGGGGTGCAGCGGGCGCACCTTACTATAGCGCACGTTGGCAGAACACACCACATGCACTAGGCACCTGAGAAAACAGGGATGAGAGAGGGGGGAGAGATGGAGGAGGAGAGAGAAGGAGAGGGCAGAAGGGGACAGGGTGCAAATAGCTGACTTGAATATTGTCTGAGGGAAATTGGATTTAGAATCCATTATACCAAGACAAAGTGCTTACTTGGATCTGATACAATGAAGGACAGAAAGAGGACGACGGAAAAGTACAGAAAGGTCTAGGAGACTCACTTGTTATCATCAAAGGGATGCCGGGCAGTGGGGTTTGAGCAGACAGCCAAGTTCTCTTTGCTGCGCTTGCTGATGATGCGAGGCTTACTGTCAAAACGAGAGCGAAACGGAGTGTGTGTGTACATACAGAATACTGCAAAGTTCACCATGTGGAGGTCTATGTGCATCACACCCTACCTCACAGAGGAACATGAACATGCCCATGTACAGCTGCAGCAGGCGTGTGACGCTAAGTGGCCGTCTCTCGGTGCTGCCCAGCGGGTCAAACAGCAGCTTCCTTCTCAGAGCTCCCTTCCTCTCCTCGGTCCACAGGTCTATTTCCTCCTGGCAGTAGGCAAACGTGCAGTTCTCCTGTACTGGCATTCCTTGCCCTCCTGGACCTCTTCAGGGAGACAGAGGAGGAGCAGGAAAGAGGTATGAGGTAGAGAGTACATAATATTTACTATCACTGATGGCAAATTCTGTTTAAGCAACATTAAAACTACTGCCAGCACTTCTGTGATTATTTTAGTAAGAGAACATGCATGTGCTGGTGACACTGTCTCTGATTTATTTAGAATTCAAGGCACACTTCACCAGCATGGCTACCACAGCATTCTGCAGCGATACGCCATCCCATCTGGTTTGCGTTTAGTGGGACTATCATTTGTTTTTCAACAGAACAATGACCCAAAACACACCTCCAGGCTGTGTAAGGGTTATTTGACCAAGGAGAGGGCTGGAGTGCTGCATCAGATGACCTGGCCTCCACAATCATCCGACCTCAACCCAAACCAATTGAGATGGTTTGTAATGAGTTGAACGGCAGAGTGAAGAAAAAGCAGCCAACAAGTGCTCAGCATGTGGGAACTCCTTCAAGACTGTTGGAAAAGCATTCCAGGTGAAGCTGGTTGAGAGAATGCCAAGAGTGTGCAAAACTGTCACCCAAGGCAAAGGGTGGCTACTTTGAAGAATCTCAAATTTAAAATGTATTTTGATTTCTTTCACACTTTTTTGGTTACTACATGATTCCATATGTGTTATTTCATTGTTTTGATGTCTTCATTATTATTCTACAATGTAGAAAATAGTACAAATAAAGAAAAACCCTGCAATGAGTAGGTGTTCTAAAACTTTTGAGACCTGTACTGTACGTACCTTTGCAGAGCACAAAGGCCCCCAGGAAGTTATTTCTGGTGGGGCGAGGCCTGACCCTGTTCCAGGTGGGATCTTCTTTGTTCTTGAAGCGAGACAGCAGCAGGTCCCTCTTACAGCGGTGAGCCGCTTCCGCCTGGTACTGGTAGTCCATATCCCGCAAACCTGCAGAGAGAAGAGTAGGGGGACTTACCATTCAATTCATTTTTATTCAAAATACTTTATTCATCCCACAAGGTGCAATTATGCAGACATTGACTTAACAGACAACATTGACTTAAAACTGCTTAGTATAAAATAAATCCTCAACGTAACATATTCTGGAGTGGTAAGAGAATAGTCAAGGTAGCCACTGCTTAGTATAAAATAAATCCTCAACGTAACATATTCTGGAGGGGTAAGAGAATGGTCAAGGTAGCCTTGTACCTATTCGGTTGAAACAGGCATTGCAAGCCTGTCTGAACTCGTAGGTGGCAGCCAGTGGGTTTCGGGAGAGCAGAGTACCTGCTGGTCCTGAGGGGTGAATACAAAGACAAACCAATCTATCACCAGATTTAAAAATACATTGTCTTCGTTATGAAAAACCACAATTTACATGGTGTTATCAGAACAAGGAATATCCCAAAAGCATAAATATCAACAATAGAATAAATGCAATCTGGGATAAAAAAAAATTAAAAAGTATAGTATGGAGTATAAAGTATAGAGTATAATGTATAGAGACATCCATGTTGTGATAAACTCAGAAGACAGGAGAAAGAAGTTGAGAGTATCGATCGGAGTGTTCAGGCGTTATGCCGCTGTCTTACTGTGTGAGGGGAGCTGTGTTTGTAGATCCCAGGGATGAAGCTGTGAGAAATTCTTCCCCCTGGAGAACAGAACTGCAACACAAGGATATCAGACACCATGTGGCCATACAGCAGTGCCGCTGACACGGACTAGCTTCAACAACAACTAACGCATTCCCCAAGGACTGTTCAGGGTCACTGGGCAGTTCCGGGAAGGTTTAAGTAACAGCTGACGCAGGTTTAAACTGTATGGTTGCAAAATAAGACTGGATAGTGGCAAAAAAGTAAATAAAAAAAAGAAGCCTGCTACATTTACATTTAAGTCATTTAGCAGACGCTCTTATCCAGAGCGACTTACAAAATGGAAAGTTCATACATATTCATCCTGGTCCCCCCGTGGGGAATGAACCCACAACCCTGGCGTTGCAAGCGCCATGCTCTACCAACTGAGCCACACGGGACCACAATGCTACAATGGCTTTGCTGTTTTAAATATAATTGACATCACCAAACACACACCCGGACGCATACACCTTGTTCATATGTCTCATCCACTCATCAGGCAAGGTGTACTCAGTGAGGGAGTCCAGCCCTCCAATTCCAGATCCTCGTTTGCCCTCTGTGTCCCTAGCCTCCTGGGAAAAGGCCCCCAGGGCATCCAGTGCCTGTGTGGAGGTCTGGTCCCTCTGGCACAGCGAAGGGAAGGGCTCCAGGACAGACATCTGGCTGACAGTGAAGCTGAAAAAGTCAGTGGGTAGCTGGAGCGAGGGGGCGGAGAGGCTGGAGGAGTATGGAGGGTGCAGGCCCACAGCTGTGTTGGGGAGGATGGTGGGGATAGCGCCTTGGACTGGGCTCTGTGACTGAGGGAGAGAGACATATTATTGTAGATCTCCTTCTAGACCAGAAATGCATAGCTCTGTGCTCCATGTAAGGTACTTCAGTGGTGGAAATTAAACTACTAAAATGTGCAACCCATCAGGCAGTAGTGGAAAAAGTATGCAAATGTCATACATGAGTAAAAGTAAAGATACCTTAATATAAAATGACTCAAGTAAAAAAGTCACTCATTAAAATACTACTTGAGTAAAAGTCTAAAAGTATTTGGTTTTAAATATACTTACGTATCAAAAGTAAAAGTTAATTTCTAATTCCTTATATTATGCAAACCAGACGGCATATTTTCTTGTGGTTTTATTTTTTTCCGGATAGCCAGGGGCACACTCCAACACTCAGATATTAATTTACAAACTAAGCATTTGTGTTTAGTGAGTGCGCCAGATCAGAGGCAGTAGGGATGACCAGAAATTTTTTCTTGAAAGGGGGTGAATTTTAGCATTTTCCTGCCAAACTGTAACAAGTACTTTTGGGTGTCAGGGAAAATGTATGGAGTAAAAAATACATTATTTTCTTTAGGAATGTAGTAAGTAAAAGTTGGCAAAAATATAAATAGTAAACTACAAACACCCCAAAAAACGACTTATGTAGTACTTCAAAGAATTTTTACTTAAGTACTTTACACCACTGCTGTCATGCAACTCCCGGAAATAATTTAAATGTTCCTATATTCTAATGACTAATGTCTGTACCTCTTCTCTCATCAAATGTCTACTACCTATATTCTACTTACTAATGTCTGTACCTCTTCTCTCATCAAATGTCTACTACCTATATTCTACTTACTAATGTCTGTACATCCTCTCTCATCAAATGTCTACTACCTATATTCTACTTACTAATGTCTGTACATCCTCTCTCATCAAATGTCTACTACCTATATTCTACTTACTAATGTCTGTACATCCTCTCTCATCAAATGTCTACTGGTCAACAGAGGGACGGTACAGCACGGTCAGCATCCTTCCTTGACGTGACCTTTGTAGCGACCCTCTCACCTCGCTGACTTTCTCGGAGATGCAGTCATCCCCCAAGCAGGCTGTCCAGATCGTCGGGGATCACGCGGCACTCCTCCATGTGCTCCGACACGGGGACAGAGTAGGGCATGGGGGGCAGGCCCGTACTGGGGCTATCTGATAGGTCAGCACAGGGTGTGGCCACTGGGCTCGAGGGGTCATCGCTGACAGGGATGGGTGTGGCCAGAGGGGCAGGGATACACTGGGCGTTGGATAGATCAACTGGGAGGGAGGAGAGGGATAAAGAAAAACGAGGAAGATGAGATCAAGCCATGGAGAGAATGTAGAGAAGGGAATTTGAGAGAAACGCTAATGACAATGCCAAATAAATTGTTAAAGTTAAATGTTATGTTTTTCTGATGAGCTGACATACCTGATGCAATGTCAGTCAAAGATTCTGCCCATTGGAGGACATCTAAAATAAGAGACAAGGCTTGGTTAATCAAAACATTAACCATTCACCTGTAATAAGAAAATACCAATAACCACGTTCTCACCTACAGTTTTTATGCGAATAAAGTCATACCGTATAAATAAAAATCAAGACAGCTGTGATGGAAACAGAATGTTTTGGTAAAATGTTATAAATGAAGATAATTTGTTAATTCGTGATCTTTTTGTGTCGGTAAAATGAATGCGAAATGGCGGTGGAAACGCTTTTATGCAAAAATATTGATATAATAACCATAATATAGAAGTAAACTTGAAGTCCTCCCACTACGACTCGGGAAACCATGCAGTTAGGCTACATATTAAATAAGTTATGATGAACTTCACAGGGTGGTTAAAGCGCCCTTGATGCTCCTTTCCAATAAATATTGAGGCTCTTATTCTGGTGACATGATAGACGCAAAACGGCAGTCAAGTGTTTATTGTGCTGTCCTTGCAACATTATTTGAGCCATTTAGTTTACTTGTTTCTGACTGAAAAGTTGTTCCTGAAATCCCTAATTTGTTTAAGAAAAACATTCCCCATTGCCTCAACCCTTGCACTCTTTACGTGAATCATGTACGCATTGCATGCAACCAACAGGGCCTGACCTTTAGCCGATCCTAATCACATCAATAAATTGGTTATAACAAACTCCGAACACAGTAATGTCAACAGCAAAATGGATGCGGAGGACGTGAAAAAGAAACAGGAAACGTGCAAAAAAATATATTGGTTGCTCCGGAGGAAAAGGGGAAGTCAGATCGGTGGAAGACCTTTGACTTAGTTGTGGAAACTACTGGAGATCCAGCAAAGGAGGGTATTACGTGTGCCAAACAGTATTAGTATTATGTGTGCCAAACAGCTGCTGATAGATTACAATATAATTGTTTTCTGACTAAACACTAAATAAATAAGTGTACCAGAGAGTCTGTTCCAATGGGGAAAAAATATTTATAAAGCCTTTATTACACCAGACTAAAAACCGTTGTATGTATTCGTGAATTGTGGTTTATTATTGTTCAGGCTAATTATTCAAAGCTCCCTTTAATTTTAAGACAAAAATGCTTGATTCCATTTCAAAGCATGAATGTCTTGTATGCTGTGTGATGGCAGGAACGAATTAATGATTGATACAGTAGCCTATATATTGAAGTATAGGCATAATGAGTTGAGGTATTAAGACTTAACAAAACACGCTCTTAGGCCTACTGCTCGATGGTGGTTATACAACTCCTACTAATGATAACGGCACTATTTATTATAATGATCAAAATAATAATAACAACAACGAGACCAAGAAAAAGGAGGGTACAGGATCAAGAACTGCATGCATATTATGTGTAAAAAACAGGTGCTGTTACATTACAATATTATTTTTCTGCCTGTTTGGAACAGTGCAAACAACATTAAATAAGTAATACCAGTCTGTTGTAACAAAGAAAATAAAGGCTTAATGACAGCATTGCAAAGATTAAAAACAGCCAAATCTGTGAAATTGCTTTATATGACATTTTGCCGTTGCATGAGGCTTGTTGCTCACGGAATTAGTAGGCTATTAAACAAACAGTCAAACAGGCAACAGAAGCAGGATCTGTCTTATTTCTGCAGATATATATGGATGATTTATAAGGCCAGGCACATTTAACAGTTAGGCTATTGATTATAGACTTAAATAAGTTGTGGTTTGCTCTCTCCTCAATTTTCTTAGACATTTAGGCTAAGCCCTATTGCATGGGACTAGTATTATTAGAGAATGTTGGTTATGTAATAATTACCCCAGAATGTCCTTATTCCAGAGGACGATTCGGACTGGATTCGTTTTTTCCAAACTGCCCAGTAATTCATAATTGATTCCCAATAAAGATTTACAGTTGACGGAGGCCTGGAGGTTCTTCTAGGCGTGAAGATATTTCAACAAGTCCAGACGCTAACAGTGCTACACTGTCAACTCGAGCTTGATTCCAAAGTTTCAAACCATACCATCTTTGGAATACAGTGCATTCGGAATGTATTCAGACCCCTTGACTTTATCCAAATTTTGTTATGTTTCAGCCTTATTCTAAAGCGGATTAAATTGTTTTTTCCCCCTCATCGATCTACACACAATACCCCATAATGACGAAGTAAAAATACGTTTTTAGACATTTCTGCAAAAAAACATCACATTTATCTAAGTATTCAGACCCTTAACGCAGTACTTAGTTGAAGCACCTTTAGCAGCGATTACAGGCTTGAATCTTCTTGGGTATGATGCTACAAGCTTGGCAAACCTGTATTTGGGGACTTTCTCCCATTCTTCTCTGCAGATCCTCTCAAGCTCTGTCAGGTTGAATGGGAGCTTTGCAACACAGATATTTTCAGGTCTCTCCAGAGACGTTAGATCGGGTTCAAGTCCTGGCTCTGGCTGGGCCACTCAAGGACATTCAGAGACTTGTCCCAAAGCCACTCCTGCGTTGTCTTGGCTGTGTGCTTAGGGTTGTTGTCCTGTTGGAAGGTGAACCGTCGGCCTAGTCTGAGGTCCTGTGCGCTCTGGAGGAGGTTTTCATCAAGGATCTCTCTGTACTTTGCGCCATTCATCTTTCCCTCGATCCTGACAAGTCTCTCAGTCCCTGCCGCCAACATGCCCACAGCATGATGCTGCCACCACCATGCTTCACCGTAGGGATGGTACAAGGCTTCTTCCAAACGTGAAGCTTGGCATTCAGGCCAAAGAGTTCAATCTTGGTTTCATCGGACCAGAGATCCTTGTTTCTCATGGTCAGAGTCCTTTAGGTGCCTTTTGGAAAACTTCAAGCGGACTGTCATGTGCCTTTTACTGAGGAGTGCCTTCTGTCTGGACACTCTACCATAACGGCCTGATTGGTGGAGTGCTGCAGAGATGGTTGTCCTTCTGGGAGGTTCTCCCATCTCCACAGAGGAACTCTGGAGCTCTGTCTGCGTGTCCAAGGCCCTTCTCCCCCGATTGCTCAGTTTGGCCGAGTGGCCAGCTCTAGGAAGAGTCTTGGTGGTTCAAATCTTCCATTTAAGAATGGAAGTCACTGTATTCTTGTGGACCTTCAATGCTGCAGAAATTTCATGGTACTCTTCCCCAGATCTGTGCCTCGACACAATCCTGTCTCGGAGCTCTACGGACAATTCCTTCAATCTCATGGCTTGGTTTTTGCTCTGACATGAACTGTCAAACTGTGCCAAGTTATTTTTTGTGTGCCTTTTCAAAATCATGTCCAATAAATTGAATTTACCACAGGTGGACTCCAATTAAGTTTTAGAAATATCTCAAGGATGATCAATGGAAGCAGGATGCGCCGGAGCTCAATTTCGAGTCTCACAGCAAATGGTCTGAATACTTATGTAAATAAGTTATTTGTTTTTAGTTTTTAATAAAATCAGCAGAAATGTCTAAACCTGTTTTCGCTTTGTCATTATGGGGTATTGTGTGTAGATTGATAAGGGAACAACATAATTTAATTCATTTTAGAATAAGGCTGTAATGTAACAAAACGTGGAAAAGGTGAAGGGGTCTGAATACTTTCCGAATGCGCTGCAACTATGGTTCTACGAATTCCTGGAAGACCGTCAGTACGGTTGAAAGTGCGGATTATATCCCTCGAGATCTGCGCAGTTCGAGTAATATTAACAACAAAGTAACGCCGGTGACGTGCCAGCATGGGAGGATGTGCCCGCGGTTCATATAAAACCGTACGTCAAACCACGCACTGTCTCAGAGAACCTTCTTGCCCGTGTTGCCAACTTAGCGACTTTGTCACTATATTTAGCGAGTATTCAGGCCTCTCTAGCGACACATTTTCAAAAAAAATTGACTAGCGTCATATCTAGTGTTATTGGAGACTTTTAGAGACTGACGTGAAAGCACGTTCTTACTCTTCTCAACGTGCTGCCGTGGGCCCCGTCCCAAAGCACTCACAGTCCTCGCGCAGCAGTCCCTCCCAGCTGCAGTCAGAGCAGGAGCTGTTCACTCCTCCACGTCCAGACCACAAATGAATTGCGCATGCGGGAAGCCGCCACTGGCTGATCCCGCCCTGGCTTACATTTAGGGCGGGATGTAAATATAAAATGTTCTTTGTCTAAAATAAATCGCTGCACAAAAATAAATCACTGCATTTGACTCACACAGCCTCAGTCACTTACTCACCTTGTCCACTGTGTGTGTGCCTCTCTGTGACATAAGCTAAACATCTAGCTGGCTAGCTCATCATGTCTGTCTAAACTGTAATACTGTAATACTGTAAACTGTAATACAGAAAGGAGTGGGAATCAAACCCTGAATTCAAAGGCTGGTTGAAGACGTTTTTTGCAGATAATACATGGGCATACTGCCTGTATTGTAAAGCTGATTTCTACACCAAACTTAGTGATGTAAAAAAAACACATGACAACTCAAAAACACACTCAAAAGGCAAAGCCTTATAACAGCTCCACCCAAAACAAGCTGCCATTAATGGTTAAAAAAATTTACTCTGCAAAAAAGGCTGAGGCCACCTTGGCATTAGCTATCGCTGAACACTGTTCCATGCTGGCATGTGATCACATTGGAGAAGCATGTAGAGCTGCTTTCTCAGACTCCACTGCTGCTACCCACTTCAAAATGCACAGGACAAAGTGCACAGAAATGATTAATGGTGTTCTAGCACCATACTTTCTGAAAAAGTTGGTCGCAGATGTGGGTGACCAGTGTTTCAGCCTCCTCCTCGAGTCCACGGATGTAAGTGTTTCTAAGTACCTGGGGGTTGTGATAAGGTACTTTAGTGACACCAAGCAGACAATTGTATCAACATTTCTGGGGCTTGTTGAGTTGGAGGGAGGAAATGCCAAATCTATAGCCCGTGTGTTGTCCTCGAAGTGTTGACTTACAGAAAACGTTTGACCTCTGTCATTGCCAACAAAGGGTATATAACAAAGTATTGAGATAAACTTTTGTTATTGACCAAATACTTATTTTCCACCATAATTTGCAAATAAATTCATAAAAAATCCTACAATGTGATTTTCTGGATTTTTTGCCCTCATTTTGTCTGTCATCGTTGAAGTGTACCTATGATGAAAATTACAGGTCTCTCTCATCTTTTTAAGTGGGAGAACTTGCACAATTGGTGGCTGACTAAATACTTTTTTGCCCCACTGTATTTATAGATGTCCACATATTCTAGGTCGGAACCGTCCAGGGTGGTGATGCTAGTCACCACCCTGGAAAAGCATGCATTTGGTTTTACTAGCGTTTAAGAGCAGTTGGAGGCCACGGAAGGAGTGTTGTATGGCATTGAAGCTCGTTTGGAGGTTAGATAGCACAGTGTCCAAGGAAGGGCCAGAAGTATACAGAATGGTGTCGTCTGCGTAGAGGTGGATCAGGGAATCGCCCGCAGCAAGAGCAACATCATTGATATATACAGAGAAAAGAGTCGGCCCGAGAATTGAACCCTGTGGTACCCCCATAGAGACTGCCAGAGGACTGGACAACATGCCCTCCGATTTGACAGACTGAACTCTGTCTGCAAAGTAGTTGGTGAACCAGGCAAGGCAGTCATCAGAAAAACCGAGGCTACTGAGTCTGCCGATAAGAATATGGTGATTGACAGAGCCGAAAGCCTTGGCCAGGTCGATGAAGACGGCTGCACAGTACTGTCTTTTATTGATGGCGGTTATGATATCATTTAGTACCTTGAGCGTGGCTGAGGTGCACCCGTGACCGGCTCGGAAACTGGATTGCACAGCGGAGAAGGTACGGTGGAATTTGAGATGGTCAGTGATCTGTTTATTAACTTGGCTTTCGAAGACCTTAGATAGGCAGGGCAGAATGGATATAGGTCTGTAACAGTTTGGGTCCAGGGTGTCTCCCCCTTTGAAGAGGGGAATGACCGCGGCAGCTATCCAATCCTTGGGGATCTCAGACGATATGAAAGAGAGGTTGAACAGGCTGGTAATGGGTGTTGCGACAATGGCGGCGGATAGTTTCAGAAATAGAGGGTCTAGATTGTCAAGCCCAGCTGATTTGTATGGGTCCAGGTTTTGCAGCTCTTTCAAAACATCTGCTATCTGGATTTGGGTAAAGGAGAAGCTGGGGACGCTTGGGCGAGTAGCTGCAGGGGGGGCGGAGCTGTTGGCCGAGGTTGGAGTAGCCAGGTGGAAGGCATGGCCAGCCGTTGAGAAATGCTTGTTGAAGTTTTCGATTATCATGGATTTATCGGTGGTGAACGTGTTACCTAGCCTCAGTGCAGTGGGCAGCTGGGAGGAGGTGCTCTTGTTCTCAATGGACTTTACAGTGTCCCAGAACTTTTTGGAGTTAGAGCTACAGGATGCAAATTTCTGCTTGAAAAAGCTAGCCTTTGCTTTCCTGACTGACTGCGTGTATTGGTTCCTGACTTCCCTGAACAGTTGCATATCGCGGGGACTATTCGATGCTATTGCAGTCCGCCACAGGATGTTTTTGTGCTGGTCGAGGGCAGTTAGGTCTGGAGTGAACCAAGGGCTATATCTGTTCTTAGTTCTGCATTTTTTTGAACGGGGCATGCTTATCTAAGATGGTGAGGAAGTTACTTTTAAAGAATGACCAGGCATCCTCAACTGACGGGATGAGGTCAATATCTTGGATCATAATAGATCCAAGATGGCGTAGCAGTCGGACGTGTGTTGTCTTGTCTTGTCCCGTGTAAATAGTCTTCGTATTTTTCGTATACATTTCGTATATATTTTAATTTCACTTTCCATCTAGGAACTGAATATACATTCCTACATTCCGCCTCACCCAATGTGGTACGGACCTGCTATTTTTTATACTTTAGAACCGTAACCCCAATCAGAAGCTAGCCAGATAACTAGCTACTAGCTAGTAGTCAGTTAGCCACTGCTGCGGTCTTCACTCTTAACTCGGACACAGCCAGCTTCAATACCGGGCCAATACCTGCCAGTCTGCAAGCGCGATATCAACCCAGAGCATATAGGACTGCTTTTTCTCTACCACATCACCGGATTCCTGACGCAAGCTCTGGACAATTACACCGTATCATCACAGCTAGCTAGCTGCAACCGAGTGGCTACTACTGGCTAACACCTCTGTCCCGAAGCAAGCACCAGTTAGCCTTGAGCTAGCCTCGAGCTAGGCCCATCTGCCGGCTAGCCGAAGAGGTCTACCAGCGAATTCTTGGGCTACAATACCTCTTTTGCCAATTGGACTGGACCTTTTTTGCCGACACAGAGCCTTGCCAATCCATCACAACTGGTCTAAATCAGCTACAAGCTAATTTAGCCATTTTTTGCCGCTGCTAGTAGCTTTTACCTTCTGCACAGACACCAGCCCTGTTATTAGCCTGGATATTACTCACCAATTTACCAGCATCGGACTGTCTCTCGACAACAACGCCGGATTCCTGCCGTAATCCCTGAGCCACTACTTCTGATCCTCACAGCTAGCTTGCAGCTAGCGCAGCTAGCGCCACTGCCACGAAGCTAGCACCAGTTAGCAAACACAATTCTACAATTCACAACCTCTCTTTCGCCATCCGGCTTGGATTCTCTGTCGACACGACCACGTCTGAGCAGACCCCCTCCGTCTGAGCAGACCACCCCCCGGGCTACTAACTTTAAACGCCGCGTGCTAGCTTAGTGGAGGCCTCCCTGCTCCATCTACGGCTGCCCCCTGGACACTATGATCACTTGGCTACATAGCTGATGCATGCTTGACTGTCCATTAATTCACGGTACTCCATTCTGTTTATTTGTGTTTTATCTGTCGGCTCTGTGCTTTAACTCAGGATCTGTGTGTATTTAATCCGACCCTCTCTGCCTAGTCGTCGCCATTTTTACCTGTTGTTGCTGTGTTAGACTAGCACCCTGTTATTGCTGCTGTTATCTTACCTGTTGTTTTAGCTAGCTCTCCCAATCAAGACCTGCAATCACTTTATGCCTTATTGTATGTCTCTCTCAAATATCAATATGCCTTGCATACTGTTGTTCAGGCTAGTTATCATTATCATTGTTTTGGTTTGCAATGGACCCTGTAGTTCCACTCTCCGTACCTCTGATACCTCCTTTGTCCCACCCCCCACACATGCGGTGACCTCACCCATTGAGACCAGCATGTCCAGAGATACAACCTCTCTTATCATCACCCAGTGCCTGGGCTTGCCTCCGCTGTACCCGCGCCCCACCATACCCCTGTCTGCACATTATGCCCAGAATCTATTCTACCACGCCCATAAATCTGCTCCTTTTATTCTTTGTCCCCAACGCTCTAGGCGACCAGTTTTGATAGCCTTTAGCCGCACCCTCATCCTACTACTCCTCTGTTCCTCGGGTGATGTGGAGGTAAACCCAGGCCCTGCATGTCCCCAGTCACCCTCATTTGTTGACTTCTGTGATCGAAAAAGCCTTGGCCTCATGCATGTCAACATCAGAAGCCTCCTCCCTAAGTTTGCCTTACTCACCGCTTTAGCACACTCTGCCAACCCTGATGTCCTTGCCGTGTCCGAATCCTGGCTTAGGAAGGCCACCAAAAATTCTGAGATTTCCATACCCAACTATAACACTTTCCGTCAAGAGAGAACTGCCAAAGGGGGAGGAGTTGCAATCTACTGCAGAGATAGCCTGCAAAGTTCTGTCATACTTTCCAGGTCTATGCCCAAACAGTTCGAACTTCTAATTTTAAAAATTAATCTCTCCAGAAATAAGTCTCTCACTGTTGCCGCCTGCTACCGACCCCCCTCAGCTCCCAGCTGTGCCCTGGACACCATCTGTGAATTGATCGCTCCCCATCTAGCTTCAGAGTTTGTTCTGTTAGGTGACCTAAACTGGGATATGCTTAACACCCCGGCAGTCCTACAATCCAAGCTTGATGCCCTCAATCTCACACAAATCATCAAGGAACCCACCAGGTACAACCCTAAATCCGTAAACATGGGCACCCTAATAGACATTATCCTGACCAACCTGCCCTCCAAATACACCTCTGCTGTCTTCAATCAAGATCTCAGCGATCACTGCCTCATTGCCTGTATCCGCCACGGGTCCGCGGTCAAACGACCACCCCTCATCACTGTCAAACGCTCCCTAAAACACTTCTGCGAGCAGGCCTTTCTAATCGACCTGGCCCGGGTACCCTGGAAGGATATTGACCTCATCCCGTCAGTTGAGGATGCCTGGTCATTCTTTAAATGTTACTTCCTCACCATATTAGACAAGCATGCTCCGTTCAAAAAATGCAGAACCAAGAACAGATATAGCCCTTGGTTCACTCCAGACCTGACTGCCCTCGACCAGCACAAAAACATCCTGTGGCGAACTGCAATAGCATCGAAGAGCCCCCGCGATATGCAACTGTTCAGGGAAGTCAGGAACCAATACACGCAGTCAGTCAGGAAAGCAAAGGCCAGCTTTTTCAAGCAGAAATTTGCATCCTGTAGCTCTAACTCCAAAAAGTTCTGGGATACTGTAAAGTCCATGGAGAACAAGAGCACTTCCTCCCAGCTGCCCACTGCACTGAGGCTAGGTAACACGGTCACCACCGATAAATCCGTGATAATCGAAGACTTCAACAAGCATTTCTCAATGGCTGGCCATGCCTTCCTCCTGGCGACTCCAACCTTGGCCAACAGCCCCGCCCCCCCCGCTGCTACTCGCCCAAGCCTCCCCAGCTTCTCCTTTACCCAAATCCAGATAGCAGATGTTCTGAAAGAGCTGGAAAACCTGGACCCATACAAATCAGCTGGGCTTGACAATCTGGACCCCCTATTTCTGAAACTGTCCGCCGCCATTGTCGCACCCCCTATTACCAGCCTGTTCAACCTCTCCTTCGTATCATCTGAGATCCCCAAGGATTGGAAAGCTGCCGCGGTCATCCCCCTCTTCAAAGGGGGTGACACCCTGGACCCAAACTGTTACAGACCTATATCCATCCTGCCCTGCCTATCTAAGGTCTTCGAAAGCCAAGTCAACAAACAGATCACTGACCATCTCGAATCCCACCGTACCTTCTCCGCTGTGCAATCCGGTTTCCGAGCCGGTCACGGGTGCACCTCAGCCACGCTCAAGGTACTAAACGATATCATAACCGCCATCGATAAAAGACATTACTGTGCAGCCGTCTTCATCGACCTGGCCAAGGCTTTCGACTCTGTCAATCACCATATTCTTATCGGCAGACTCAGTAGCCTCGGTTTTTCTAATGACTGCCTTGCCTGGTTCACCAACTACTTTGCAGACAGAGTTCAGTGTGTCAAATCGGAGGGCATGTTGTCCGGTCCTCTGGCAGTCTCTATGGGGGTACCACAGGGTTCAATTCTCGGGCCGACTCTTTTCTCTGTATACATCAATGATGTTGCTCTTGCTGCGGGCGATTCCCTGATCCACCTCTACGCAGACGACACCATTCTATATACTTCCGGCCCTTCCTTGGACACTGTGCTATCTAACCTCCAAACGAGCTTCAATGCCATACAACACTCCTTCCGTGGCCTCCAACTGCTCTTAAACGCTAGTAAAACCAAATGCATGCTTTTCAACCGTTCGCTGCCTGCACCCGCACGCCCGACTAGCATCACCACCCTGGACGGTTCCGACCTAGAATATGTGGACATCTATAAGTACCTAGGTGTCTGGCTAGACTGCAAACTCTCCTTCCAGACTCATATCAAACATCTCCAATCCAAAATCAAATCAAGAATCGGCTTTCTATTCCGCAACAAAGCCTCCTTCACTCACGCCGCCAAACTTACCCTAGTAAAACTGACTATCCTACCGATCCTCGACTTCGGCGATGTCATCTACAAAATAGCTTCCAATACTCTACTCAGCAAACTGGATGCAGTTTATCACAGTGCCATTCGTTTTGTTACTAAAGCACCTTATACGACCCACCACTGCGACCTGTATGCCCTAGTCGGCTGGCCCTCGCTACATGTTCGTCGTCAGACCCACTGGCTCCAGGTCATCTACAAGGCTATGCTAGGTAAAGTGCCGCCTTATCTCAGTTCACTGGTCACGATGGCTACACCCACCCGCAGCACGCGCTCCAGCAGGTGTATCTCACTGATCATCCCTAAAGCCAAAACCTCATTTGGACGCCTTTCCTTCCAGTTCTCTGCTGCCTGCGACTGGAACGAATTGCAAAAATCTCTGAAGTTGGAGACTTTTATCTCCCTCAACAACTTTAAAAATCTGCTATCCGAGCAGCTAACCGATCGCTGCAGCTGTACATAGTCCATCTGTAAACTACCCACCCAATTTACCTACCTCACCCCCCATACTGCTTTTATTTATTTACTTTTCTGCTCTTTTGCACACCAGTATCTCTTCTTGCACATGATCATCTGATGATTTATCACTCCAGTGTTAATCTGCTAAATTGTAATTATTCGATTTATTGCCTACCTCATGCCTTTTGCACACATTGTATATAGATTCTCTTTTTTTTCTACCATGTTATTGACTTGTTTATTGTTTACTCCATGTGTAACTCTGTGTTGTCTGTTCACACTGCTATGCTTTATCTTGGCCAGGTCGCAGTTGCAAATGAGAACTTGTTCTCAACTAGCCTACCTGGTTAAATAAAGGTGAAATAAAAAAAATACAAATAAAAAATATCCTTCCAGGATACCCGGGCCAGGTCAATTAGAAAGGCCTGCTCGCAGAAGTGTTTTCAGGGAGCATTTGACAGTGATGAGGGGTGGTCGTTTGACCTCGGACCCGTAGCGGATACAGGCAATGAGGCAGTGATCGCTGAGATCGTGATTGAAGACAGCAGAGGTGTATTTGGAGGGCAAGTTGGTCAGGATAATGTCTATGAGGGTGCCCATGTTTACGGATTTAGGGTTGTACCTGGTGAGTTCCTTGATGATTTGTGTGAGATTGAGGGCATCTAGCTTAGATTGTAGGACTGCCGGGGTGTTAAGCATATCCCAGTTTAGGTCACCTAACAGAACAAACTCTGAAGCTAGATGGGGGGGCGATCAATTCACAAATGGTGTCCAGGGCACAGCTGGGAGCTGAGGGGGGTCGGTAGCAGGCGGCAACAGTGAGAGACTTATTTCTGGAGAGATTAATTTTTTTAATTAGAAGTTCGAACTGTTTGGGTATGGACCTGGAAAGTATGACATTACTTTGCAGGCTATCTCTGCAGTAGATTGCAACTCCTCCCCCTTTGGCAGTTCTATCTTGACGGAAAATGTTATAGTTGGGTATGGAAATCTCAGAATTTTTGGTGGCCTTCCTAAGCCAGGATTCAGACACAGCAAGGACATCAGGGTTGGCAGAGTGTGCTAAAGCAGTGAGTAAATCAAACTTAGGGAGGAGGCTTCTGATGTTGACATGCATGAAACCAAGGCTTTTTAGATCACAGAAGTCAACAAATGAGGGTGCCTGGGGACATGCAGGGCCTGGGTTTACCTCCACATCACCCGAGGAACAGAGGAGGAGTAGGATGAGGGTGCGGCTAAAGGCTATCAAAACTGGTCGCCTAGAGCGTTGGGGACAAAGAATAAAAGGAGCAGATTTCTGGGCGTGGTAGAATAGATTCAGGGCATAATGTGCAGACAGTGGTATGGTGGGGTGCGGGTACAGCGGAGGGAAGCCCAGGCACCAGGTGATGATAAGAGAGATTGTATCTCTGGACATGCTGGTTATAATGGGTGAGGTCACCGCATGTGTGGGAGATGGGACAAAAGAGGTGTCAGAGGTATGAAGAGTGGAACTAGGGGCTCCATTGTAAACTAAAACAATGATAACTAACCTGAACAACAGTATACAGGGCATATTGACATTTGAGAGAGACATACAGCGAGGCATAAAGTAATCGCAGGTATTGATTGGGGGAGCTAGCTAAGACAACAGGTGAGACAACAGCTAATCAGCTAACACAACAACAGCGGGTAAAATGGCGATGACTAGGCAGAGAGGGTTGGATTGACTACACCCAGAGCCTGAGTTCGCGGCTGGGGCTGACAAAATAAATAAACAGAATGGAGTACCGTGATTAATGGACAGTCCAGCAGGCATCAGCTATGTAGCCAAGTGATCATAGTGTCCAGGGGGCAGCAGTAGGTGGAACAGGGAAGCCGCGGAGTAGTCGCCACTACGCTAGCGACACAGCGTTTAAAGTTAGTAGCCCAGGGCTAGTAGGAGCGTCTGCTACGACGGAGGCCGGTTGAAGGCACAGCAGATGGAGTATTCGTCGGCAGACCAGTCGTGGTGGTGCGGCGGGGCGCCGTGTCGACAAAGGATCCAAGCCAGATGGCGAAAGAGGTATTGTAGAATTTAGTTTGCTAGCCGGGAGATGCGCCTGGCTCACGGCTAACTGGTGCTAGCTTCATGGCAGGGGCGTTAGCCACTAGCTAGCTGTGAAGATCAGAAGTAGTGGTCCAGGGATTACGGCAGGAATCCGGCGTTGTAGTGGAGAGACAGTCCAATACTGGTAGATTGGCGAGTATTATCCAGGCTAAAAACAGGGCTGGTATCTGTGCAGAAGGTAAAAGGTAAAAGCCGCTAGCAGTGGCTAACAATGACTAAATAGCTTGTAGCTAATTAGCTTGTTAGCTTCTGGTGGTTCTTGAATGTGTTCTAAAATTAAAAATAATAGCGATTCCGTATCACATTGGGTGAGGCAGGTTACCGGAAGGTATAATCGAATTAAAATGGAAAAGAGTGAAAATAAAATTGAAATATATACAAAGAATAAGAAAAATACGAAAGTACACGAGAGGACGAACAAAAACACGTCTTCACTGCTACGCTATCTTGGTAGCAAGATGAGCACCAGCTGCCTGATAATGTTTTGCAGCTTTTTGGCACATCAGCTGCTTACTCATTTAAGTCAGCTCCCTCAGTTGCTGAACCTGCCATAGAGAGCCTTGACCAAAATGACAATGACCCACTCTTTCTGTGAGCCAGCACAGCCTGTGTGTTGGTGGAGGGGGATCTGAAAAAAAAAAAACTGAATTAGGGCCAGCCTAGTTACCATAATTTTCTCACATTGCCATTGACAGTTTATTTCTATTGTCTCTTTTTGGTCCATTTAGATTGTATACAAATGTTTTTATTTTTATGTTATGGTTAAAAATGTTCATGTTTTACTGTGACTTGTTGTAGGCTCCTAGGTGGACCATAAGGTTAAAAATGTTGATGATTCGTTACTAGAGAAATGAGACCAAGTCAAGACGCTGGACAGGGTGGATCGGTATATAGTAAGACAGTTTATTCAAAGGCTCTGGCCAGGTATCAACCTTACCTACTCTTAATAATGACTTAGGTAAGATTAGTAAAATATTCTTATATTTAAATGCTTATGTATTTTCCTGCCCTATAGGCTTAAAATATCTCCTGTTCAAACCTCAATGTATCATTTCTTCCCCCATTTATTATTGATGACAAATGGTATTTTTTCTGTTGTATTACCAAATCAATAACAGCCCATTCAAAACCGTCATAGCCAATGTTTAAAAACAGAAACCTGACTCCTCTGTGGTTAAAACTGCAATTATGGTCAAGAGTTATAAACTCTATTATAATCAATTTACCTCAAAATTAGTATCCCAAATGACCACAATTTCATTATCCTCACTACATTCCCCCGTGGGTGATCAAACCACAGGAAAATGCAATGAGAACAGGTCAAAAGGTTACATCACCTCCTTACATTCATGATCCATACCATGTCTAGACATACTAAAAGAACCCTTTATCTTAAAAATCCCTTGTCTAAATAAAACTCAGAAAATAATCCTCCTAATATATATATAAGTGTACTCCTTTAAGATATCTTATCTCTGGGAACACGGAAACCCTTAACCCAAACGTTTACTACAAAAACAAAATTATGTCACCAGCATTCAACCAGGCTCCCCGTCGGCTGGGAGACCGTTGAGTGCTGCAATACTGCCATCTTCTGTCCATTCTCTGCACAGCTCTCCACCAGCTCTATTCAACCTTCTCAATTTGAGCCATATTAGTTTCTTATTATAACTTTTGTTTTATAATTTTTGATTTTTTTTTAAATCTGTTATTACCTAGTTAGACTAGAGTGTCCGTGACATACATCCATGGGGATCCGGTTATAGTTGTTCTATTAACCATGTGAAAGTGCCCAGGGACACCCCAAATATCAGTAGGAATATCACAAATAAGGGGCCAGATATCCCTAGCCTTGCCCAGGGAGGGAGAAATGTCCCTCTAACTGGGCGAGGTTCCTTTTTCAGGGGAGGCGGAGTTTGATGCCGCATCACCTGAGTCAGGAGTGTCTTCATTTAAAATCGAATTTAGGCCGCTTAAATCAGCTCTGACTTCTGTCAGTGTTCTGGAAGGAATTGGAGCTGGAGTGCAATGTGTGAGGTGGTGCCAAGGTGCGCCTGATTTACCTTTGACCTGAACTGAGTGTGAAGTAATCTCCTTCACTTCGTACTGTCCAGTCCACCTGGGTTCCAGCCACTTTCTCTTGTGGACTTTAACCCCCACCCAGTCACCAATTTTTTACCTTCAGTGGTGGCGAATCTCCCGTCAGCTCCCCCTCTTGGACCTTGTGAATCTGTGTGGAGAGAGCTGCAGAAAGTTCCGTCAATTTTCTCACATAATCAGACATTACAATTTGTTGTACATCAAGGGCGGGCATATGACCTCCCTCCCTTGGTGGACCAGGCATGACTCTTCCAGCCATTATCTCATGAGGAGAGAGATGGGTGCCTGCACCTGGAGAGGCTCTCATGGCCATCAACGCCAGGGGCAGGGCTTCAACCCAAATCAACTTCAAACCTGCACATACATTTGATTGGCGCGTTTCACGAGGCTTTGAGATTGTGGCCTGTACACTAACCCAAACTTGTGCACAATACCCAATCTTTCCTCCACCTGTCTCAGGTGTTGGTTACTGAAATGGGACCCGTTTGTCGGATCGGATTTGCCTTGGAACTCCATACCTTGGTATGAGTTCAGTCTGCAGCCACTTAATGACTGACCTGGCATCCTCACGTGCTGTTGGTATTGCCTCGACCCATTTGGAAAACCTGTCTACCATTACCAAAAGGTACCTTTTCCCATTAGTCACATTATCTGGCCCCATGTCAGTGTAATCTATGCTGATGTCCTGAAAACAAGCGTTAGGGACTGGGTATGAACCCATGGGCGTTTGATATGGTTTCTTTGGATTGTGGCTACCACAAATGCCGCACTCATCACAGAATAAATCTGTCATGTCTTTCATGTGTGGGTGCCACCAGATGTGGGACACCTTCTGTAAAGTCTTTAGTTTGCCTTTGTGTGTGGGCCCATGAGCTTCTCGTATTAGTTCTGGACAGAGGTTTGCTGGGGCCACTAGTCTGCCATCATGGCATCTCCACAGTTCATCAGGTCCCTTGGTGGCCCCTTTCTGTCCCCATACTGAGTGTTCATAGGGTCCTGCTGTGAACTGGAGTTCTTTTATGTGTTGCTTTGTGAGCTCAGTCCGAGCTGGTTGGGTCTGTAGTACCATTTGTCTCGGGGTGTATCTGCCAGCTTTCTTGGCTGCTTTATCAGCTGCATCATTTCCCTCGCTGACTCTGTTTTTCAGTTGTTGATGTCCTTTACACTTCATGATGGCCACCTTCTCAGGTAGTGAGACCGATTTAATCAGTTTTTCCATCTGTGTCTTGTGTTTGATTGGAAGGTTTCCTGTGGTGGTGAAGTTGCGTCTCAGCCATTGTGATCCATTCGTATGGACTGCTCCATGAGCATAAGCTGAGTCGGTGTAGATGTTCACAGTCTTCCCTTCAGCTCTTTCCAGTGCTTGTGTCAAACCTATGATTTCAGCTAATTGGGCTGATGCAGGTTGTGGGATGGTAGCAGATTCCAAAGTCACGTGTGATCCATCCGGAAGCTGCTGCACCACTGCGTATGCTGCTATGTTCCCTTCTTCTCCTCTGTAACAGCATCCATCTGTGTACAACCATAGGTCAGGGTTGGTGAGTGGTTCGTTCCCCAGGTCAGGTCTCAGTTTCAGTTCTTGTGCAGCTCTTTCTGCGCAGGAGTGGGGTAGTCCTTCTTCAGCATTGAGTGCGTCTGCCATGTTTTTGTCGGTGTTGACAAATGTAATGTGTGATTGAGTGCATTTATTTTTGATTTTTTTTATTATTATTTTTTTTTCAGCGCTGAACGTGAATTTTTTGCACATCAGATATGCTGCAACCCCATGGTGGGTGTGGATTTCCAATGGATGGCACATTACCAGATGAGCTGTTTTTTTTTTTTTTTTCAATAGCTTTTGCCACTGCAGCCACATACCTGGAGCATGTGGTTTGTCCTACTTCAATGTGGTCCAGTTTGGAGGAGTGATACATCAACACTCTTCTCTCCCCCTCTTGTTTCTGGAAAAGGATGGATGATGTAAATCCTTCTTTTTCAGAAACATCCAGATGGAACTTGTTTTTGTAGTCAGGTGCTGTTAAGGCTGCTGCCACTGAGAGATCTGTTTTCAAGAGTGCAAAAGCCTTTGATGCTTCAGTAGTCCAGGTCAATGATGAGTGTAGGTTAGTGGTGGGCAGCTTCAGGGCCATGGGGCATATTCGTCAGACATGCCCTGGAAAGGAGAAGTGATTGCTGATTCGGGTCTGGATTGGGGTGATTGTATGCGGGTTGAAGGGCCGCACGTGGTTGATACATCATGGGACGGACCCCTCCCCCTCTTCTGTCCTGCATTCTCTGATCTAAGCATTCATTGAATTTGAGTTTGGGGGCGATGGTTGTGGCCATTTTGTCGTTTAAGCTATGTCTGGGTCTTTTACTATCTTGTTGTACTTAGCCCGTCACTGGTCGCTCTCCAGCGATGTATTCTTGGTGCCGACACAGACTTATCTCTTGTGTCTCACCCTCGCACACAAAGACTGTTATTACTTTATGTTTGGCGAATTAATTAAATACTTTCCCAAAGTATTTCAGCAATATCCTTTTGGAACAATATGTTAATAAATTCGAGCGCTTCTGAGATAATTATTGAATTAATTATGGGACTTATTTTTCTCAATAAGTTTTATTTGTCCATAATTAATGAATTATTTAAATACCTTCCCAAAGTATTTCAGTTATATCCTTTTGGAACAATATATTAGTAAATTCAAGTGCTTCTAGAATAATTATTTAATTAATTCTAGGACTTATTTTTCTCAAAAATATTATTATCACATATTCAACTAATTAATTAAATACTTTCCCAAAGTATTTCAAACGTGTCCTTTTGTGACAATATATTAGTAAATTCAAGCGCTCCTAGAATAATTGTCAAATTAATTCTAGTCCTTAAGGCAATACCAACAGCTCAAGAGGGAAAACTCAGATTAATACAATCAAGTCATCACTCAGCACAGCGGCTGCAACACGGCTCAACTTTGACTCGGCGGTCACTTCAACACAGCCTTACTGTAGAATACCAGTAGTTAACAATCAGTCTCGTGAAACGGTCAAGCAGTTACATTAATTTGGAGAGTTCAGGTTTAATTCCCATACTCCTAGTTCAAGCTTAGTCTTCTTACCGATGCTCCTAATCGAAAAATAGTTATCGACCAGTCCCGGATTGGCTAATACGACTTGAATCCCGAAATGTCAAGCTTAGTTTTATCACTGATACTCCTGGTTGGATGCCATCCCAACCAGCCCCAGATTACTAATACGACTTGAATCAAAAAACACTTATCAAGCTTAGTTTTCTCACTGATACTCCCAGTTGAACAACACTTCAACTAGCCTCAGATTACTAATACGACTTGATCACACATTCATCTACATCAAGCTTAGATTTCTCACTGATACTCCCAGTTGAACAACACTTCAACTAGCCTCAGATTACTAATACGACTTGATCATATTTCGCAGATACCTTTACCCAATGCCTTAAAATTATTAACAGTTTTCCATAAATTTTAACAGTGATTCATACTCACGCCCAGTTTCTGATCTTAATTTGGATATTGTCTATACTTTAATATGCAGATTTTGATTTAACAGGCTCTGCTTACCTTATTTTGTCGACGTCTTAGATCAGTTTCCTGGGGCGAGTCGAATCACCGACGGCTCCTGGGGACAGGTCACTCGTCCTTCTGGAATCTGTCTCAAACTTCTCTTTTCTCACATCAACTCTCTATAGACCGAATTCAAAGGTTGATAACCATCCTCTGCTACCAAGTTTTGTTGATGATTCGTTACTAGAGAAATGAGACCAAGTCAAGACGCTGGACAGGGTGGATCGGTATATAGTAAGACAGTTTATTCAAAGGTAAAAATATCTGGCAAAGCGTGCTGCACGGCCCCGTTCGTCTAGTTCTTAGGGAACTATCGGAAGAAGAGACCCGAAACATATTGCGCAGTTCAAGTTATACAGTAAATGACGTAGGTAGATTCTTGTAGTTCGTGCTCCTGACTGGTCGCTGTAAGTGGAGGCCCGTTCCCTCCACGCTGGTGCCCATGCCTCATTGGTTCCTGGCACTGTTCTTTGTTCCTGGAAACCCAGCCTAAAGCAAGGGTGTGTGTGTGTGTGTGTGTGTGCATGTGCGTGTGCGTGTGCGTGCTCGTATAATGGCATGCCTCCCTTATCAGTGGTAATAAAAGGTCTGAGTCAGCCATCCTCCCCTGCGTGGGGGAGTGAGGTTTGTATCTGTTACGGGCAGATGGTGTTTAAATGTGGGGTGTAGCAAGATATTTGCAACAAAGTCTGCTTTAATAAGGAAGGCATTATAACAGGATTATAGCTATGTGTTAAGGTCAATGAAGACAGCATTTCTTACAAAAACCAAACCAAATTAAGAAAATAAAAATAAATGAAAATAAAAATAAATGAAAATAAAATGAAAAAAATACTAAGTAACTCCGCCAGAGTGTCTCTTTTGGGTCACTTTTGCCGGTCCCAAACCCGGATAAAGGAGGAGGGTTGGAAATGTGACATAAAAAAAAAACAAGAATCGACAGAAGAACGTTAATTTGTAGTTCTAAACATATTTAGGGTGTTTTTTACTCACTTTTTGTCTCTCCCACGACGTTATTCCTCTCTCCTACAGCGTACATCACAATTACATGCACATGGCCAGTTATGCAAATTAGATGATGATGTCATTTAGCGACTTTTAGGACAGCCAATAACTACTTTCCTTACTGAGGAGTTGGCAACACTGCTTCTTGCCCTTAAAGATTCCGAGTGACAGGAAAGTACTTACGGTCTTCGTAGAACCATAGTTACTTCACACCGTCACTGCGGTTTAACCTTTGGCTGACTCATACAGTACCAACAAGGTCACGAGGAATAGCACTACTAATCTCTGATTATTGCACCAGTGCCACTGGAAAAATGGCAGATTTGCTTGCTCCTCCACATTCTGTAAAGGAGGGGGGCAGTAGGCTGCCAGTTTGATGGCTTGATTGATGTCAAGGAGTGATAAAACATTAGGCAAAAAGTCTGGTTGGGCCATAAAGTCACGCCAAGGTCGTCTGTCTTCCATCGTATGCAGATAGGGCTCATAGAGAGCACGTGCAGTTAATTTACACGTTTTGCTGACGAAATAGCCAAGAGGAAAGCAATTTCCGAGAACCATTTTATGTGCGGCTCCTCCGTATGCTCGAAATACGATTTCGTCATTGCCGCCAATACAAGCCCGGGGGGGATGCAGCTGGCGGACACCTTGTACGAATTGTCAGATGAGGAAGTGGGCCCCTGACGATTTTCCATCGATGAGTAAATGGTTAGCCGATATGGCTGAGGCATACACCTTCAAGGTTGAGGCAGAGCGACCTGAGTGCAATAGTTTCTGAAGGAAGCTCAGTAAAACAGGTACAGAGCAAGACACTGGTTCCTCCGCCCTGGTTCGGTAAACAGCTTCCAGCCTACATCATCTCTTTTTGCGTAATATCAATACTTTTCCCACAGGTTACTTCAAAATGTGTTCATCAATCAAAAAGGAATTTATGAACATGATAAACATTTATTTACAAACTCTTGTCAACTCTGACTCTGCTTGCTCATCAATGCAACTGCCACCTAGTGGTCACATTGAAAATAGCCACTATCAACCAACCCGCAGTTCTACAGGACCAAGCGTCTCATAATCTCTTGATTTGAGCGCAACTTAATTGGGGAAGAACTGTGTAGAATTTTGAGTAAAAACTCTCACATGTTCCGTTCAGATACAGCAACCATTTACCCTGGACACATATGTGTCTGGATGATTAATATTTTATAAGTTATTTAGATAACACTTTAATGCAAGTGTATTTATTGCCGTAAGCAGTTTTTGGAGAAGAACAAGGTCGGGACGAGGTGTTGTTTTCGGTGAGTAGCTAACTTTAGCTAGCATGTTAATGTACAGTCAGTTTAGGTACCTTACGAATTTCCAAAATAACAGTTATGAAGCTGTATATCTGTTAGTCAGTTGTCACTGTTATTTTGAACTGACCTAGCCAGCTAACTAACTCTGGGCTACCTAGTTAGCCCCGGTGTTACGATACTGTCCCTGGTGCAGGCAAATGGGCTCTCCATAAATAACGTTAATCAAAAATATGTTCTGTAAACTGAATTGCCAGCTGATATAGCTAGCTACTGTTATGTATTTTATTTATTTAACGGCTATATATATATATATGACTTCAACCAGCAGTGACATAAAGTAGTGTCACTGCTGGTTGAAGTCAGATCAGACGTAGGTAAACAGACCAAAGAGTAACTAACGTTAGATACAAGCTAAAGCTAGCTGGGTAGATAACGTTAACGTTAGTCACTCGGAGTTATCCTGTAACTTTCATCCGAAATCTTTGGTATTACTTTTTGCTATCTAAAAATGACATTTGAACAATTCATTTATATTATTTATGCTTAGCTCAGATACCCAAATAGTTATTTTGATTCGCTAAATCATGCTTATTCTGCTGTATTTGCAGCTAACCTTACTCTGATCCGAGTTATTTTTAGGCGAACGCGGGGATACTTAGACCTGCAGGTTGTTGTTGTTGTTATTAACTAGTAGGCCTCAAAATGGAAGAAAGCTTTGGGTTCTCGTCGTGTCTGTATAATACACTGCTTTGGTTGGTTGTGGCTTTTAGGTCTGACAACAGCATCCTTTGTGTTTGTCAATATTGCACGTTTATGATTGTTATTTTTTTATTGTTACCTTCTCCTTTTTTTAGCAATGGATATGGAACGACAGAAACGGAGGAAATCCAGAAAGCTATAGGCTTTATTCAGTAAGGCATCTGAGATTTTTCTCTTTTTCTCAGTACATGTATAAGCACACAGAAAGTAAATGTGGTTGCACTGATTTAATATATCTCACATTTTCTATACAGGTCCTGTTTGCCTTTCCCGGACTCTGAGGGTTGAGGTACCAATTTGTTTCATAAAATGTTTATTCTCTTGCCTTACCCAAATTTATGAAGCCACCTGCCTGTCATCAAATGTATCGGTCCACAAATCTGCACTTTCTCAGTTATGAGTTATCATCCTCACAATCTCTCTCCCTCAGACCATCTCCTATTCTTCGCAGGCTTTTTTGACCCAGTTGGTGTGTAACTTGCTGGATGAGGGAAACAGTGTTTTGGGATAGGGAAAGGAGGCATGCAGCGCAGCATGACAGTGGGGGGGTCAAAGTGGCCCGCTATGCTCAGGCAGAGGCACTGGTCATCCCCCTGAGCTTCTGGAGAACCTCTACATCAACAGGGCAGCGGCACACTTTGTTTGTAAGACACACACAAGCTTAACAATGTTAAAATGGTTAGTTAACATGTGTACAGTACCAGTCAAAAGTTTGGACACACCTACTCATTCTAGGGTTTTCCCTTTATTATTACTATTTTATACATTGTAGAATAATTGTGAAGACATAAACTATGAAATAACACATATGGGATCATGTAGTAACCAAAAAAGAGTTAAACAAATCAAAATGGATTTTATATTTTATAGTCTTCAAAGTAGCCACCCTTTGCCTTGATGACCGCTTTGCACACTCTTGGCATTCTCTCAACCAGCTTCATTAGGTAGTCACCTGGAATGCATTTCAATTAACAGGTGTGCCTTGTTAATTTGTGTAATTTATTTCCTTAATGTGTATGAGCCAATCAGTTGTGTTGTGACAAGGTAGGGGTGGTATACAGAAGATAGCCCTATTTGGTAAAAGACCAAGTCCATATTATGGCATGAACAGCTCAAATAAGCAAAGCGAAATGACAGTCCATCATTACTTTAAGACATGAAGGTCAGTCAATACAGAAAATGTCATATACTTTGAAAGTTTCTTCAAGTGCAGTCGCAAAAACCATCAAGTGCTATGATGAAACTGGCTCTCATGAGTACTGCCACTGGAAAGGAAGAGGATAAGTTCGTTAGAGTTAACTGCACCTCTGATTGCAGCCCAAATAAATGCTTCACAGAGTTCAAGTAAGACACATCTCGATATCAACTGTTCAGAGGAGACTGCCTGAATCATGTCTTCATGGTCGAAATGCTGCAAAGAATCCACTACTAAAGAACACCAATAAGAAGACTTGCTTGAGCAATGAACATTTAGACCGGTGGAAATCTGTCCTTTGGTCTGATGAGTCCAAATTTGAGATTCTTTGGTTCCAACCACTGTGTCTTTGTGAGATGCAGAGTAGGTGAACGGATGATCTCCGCATGTGTGGTTCCCACTGTGAAGCATGGAGGAGGAGGTGTGATGGTGCTTTGTGGTGACACTGTCTGTGAATACCTTACTTTGCTACCTGACAACTTTACGGTTTTTACTTTTTAATTATCGTTTATATTTTTAGTTTTTCCCTCAACTTTTTTTTCTCTTCTATTTTTTCACTCCGGGCGCGTTATCTGGACATGGTTCGTCAGGACCTCCAAAAGCCGAAGCTAAGTAGTAACATTAACATGATGCCTTCTAATTGCAGTCGCTGTACTCATAATATACATGAGAACGATCGCCTTACGGCGAGGATAGCTGTGCTGCAAGCCCAGTTCCAGACGCAATCGTTAGGCAAGGGTAATTTCAGTGTAGGAAAGGATGAAACAGCGTCTGTGCCACCAGTAAGTACAGATAGTAGTATAAATCCCCTCGCACAGTCCCCGCAGCAGGACAACTTTCTCATGGCTTCTGGAGGGAAATGCTGTAGGAATGCTCAACCGGTGTCGCTCATTCAGCCGACAGAAACTTTCAACCGGTTTTCCCCATTAAGCAGCGAGTCGGAGTCTGAGCCTTCTCTTGTCTCTACTCCTCCCGTTACGGGGTCTGAGACGCCGAAGCTTCCCACCATTAGCTCTGACAAATTGAAAACCCTAGTCATTGGCGACTCCATTACCCGCAGTATTAGACTTAAAACGAATCATCCAGCGATCATACACGGTTTACCAGGGGGCAGGGCTACCGACGTTAAGGCTAATCTGAAGATGGTGCTGGCTAAAGCTAAAACTGGCAAGTATAGAGATATTGTTATCCACGTCGGCACCAACGATGTTAGGATGAAACAGTCAGAGGTCACCAAGCGCAACATGCTTCAGCGTGTAAATCAGCTAGAAAGATGTCGGCATCGAGTAATTGTCTCTGGCCCCCTCCCAGTTAGGGGGAGTGATGAGCTCTACAGCAGAGTCTCACAACTCAATCGGTTGAAAATGGTTGAAAACTGTGTTCTGCCCCTCCCAAAATATAGAATTTGTAGATAATTGGCCCTCTTTCTGGGACTCACCCACAAACAAGACCAAGCCTGGCCTGCTGAGGAGTGACGGACTCCATCCTAGCTGGAGGGGTGCTCTCATCTTATCTACCAACATAGACAGGGCTTTAACTCCTCTAGCTCCACAATGAAATAGGTTGCAGGCCAGGCAGCAGGCTGTTAGCCAGCCTGCCAGCTTAGTGAAGTCTGCCACTAGCACAGTCAGTGTAGTCACCTCAGCTATCCCCATTGAGACCGTGTCTGTGCCTCGACCTAGGTTGGGCAAAACTAAACATGGCGGTGTTCGCCTTAGCAATCTCACTAGGATAAAGTCCTCCTCCATTCCTGTCATTATTGAAAGAGATCGTGATACCTCACATCTCAAAATAGGGCTACTTAATGTTAGATCCCTCACTTCAAAGGCAGTTATAGTCAATGAACTAATCACTGATCATAATCTTGATGTGATTGGCCTGATTGAAACATGGCTTAAGCCTGACGAATTTACTGTGTTAAATGAGGCCTCACCTCCTGGTTACACTAGTGACCATATCCCCCGTGCATCCCGCAAAGGCGGAGGTGTTGCTAACATTTACGATAGCAAATTTCAATTTACAAAAAAAAAGACGTTTTCGTCTTTTGAGCTTCTAGTCATGAAATCTATGCAGCCTACTCAATCAATTTTTACAGCTACTGTTTACAGGCCTCCTGGGCCATACACAGCGTTCCTCACTGAGTTCCCTGAATTCCTATCGGACCTTGTAGTCATAGCAGATAATATTCACATTTTTGGTGATTTTAATATTCACATGGAAAAGTCCACAGACCCTCTCCAAAAGGCTTTCGGAGCCATCATCGACTCAGTGGGTGTTGTCCAACATGTCTCTGGACCTAGTTTTGTCCCATGGAATAAATGTTGTGGATCTTAATGTTTTCCTCATAATCCTGGACTATCGGACCACCATTTTATTACGTTTGCAATCGCAACAAATAATCTGCTCAGACCCCAACCAAGGAGCATCAAAAGTCGTGCTATAAATTCTCAGACAACACAAAGATTCCTTGATGCCCTTCCAGACTCCTTCTGCCTACCCAAGGACGTCAGAGGACAAAAATCATTTAACCACCTAACTGAGGAACTCAATTTAACCTTGCGCAATACCCTAGATGCAGTTGCAACCCTAAAAACTAAAAACATTTGTCATAAGAAACTAGCTCCCTGGATAACAGAAAATACTCGAGCTCTGAAGCAAGCTTCCAGAAAATTGGAACGGAAATAGTGCCACACCAAACTGGAAGTCTTCCGACTAGCTTGGAAAGACAGTACTGTGCAGTATCGAAGAGCCCTCACTGCTGCTTGATCATCCTATTTTTCCAACTTAATTGAGGAAAATAAGAATAATCCAAAATTTATTTTTGATACTGTCGCAAAGCTAACTAAAAAGCAGCATTCCCCAAGTGAGGATGGCTTTCACTTCAGCAGTAATAAATTCATGAACTTCTTTGAGGAAAAGATCATGATCATTAGAAAGCAAATTATGGACTCCTCTTTAAATCTGCGTATTCCTCCAAAGCTCAGCTGTCCTGAGTCTGCACAACTCTGCCAGAACCTAGGATCAAGAGAGACAATCAAGTGTTTTAGTACTATATCTCTTGACACAATGTTGAAAATAATCATGGCCTCTAAACCTTCAAGCTGCATACTGGACCCTATTCCAATTAAACTACTGAAAGAGCTGCTTCCTGTGCTTGGCCCTCCTATGTTGAACATAATAAATGGCTCTCTATCCACCGGATGTGTACCAAACTCACTAAAAGTGGCAGTAATAAAGCCTCTCTTGAAAAAGCCAAACCTTGACCCAGAAAATATAAAAAACTATCGGCCTATATCGAATCTTCCATTCCTCTCAAACATTTTAGAAAAAGCTGTTGCGCAGCAACTCACTGCCTTCCTGAAGACAAACGATGTATACGAAACGCTTCAGTCTGGTTTTAGACCCCATCATAGCACTGAGACTGCACTTGTGAAGGTGGTAAATTACCTTTTAATGGCGTCAGACCGAGGCTCTGCATCTGTCCTCGTGCTACTAGACCTTAGTGCTGCCTTTGATACCATCGATCACCACATTCTTTTGGAGAGATTGGAAACCCAAATTGGTCTACACGGACAAGTTCTGGCCTGGTTTAGATCTTATCTGTCGGAAAGATATAATTTTGTCTCTGTGAATGGTTTGTCCTCTGACAAATCAACTGTAAATTTCGGTGTTCCTCAAGGTTCCGTTTTAGGACCACTATTGTTTTCACTATATTTTACCTCTTGGGGATGTCATTCGAAAACATAATGTTAACTTTCACTGCTATGCGGATGACACACAGCTGTACATTTCAATGAAACATGGTGAAGCCCCAGAATTGCCCTCGCTAGAAGCCTGTGTTTCAGACATAAGGAAGTGGATGGCTGCAAACTTTCTACTTTTAAACTCGGACAAAACAGAGATGCTTGTTCTAGGTCCCAAAAAACAAAGCTCTTCTGTTGAATCTGACAATTAATCTTGATGGTTGTACAGTCGTCTCAAATAAAACTGAAGGACCTCGGCGTTACTCTGGACCCTGATCTCTCTTTTGACGAACATATCAAGACTGTTTCAAGGACAGCTTTTTTCCATCTACGTAACATTGCAAAAACCAGAAACTTTCTGTCCAAAAATTATGCAGAAAAATATATCCATGCTTTTGTTACTTCTAGGTTAGATTACTGCAATGCTCTACTTTCCGGCTACCGGGATAAAGCACTAAATATACTTCAGTTAGTGCTAAATACGGCTGCTAGAATCCTGATTAGAACCAAAAAAGATTATCATATTAACTCCAGTGCTAGCCTCCCTACACTGGCTTCCTGTTAAGGCAAGGGCTGATTAAGGTTTTACTCCTAACCTACAAAGCATTACATGGGCTTGCTCCTACCTATTTTTCCGATTTGGTCCTGCCGTACATACCTACACGTACGCTACGGTCACAAGACGCAGGCCTCCTAATTGTTCCTAGAATTTCTAAGCAAACAGCTGGAGGCAGGGCTTTCTCCTATAGAGCTCCATTTTTATGGAATGGTCTGCCTCTACCCATGTGAGAGACGCAGACTCGCTCTCAACCTTTAAGTCTTTACTGAAGACTCATTTCTTCAGTGGGTCATATGATTGAGTGTAGTCTGGCCCAGGAGTGTGAAGGTGAACGGAAAGGCTCTGGAGCAACGAACCGCCCTTGCTGTCTCTGCCTGGCCGGTTCCCCTCTCTCCACTGTGATTCTCTGCCTCTAACCCTATTACAGGGGCTGAGTCACTGGCTTACTGGTGCTCTTTCATGCCGTACCTAGGAGGGGTGCGTCACTTGAGTGGGTTGAGTCACTGACGTGGTCTTCCTGTCTGGGTTGGCGCCCCCCCTTGGGTTGTGCCGTGGCGGAGATCTTTGTGGGCTATACTGTCTCAGGATGGTAAGTTGGTGGTTGAAGATATCCCTCTAGTGGTGTGGGGGCTGTGCTTTGGCAAAGTGGGTGGGGTTATATCCTTCCTGTTTGGCCCTGTCCGGGGGTATCATCGGATGGGGCCACAGTGTCTTCTGACCCCTCCTGTCTCAGCCTCCAGTATTTATGCTGCAGTAGTTTGTGTCGGGGGGCTAGGGTCAGTTTGTTATATCTGGAGTACTTCTCCTGTCTATCCGGTGTCCATTTAAGTATGCTCTCTCTAATTTTCTTTTTCTTTCTCTCGGAGGACCTGAGCCCTAGGACCATGCCTCAGGACTACCTGGCATGATGACTCCTTGCAAAGTGCTTATACAGAAACCCAGACTAAAACCCAAAACAGCAAGCAATGCAGGTGTAGAAGCAAGGTGGCTAGGAAAAACTTCCTCGAAGGGCAGGAACCTAGGAAGAAACCTAGAGGAACCAGGCTCTGATGGGTGGCCAGTCCTCTTCTGGCTGTGCCAGGTACATGGCCATTAACCCTTTGACACGTACGAACACACGGTTGTGATCGTTCTACAGTGGTCCCTGTAGATGTGATTATAACACTTATTTAGAACGTCCAGTTTCGATTGATGCAACAGTCGGCATTTGGGCTGGCCTCTTTTCACAGAAAAATGTTGCACAAAAACAGTCTTTGCAACGTTATGTGAGCAGATTATTTTTGGATGAAATGTTCAGACATTCACAGAAGTAGCGACAATATAACACATTTCTCGGCTGACAGAAACCATAATATGAATTAGCTAATAGCAATTACTATTTACAATTCATCACATCACGGGTGACCTCACCAGTGATAAAAAATGATTGAGTAAAACACTTTCTAAAAATGCACTTTGCCACAAAAAATTTCGTCAACCAAAGATAATTGGTTACAAGATGAGTTGAGTCTGTTTGTAGTATGCATATTGAAGGGGGTATGTCGTCTACCATCATTCACTTCCGGAGGTTTACTCGAAAGACGAGTGAACCATCCCTTCACCTCGTTTTGTTGTAACATCTTTGGTCTGACAGACGTTTACGTGACAACCAGAATGCATTGTATGATGTCAACAAACATGGCACCACACATTGCTGGCAATTAGCTTAGCATTATCTCATCATAATCAGTACAACCTTCAAAAAAAGTATTTTACACACATCATGTGTCCATTACAATCTATGTAAGAATCAGAATGATTTGTCACCAGTACTTGAAACCGTGAATTAAACAGTAAATACATTATGCTCCATACATACATATGTGTGCTACAGTAGAAACGACAGCACGATATACAGAAACTATGATAAAACAATAAGGCACACATGTCAAAAGTTATTATTAATAGTGAAGGCAATGCGGGCACCAGCCAGAAAATGTACCAGGGAGGAAAAGTTTGTGCTTGAGCTCTCCTTGGTTTTCCCTCTCAGTAATGCCTCAAATGTAAATTGTCCGCAACAGTGAAATGGCCTACTTCTATGTTAATTAATGAGGTGGAACACACCTCAATTCAAACTGTTAGAAAATAAATTGAAGTTGAAACATAGCCTATAGATAATTAGCAGGCAGTGTGCCTTGGTTTGAGGGCAGCGTGAGTTAACTTCTTATGGCTGGGGGCAGTATTGAGTAGCTTGGATGAATAAGGTGCCCAGAGGTGCCCAGAGTAAACTGCCTGCTCCTTAGTCCCAGTTGTGAATATATGATATTATTAGTACATTTGGATAGAAAACACTCTGAAGTTTATACAACTGTTTGAATGATGTCTGTGAGTATAACAGAACTCATATGGCAGGCAAAAACCTGACAAAAAATTCAACCAGGAAGTGGGAAATCTGAGGTTGGTCGTTTTTCAACTCATTCCCGATTGAAGATACACTTCCTAAGGCTTCCACTAGATGTCAACAGTCTTTAGAACCTTGTTTGATGCTTCTACTGTGAAGTGGGGCCGAATGAGAGGGGATTTAGTAAGGTCTGCCATGAGCTGAACATGCACGTTCACGTGAGAGCGAGCTCTGTTCCATCGCATTTCTGAAGACAAAGGAATTCTCCAGTTGGAACATTATTGTAGATTGATTCTATACTTCGTTTGACATGTTTCTACGGACTGTAATATGACTTTGTCTGAACTTTTGCCTGGACCTGCCCGCGCGTCTTGAGTTTAGATTGTGTACTGAACGCACGAACAAAAAGGAGTTATTTGGACATAAATGGACATTATCGAACAAAACAAACATTTATTGTGAAACTGGGATTCCTGGGAGTGCATTCTGATGTAGATCATCAAAGGTAAGTGAATGTTTATAATGACATTTCTGACTTCTGTTGACTGCACAATATGGCGGATATCTTTTTGTCTTGTTTGGGCTCTGAGCGCCGTACTCAGATTATTGCATGGTTTGCTTTTTCCGTAAAGCTTTTTTGAAATCTGACACAGCGGTTGCATTAAGGAGAAGTATATCTAAAGTTCCATGCATAACACTTGTATTTTCATCAACATTTATGAGTATTTCTGTAAATTGATGTGGGTCTCTGCAAAATCACCAGATGTTTTTGGAACTACTAAACATAACGCGCCAATGTATACTGAGATTTTTGGATATAAATATGAACTTTATCGAACAAAACATACATGTATTGTGTAACATGAAGTCCTATGAGTGTCATCTGATGAAGATCAAAGGTTAGTGATTCATTCTCTCTATTTCTGATTTTTGTGACTCCTCTCTTTGGCTGGAAAAATGGCTGTTTTTCTGTGACTTGGCTCTGACCTAACAATTGTTTGTGGTGCTTCGCCGAAAAGCCTATTTGAAATCGTACACTGTGGTGGGATTAACAAGAAGTGTATCTTTAAAATGGTGTGAAATATTTGTATGCTTGAGGAATTGTAAGTATTAGATTTCTGTTGTTTGAATTTGGCGCCCTGCACTTTCACTGGCTGTTGTCATATCGATCCCTTTAGCGGGATCTCAGCCATAAGAAGTTCTGTCCTGTTGCGTAACAATCACATTTTGCAACAGTAAGTGCATTCTGACATCACACTCATAAAAAACTCAGCTGGGGCGACATAAGAGATATTTGGAACTCACACATGAAAAGGTTAAATCTGGAATGCCTGTTATTGGTTAAGTGCACAGCCAACACTTCTTATTCTTTCAAAGTAGGAGTTCACTCTTCTTACTTCATTCTATTAATGAATCGATTAATAGCTGCCCATACCGTGCCAAGATAAAGTAGGATTTCTCTTTCTGCAAACCATTCAGTGTGTATTGACTTAACTGCTGTTACTGTAAAAATGGTTAGCTGACTGATATCCATTTCATCATCAAATCACCTATACTTAGTCTAATACAGTGGCAACTAAAAAATCCCCAAAACTATTTAGTCCAATCAACTGTATGTAAATACAGTATGACGTGGCTATGGTACTGATTTCTTTCTCTGTGTTTGTGTGTGTGCACAAGTAGAAAAAACATGTTGACTCACCCTACTTGTCCTGCTGTATTTTATGTTGCCGAAACGGTCTATAACTCTGTTATACAGTAAACGCTTGTAGTTTGTCCTAGCCTACTTGGCTTGCTCGTTAGTCTAACTCCCTTTCATAGGCAACAATGAGCCAGCTAGTTAATGTTAGCCTACTACATCTAGCTACATATTGAACTTCCATACTCTCAGGCAATGTATGAATTTATGGTTGGATCAGAATCAACGTTATAATCATTGGCCAGTATGGATAATTACGTAAATCCACGAGTCCAAATCGCTATCTCCATCCATGGCTAATTTAGGAAAAGGGCTAGCTAGCCACCGGAGGACAACACAACGAGATGCAACAATTTTTATTATTATTTCTTTTTTTTACCCCCTTTTCTCCCCAATTTCGTGGTATCCAATTGTTAGTAATTACTATCTTGTCTCATCGCTACAACTCCCGTACGGGCTCGGGAGAGACGAAGGTCGAAAGCCATGCGTCCTCTGAAACACAACCCAACCAAGCCGCACTGCTTCTTAACACAGCGCGCCTCCAACCCGGAAGCCAGCCGCACCAATGTGTCGGAGGAAACACAGTGCACCTGGCTCCCTTGATTAGTACGCACTGCGCCCGGCCCGCCACAGGAGTCGCTGGTGCGCGATGAGACAAGGATATCCCTACCGGCCAAACCCTCCCTAACCCGGACGACGCTAGGCCAATTGTGCGTCGCCCCACGGACCTCCCGGTCGCAGCCGGCTGCGACAGAGCCTGGGCGCGAACCCAGAGTCTCTGGTGGCGCAGCTAGCGCTGCGATGCAGTGCCCTAGACCACTGCGCCACCCGGGAGGCCCCGAGATGCAACAATTAACCTTTTTTCTGTCAATGACGTTTGGTTTTTGAAGTGATGTGATTGGTGTGAAGCCAAATACAAACTTTTTTTTGATGCGTGAGGATCATTCACAGTTGAGCTCGCTCAGTTTCTCAATGCTGATTGGCTATTTATTATTATTATTATATCAAGGGACGCCAAATGCTCACTGGCTTCCCTTGCATTCAATGCTACGGGCGCCAACAATATCATACTATTTTTGACCAGACAGGATCAGATAGTGATTTCAGAAAGTATTCATACCCCTTGACTTATTTCACATTTTGTTGTGTTACAGCCTGAATTCAAAATGGTTTAAATATTTTTTTTCTCTCAGCCATCTACACACAATACCCCATAATGACAAAGTGAAAACATGTGTTTCGGAGTTCTGGCAAATCTATTGAAAAAGAAATACAGAAATATCAAATGTACCTAAGTATTCACACCCCTGAGTCAATACTTTGTAGGAAGCATCTTTGGCAGCAATTACAGCTGTGAGTCTTACGGGCGAGTCAATGTGCCCTTGAGCAAGGCACTTAACCTTAATTGCTCCTGTAAGTTGATCTGGATAAGAGCGTCTGCTAAATGACTAAAATGTAAAAGATTCAACCACAAAGGCCAGGGGGGTTTTCCAATGCCTCACAAAAAAGTGCAACTATGGGTAAAAAAATTAATAAAAAGACACTGAATTTCCCTTTCAGCATGGGGAAGTTATTAATTACACTTTGGATGGTGTATCAATACACCCAGTCACGACAAAGATACAGGCGTCCTTCCTAACCCAGTTGCCGGTGAGGAAGGAAACTGCTCAGGGATTTCACCATGAGGCCAATGGTGACTTATAAACAGTTACAACGGCTGTGATAGGACAATTACTAATATCATGCTTAAGCATCATCTCTTCAATTAGCTTGAGAACTTTATGAACGTCTCCCCCTGAGATCTCTGAAAGTAGAAAAGTTGCTTTTGAGCATTTCAATTAAACCAATACAGTCCGTCACAGATACTGTAGAGCTTTGTAAATCCTTCGTAGCAAAATCACTAGTGTCAAACAATTTACTAAACGTGACTAACAGGGAAAAAAACATATTGTAACGACCCTGCGTTTATAAGCGCGGAAATTACCGCACGAGCATGCTTTTGCGGCACAGTCGATAGCGTGCCGGACCTCGGGCTAGAAGGTCGAGGGTTCAAGATCTGCCCCCTGCTGTTTCATTATACTATTGTTCTGGATTTGTTGTAAGAGGGCATCGGCTTCTAATTTGGTTTGTCCACAAGCCTCTGAAAAATCTGCAAGAACCTCTAAAATGACATCTAGCAGTAACAGCACTTTAATAAGTTTTAAGTTCCTCGGCGTACACATCACGGACAAACTGAATTGGTCCACCCACACAGACAGTGTTGTGAAGAAGGCGCAGCAGCGCCTCTTCAACCTCAGGATGCTGAAGAAATTCGGCTTGTCACCAAAAGCACTCACAAACATCTACAGATGCACAATCGAGAGCATCCCGTCGGGCTGTATCACCGCCTGGTACGACAACTGCTCCGCCCACAACCGTAAGGCTATCCAGAGGGTAGTGAGGTCTGCACAACGCATCACTGGGGGCAAACTACCTGCCCTCCAGGACACCTACACCACCCGATGTCACAGGAAGGCCATAAAGATCATCAAGGACAACAACCACCCGAGCCACTGCCTGTTCACCCCGCTATCATCCAGAAGGCGAGGTCAGTACAGGTGCATCAAAGTGTAACGGATGTGAAATGGCTAGCTAGTTAGCGGGTACGCGCTACTAGCGTTTCAATCAGTTACGTCACTTGCTCTGAAACCTAGAAGTAGTGTTGCACCTTGCTCTGCAAGGGCCGCAGCCTTTGTGGAGCGATGGGTAACGACGCTTCGTGGGTGACTGTTGTTGATGTGTGCAGAGGGTCCCTGGTTCGAGCCCGGGTATGGGCGAGGGGACGGACTAAAGTTATACTGTTACAAAAGCAGGGACCGGGAGACTGAAAAACAGCTTCTATCTCAAGGCCATCAGACTGTTAAACAGCCACCACTAACATCGAGTGGCTGCTGCCAACATACTGACTCAACTCCAGCTCACTTTAATGATGGAAATTAATAAAAAATGTATCACTAGCCACTTTAAAACAATGCCACTTAATATAATGTATATGTGTATCAGGGTTGGTTATGTTTCCACTTGCCTCTAAAGAAATGTGTATTTAATGTTCAAGCATTCTTATTGGTTAGTTCGACTCTGATGACAATAAGGTGTGTTGTGATTGGCCCCGTTTGCAGATAGGGGGAGATCGAACGTCAGGTCTTCCCAGTAGGAAAATGTGATGCAAGGGATTTTGCCGTCAATACCGTTAAGCCCTGCACAACTAACATGCTGTTTCCCATTTAACAACAGAAATAAATGATGCTCAACTGGGACCACTGGCCGAAGTGATTTATTTTGAGAAAACACAATGCATGGAGAGTACATTATACATCTGTTACACTGGTGCCGTGACTCGTCTTCTTGTCTTCGCCAGACGTCACGTGGAGGGATCGGAGACCCGGCTTCAAGAAGTACTGTGGTTGCTGATGCACGCCAGAGGCCTAGGTTTCGCATTCTGCACAAGTGAAGTTCTCAGGGAGCTCCTGGTAGCATGAGTGAGTGGGGAATATAATATACTGTTTATTAGTTGTATGTGGTGATGTTATGATTATTTAGTGATGTAATTGTGCTGTTACGTTAGTAACCTTCGGAAGCCAATTAACGTGATGGTGATGCCATTTTCTACCACACGGTGGCGACAACTATTAAGGCGTTTCTTGTTACTTTTCTGTGTTAAGACCAAGAATCGTTAACTTTTATTTTGAGTGCATTATGTTCAAGCTGATTTTATAGAAGTGTTCATATTTTTTGTGATAATAAAAAATAAAACATTTGACTTAATATTAACAAAAAAAATAATAATTTTTTATTTTAAAAATTGAAAGTTTTGGGAGAGGTAGGGGAGTTTTCATGTTTAACCCTTCACTGCCAGTGGGTAGGGGGGCAGCTATTTCTCCAGTTACTTCCACACCTCTGGCCAGGCCAACTACGCAGGCAAGTGTGCACCTTCCACATGATTTAGAGCTACCTCAACTCAGTGCATTCGAGCCAGTTTCACCTAATCCTAGGAAGGAGGATGTGTCTGTGGATTTCCTGGCGGGCATTGTTAAGCAGATAGGTTACTCCATAGGTGAAAATATTGTCTCTTGTTTGGAATCAAAGGCTATGGGAGATGGGGTGGGACAGAAGGTTGATTATGTTGGTGGTACCAAGGTTGGGGCCAGCTCTAGTCTAAATGTAGTGGTGAAAAATTATGTCAGGGAACCAGTGTGTTTCAGGGGAGATGGTCCAGAGGAATGCACAGTGCATGAGTGGGAGGAGACCATGTTAGTGTACATGCAAAAGAAGGGCTATGGTGGTCAGGTGAAGTTTTGGGTAAGCTGACAGGGCGGGCACATGACGTGGTAAGAGTAAGCCTACGCAGTAACCCAGTTGACTTAAGCCAGGGCCCTAGACCGGTTTTTGACATTCTGAAGCATCACTTTAGCGACACAATCAACTCTGACATGCCCCTAGCTGATGTTTATTCTATGTTGCCAATGGAAGGTGAGACTCCATTTGATTACTGGATCAGACTGAACAGAGCCATAGAGGTGGCAGAGGACTGTTTGAAGAGGCAGAACAAGGAGCTAGACAATCCATCACGTGTTCTGACTCATGTTCATCAAGCACTGTCCAAACCCAGAGCTGTCATTTTTATTCATGTGCAAACCATTGCATGAGTGGACGGCTGCGGAGGTCCATGGCAGGCTGGAGGAGTACTAGAGGAAGTGTAAGGCTCCACGTCCCTTGCGGCTGGCCCCACTGGTCACCACACTGACGCAGGAAGTAAGTAGGCCAGTGTCGGCTGTTGCAAACTGCCCGGACCCCTTGCAGCAGCCCACAAATGGCTCATCCGAGGCATTGGATCGTGTGATGGGCATGCTTGAACGGGTCTTGGAGCAGAGGCCTCAGCAACCTGTAGGCGGCTATGATAACCGTATCCAGAGGAGGCCCAGGAGAAGGGAGAACCCGCCTTTGCAATGCAAAGTGTGTGGGGATGCGAATCACAGCACAATGGATCATTGTTATTCTAACCACCTATGCTTCCTCTGTTATGCAGCTGGGCACACACGTCAGGAATGTCTTCGCACTTCATCGGTAACTCCCGTCGCTCCATTTAATAGCAACACGACACAGCGGCAGGAAAACTAGCTGGCCCGCATTGGGTGGGGGGAAGTGCTGGGCCTTGTGAGGTGCCCCAATTCGATAGTGTTGTAGATTTAGAGTCAATATATTCAAGTGTTTGTGATGAAGTCAAGTCGAACGAAAAAGTCATTATGCAAAATACACAGAGAGTGCTCCACAACGATGAACTCTTCTATACTAGTGTGTTACTGGGGGATGTTATATAGAGGTGAGCGCTATGATTGACAGCGGTTCTATGGCATGCACATTGAGCTCAACAGTGGTGCCACGCCTTGAGAAAGCAGGTGTGCTCAAGAGTGGCTCCCTCAGTCCGACTGAAGTGGTGTTGGTTGGCTGCGGGGGGTTGAAGACCAAGCCTGTAGGTGTGTGTGAATTGAATCTGTCTGTGTATGGCAGCAGCCTCTCTGTCCCTGTTCTAGTAGTGGATGGCCAACGTGATGAGCTCATCCTAGGCAGCAACGTGATAAAACACCTCATCAGGGAGCTGAAGACGACCGGTGACTTCTGGGAGAAGATGTCATCATCTGAACACAATGGAGATGACAAACTGTTCCGTCTGCTGGCTAATGTAGAGAGATGGAAAGGGACAGAAGTGCCGGAAAGAGTGGGCACGGTAAGGCTGAAGCGGGCGGTCACATTGGAGCCCATGCAGTCTGGGGTCGGTTGTGTACGCCTCAAAATGTATCCGCGGGCAGTGCTGTCGTTATTGAGCCTACGAGGGCACGCTCAAGCCCGAAAAACATTCTAGTGGGGAGAACAGTAGCGACATTGTGGAGCGATGGCTGGGTCCCTGTCAAAGTTATCAATCCCTCACCAAAGCCAGTAACAGTGAGACGCAATGCCAAGATAGCGGACGTTTTTCCTTGCATGGCACTAGAGGACTTTGACACTGACTACATAGATGGGCCCACTGTCGAACCGGCCCCCCTGATGCAGCAGATACAAAATGGATGACAATCAAGACTTTGACAATGGTAGTGGAGATAGCTTGACTGTTGACAGTGCCGTAAAACCGCACAGAGTGACAAGAGAGGTGTTGCACGAGTTAGGGCTAGGTGACATTGACATTGAGTCCACTCAGTTGTCGCAACAGTGTAAGGCCCGGCTAGTTCAGCTAATAGCCCGCTATGAGTGTATCTTCTCCCGGAACAAACTATATTGCGGGAAGGCTACTGGATATGTCCATCGCATCAGACTCAGTGACACTAAGCCTTTTAGGCTACCTTACCGTAGGCTCTCCCCTAACCATTATGACAAGCTCAGGCAGGCCTTGGATGAGATGGAAGAGCGAGAGATAATCAGGAAATCCAGCAGTGAGTATGCCTTCCCGCTCGTGCTGGTCTGGAAGAAGTCTGGCGATCTGAGACTGTGTACAGACTTCCGATGGCTCAATGCTCGCACCGTAAAGGATGCTCACCCTCTACCTCACCAAGCTGATGCTCTGGCGGCCCTGGGTGGCAATGCCTTCTTCTCTACAATGGATTTGACCTCAGGCTACTACAATGTGGAGGTGCATGAAGACGACAAGAAGTTTACAGCCTTCACTTCTCCTTTTGGGTTATATGAATATAACCGTCTTCCACAAGGACTATGCAACAGCCCAGCTACATTCATGAGGATGATGTTGAGTATTTTTGGGGATCAACATTTTTCTAGCCTTCTATGCTACCTGGACGATGTGCTGGTTTTTGCCCCGACTGAAGAACTTGGATTGCAACGCTTGGAGTCAGTTTTGAGCGTCTCAAGGCCCATAATCTGAAATTGGCTCCAAAGAAATACCATTTCATGAAGAGGTCAGTGCGGTTCTTGGGGCATGTCATCAGTGAAGGAGGTGTGGCCACAGACCCAGAAAAAGTGAAGGCTATTGCAGGGATGACAGAAGGATCTCATGGAGGATAACATGGACGTGCCCTCCCAGGGGAAGATTCGGTCCTTTCTCGGAATGATAGTCTATTACCAGCAGTTCATTGAGGGGTGCTCCACCATCGCTAAGCCGCTGCATGGGCTGACAACTGGGACGAAGGCACCACGCCATGGGAAAGGAAAGAGGAAAAGAGGAATACATAGGAAACTCACAGCAGCAGACTGGACTGGTGAGTGCAAACAGGCCTTTAGTCAGTTGAAACAAGCTCTCCTCGATCAGGTCATGCTAGCCCACCCTGATATTAGTAGACCTTTCTTGCTGTCTGTAGACGCATCTAGTAATGGATTAGGTGCTGTTCTCTCCCAAGTGCCAGAGGATGGTTCTGCAGCCAGGCCCGTAGCATTCGCTAGCAAATCTCTTACTTATGCACAGTCAAAGTATCCTGCCCATAGGTTAGAGTTTTTTGCTTTACGCTGGGCAGTCTGTGAGAAGTTTAGTCATTGGCTAAGGGGCAAGCCTTTTACTGTATGGACAGACAACAACCCATTAACATACATCCTGTCCAAGCCCAAATTGGACACCTGTGAACAGAGATGGGTTGCTAAACTCGCTCCATTCGAGTTTGACATGAAGTACATCCCCGGTCCCAAAAATGTCATTGCTGATGCACTCAGTAGACAGCCATTTGTGCAGCCGAGCGCTCTCCACCGTATCACAAGGGTTCCGTACAAGGCCTTGCTGGAAGAAGCTGCGGGAGTACATGCTGAGAAGGTGCAAGATGTGTTCCGCTGGTCGAAACATTCAACCTCGAAAGCTGCTCATCGTCAATTGAGGCAGATGCCTGTGAAATTGTCATGGACTGCCAAACTACCTCCTATCCTTCTCCTGGTTCTCTGTCAAAGGAAGCGGTGTCAGCAGTCCTGAGGTCGCAAGAGGAGGCTGGTCTACAGAACTGTGCGCTGCTACTGCCTCAGCTCACTCAGTCACTGGTGCCATCTGAGATGTCAGATGTGAGAGTGCTGTCCCGTGACGACCTGATATCAAAGCAGCGCCAGGATGATGCACTCGCCAGAGTTGTCTTCTACGTGGACAAGGGCCGTAGACCTTCTAGGAGGGAACGTGGCCATGAACCAATCGAGGCTCTGCAGATTCTGAAGACCTGGGAGAAGCTCACTCTGAAAATGGGTGTACTATATCGCGTTACCAAAAGTTTGCTGTCAAATAGGAAGACGTACCACCTCAATGAGGGCGACAGTTTTGAAGGGTGTCCACGATGAAGCCGGTCATCAGGGGCAACAGCGGATGTTGTACTTGACGAGACAGAGGTTCTTCTGGCATGGTCTGGTGTCGGATGTGAGAGAGTATGTCAAGACTTGCAAGAGAGGGGTGTGTTCAGTAAGGCCCCCGAGCCAGAGGCCAGAGCTCCACTGGAGAACATCATCACGACTGAGCCCCTCGAGTTGGTGTGTGTGGACTTCTGGTCTGCTGAAGACTCCAACAACAAGTCCTTGGATGTTCTGGTCGTCACTGATCATTTTACTAAGATGGCCCATGCCTTCTTGTGTCCGAACCAATCAGCTAAAGCAGTGGCCCTTCAGCTGTGGAACAACATCTTCTGTGTGTATGGTTTTCCTCGTCGTATCCACTCCGACCAAGGGGCCAACTTTGAAAGTAAATTGGTTGCGGAGTTGTTGAGTGCTGCAGGAGTCCAGAAGTCGCACACAACTCCCTACCATCCGATGGGGAACGGGGGAGTCGAAAGGTTCAATAGAACGCTGGGAAACATGACCAGGGCTTTACCTACGAGAGCGAAGCACAGGTGGCCCCAGAAGCTGAAGTCGTTGACCTTCGCCTACAACTGTACAGTCCATGAAACCACGGGCCACGCCCCTTTCCAGTTGATGTTTGGGAGAACCCCACGTCTGCCTGTCGACATGATGTTTGGTACGGTGCTACAAGACTCAGATGTTGTAGACTATGACGAGTACATCAAGTCCCTGACGAGAGACCTGAGGGAGGCCATGGAGACTGTACAGGTGTCGTCAACCAAACAGCTGAAGAGGCATGCGGGCCTCTACAACAGGAAGATCAGAGGAGCTCCAGTGGAGGTCGGTGATCGGGTGCTGCTGGCGAATAAGGGTGAACGTGGAAAGAGGAAGCTGGCGGATCGCTGGGAGAACAACCTCTATATTGTTACGGAGAAGAATAGTGACATCCACATCTTCAAGATACAGAACATGTCGACTGGCCAGGAGAAAACGGTCCACCGTAATCTGATAATGCCTGTAAACTTCTTGCCTCTCCCTGACACTGCCTTAGAGACACCTAATACGGTAGACCGTGAGGAGATGGAGGACTCATCCATGAACGATATACCAGAAATGGACATCGGTGAGAGGACTAGTGTGTGGGTATCAGAACAGACCTCGGAGGAAACACAGTCGGAGCCCTCTGAAAAAGAGACCCCAGATGTGCTGGAAGATGGGCCACTGGCGAGGGACCCTCAGAACTCACCACATTCTGAGGGTGTCACTGGTGGCACAAGCATGTCAGAGGTAACCTTTGGAGAGGAAATGTCCGAACCCTCTGAGGACGAAAGGCATTCTGAAGATGCCGCTGGTGGCACAAGTTCCAGCAACAGTCACAGAACCCTTGACCTTGACTACCCATCGACTGTGGACAGTGACCCACCAATGGTGGTTGTAGTTGAACAGGTTAAACGTAATGATAACTCTGTTAGGACTGTCAGGTCGGGGGCTGGTCGGGTTAGGAAACGCCCAGTGAGACTATGCAGACACAGAGGGTTTTTCATACAGAATTCATTAGAGTACCTGTGTGGGTGTAGGATTAGAATCCAAGTCTGTAGCCACATTTCTTTTATTACTTTTAACTTTCCATTGACCCCATGGAGGTAATGGGTCAGGGGTCATGTAGGCCAAGGTTTTTCTGTCTGAGGTTCTTATTGTCACTGAGTGTACTGAACATGTAACAGGGATGTTTTCCTACGGGGTCTTTGAATTCCCCTAATTCTCTTTTAGAGAATAGTCTTTGCACTGGAATATTTGGTGACATATGTATTGCAAGGTATTGCATACCTCATTTAGTTTATTTGTAGTATTCAAGTGTAATTCAGCAGGGGAGAATGTAACAGGGTTGGTTATGTTTCCACTTGCCTCTAAAAAAATGTGTATTTAATGTTCAAGCATTGTTATTGGTTAGTTCAACTCTGATGACAATAAGGTGTGTTGTGATTGGCCCCGCTTGCAGATAGGGGGAGATCAAACGTCAGGTCTTCCCAGTAGGAAAATGTGATGCAAGGGATTTTGCCATTGACAGCCATCAATACCGTTAAGCCCTGCACAACTAACGTGCTGTTTCCCATTTAACAACAGAAATAAATGATGCTCAACTGGGACCACTGGCCGAAGTGATTTATTTTGAGAAAACACAACGCATGGAGAGTACATTATACATCTGTTACATATGTATATACTGTACTCTATATCATCTACTGCATCTTGCCATCTTTATGTAATACATGTATCACTAGCCACTTTAAACTATGCCCTTTTATGTTTACATACCCTACATTACTCATCTCATATGTATATACTGTACTCGATACCATCTACTGCATCTTGCCTATGCCGTTCTGTACCATCACGCATTCATATATCTTTATGTACATATTCTTTATCCCTTTACACTTGTGTGTATAAGGTAGTAGTTGTGGAATTGTTAGGTTAGATTACTCGTTGGTTATTACTGCATTGGCGGAACTAGAAGCACAAGCATTTCGCTACACTCGCATTAACATCTGCTAACCATGTGTATGTGACAAATAAAATTTGATTTGACTCACCGACCCTGATTTTGAACTCCAACATACATCTGTGGATCTTTCTCGATACATGGTCAACCGGGCTGCAACTCTGTACTTCTATGAATCGAGCATGTCTGTGGGATCCACTCATAACTGTGTGTAGCTGGTTTACTGTGTCAAAAAAAGTACTGACATGTCCCGACACTTTTGCCGCGGTGCACAGAACCAAATTCAAACGGTGTGTCACGCTCGTCTGAAGAAGAGGACCAAAGTGCAGCGTGGAACGTGTTCATGATAATTTATTAAAACTGAACACTGAAACAAAATAACAAAGTAGAACAAAAACGAAACAGTTCTGTCTGGTACAGACACAAAACAGAAAACAACTACCCACGAAACACAGGTGGGAAAAGGCTGCCTAAGTATGATTCCCAATCAGAGACAATGATAGACAGCTGCCTCTGGGAACCACACTCGGCCAAAAACAAAGAAATATAACACATAGAATGCCCACCCTAATCACACCCTGGCCTAACCAAAATAGAGACTAAAACCCTCTCTATGGCCAGGGCGTGACACGGTGGGTGTTGCAATGCACCTATACCGCTTGCTTAAATGTTTGCTTTAGTAGGACATGTACCCCTTTTCCCTGACATGACTGAAGCGCCATTGAAACAAAAACGCAGTGTGATTCAACTCCAGAGGTTGCATCTGCTAGTATGGCAAAATACGTGGAAGGCGCAGAATGAACTTCCATCTTGTATCCTGCACAGTAACAATGATGCTGCACACTCCAGCAACTCCTTCTGAATTTCGCGGCTCATAAGCGTGGCATTGCGAGGTAACTCATTAAGCCTGTTTTGTATTTCTGAGTCATAATTGGAGATGAAATTGAAGATTTCTAAAAAGTTACCTTTGTTGATTGCTTCTTGGGTTTCTTTATGCCCTCTGAGTGGAGTATCCTGCTTTGCACACAGAACAATATCTATGACCACTTTAACATGTGCACGGGTTCCTTCTATAAAATCCATGTTTGCATCACCATGTATTTGATTCAACACAGTCCCACGACTTCTAGGTCCATATGATTCACATTTTGGAAGGGCACTAGCATGTAATTTGCTATTCTCGTGTTTGCAGCAAGCATTTCTTGTGAGTTTCCAGTTTTTAAATCCATCTCGTACAAATCTGAATTCGACATTTGCCCCAAGAAAGTGCCTACAAAACATACAATAAATTGCATCTTTTGCTTTACTATACTCAATCCACACGAACTGGTCATACCACCTTGAAGAGAAGCAGCGTGATTTGCCATTTATCATACTTGAAGGGAACTTTGCTAGCTTTGGTTGACAGGCTGGTTCATCAACGGCAGACAAATCTGTCGGTGGACCTACTGCAGGTTCACCCCCGCCCGCCGCATCAAGAACGAGAGGAGACGGTGGGGTAGGCAAGCATGCCTGGCTCAATGTGGCATTGGCGGTTGTTTCTATCCTGGCGCCACCTGTTAATGTCTCATTCTGGAAGCGATCGGTGGATTGATCCAAATTATTTCTGGCACACACTCTTTTTCCTCCAGACGTCTTTTTTTGAAAAACATAGTGATCGACATTTGGTTTGCCATTGCTAGAACTACTAAATTACTTTAGCTGGTGAGTCAATTCGAGTAAACTAGCGTGGTAGAGTTTGCTAGTTTATGCGCTACAAAGTTTATCCACGTTACGTTGTTCAGGTAAACCACCGTATGATTTTTAAAACAATGTAACCAATAGTCGGAAGCCAACTTGATTGTCGCGGACTATTTCTTTGTTACATTATATTAAAATTACCCATAGAAAATAAATCCCACATGCATTTCTTTTAAAAATGTAATAAAATAAATTAAAATGTATATTTAATAATAACTTTTTGGGGGTAGGCCTGAGATCAAACTGGGTAGGCCGGTCTACCCGTAGCTACGCCGCTGTGGGACAGTGTCGTGCTTTTCTGTCAGCAAACACAGACGTGGGTAATGTTTCGTGGATTAGACAGCTAACGGTAGGAAACCGCTACAGGGCCTGTGTTCCACCATTCCTCCTGGTTTATTTACAGGAGATAATCGGCAGCCATGAGTTCGGCAATGGTGCCCAGGCGTGAATACACTTTGTGCGCAGCCGGCGTTCCTGCAGTCTGAATGACTGATCCCCGGGGGGGGACATTGACACACACAGGCTTTGCCCTATGAAATAATACTTCTTGCCTCTTATTTCTCCCCCTCTCTTACAAATCTATTTCTCTCACTCAAAATTCACAACGTCTGTGATCATTGTAGATGGACACATCTTTGGAAAAATGTGTTAAAACATCGTCTTTCAATTGCTAAATAGGAACAAGTAAGCGATTGGGCAACAAAGATTACATCGTTTTGGTTGGATTTATCTGGAAACTTTCCTCGGTTCAGGCAGAGCAAATCATTTCCCAACCCCATAGACTTCTTTCCATAAGCAGTGGTGTATTGTTTTGGTTCAGGTAGACTGCACCTTCAGACTACACGGTGATAACTGTTTCACAAGTGTGATGAAATAGCTTAAAAAGTGTGTATGTACGCTATCTTTGAAATACCATGGCAGATATGGAACTGTCTTTGCCTTTTTACAAGCCAAGTAATTTATTGAAATGTGGAAAAACGCCTTCAAGTAGTTGTAGTCTACAATCAGTTAGGCTACTTCGGCATATAGGTAGGCCTACATTAACTATTTCTCTTATGTAGACTATTGAAAACATGTGTATTTGTATCGTTATTACGCATGTATTAACGGAATTAACCGAATATGTAATTGAAGTTGTTGGGACCACATTTAAATACATGTCTGTGGATAATTTTGATGCAGCGAGGTGTAAAACGGCGTCTCACCGAGATGATCATGAAGTCGTGGAATGTAGCCTGGTGAAATCAGGACATTTGAGACTCTAAGACCTGTAGGCTATAGGATATGGAATAGGCGCCCAACAAGTGGAATGACTGTAAACTTTGTTTATCTTCTAGTAGAATTTATGCTCAGCCAGTTGAATCGCCTTTGATTTTCCAGATGTATTCCATGGTCTGTCACGCGGCCTTATGGACTCTGCTGGTACTGCTCTTGGCCATCTTGGGGTGCACCTTGGCAAGTGCCTAAAAGAGTGTGTGTGTGAACAAATCTCAGTCATTGTTACCTGCATCAACAAAAACCTGACAGAGGTTCCTCTCACAATGAGGTAAGCAACTGAATTACATTTCAAGGAGAAACCTGTTTGAATACAAGACGAAAATAAAATGTATCAAACAAATCTCAATCCTTATTAATCCAATCCATTCCACAACCAGCTCACCTACACCCCCAACATGGCTGATGGGGGCCTGCGGGGTAACGGCTCACTTCTCTGGGGAGATCCTGGAGACCATCCACTTCCGGGACCTGCGCTGCCAGAGCCAGGAGGCCATGCTAAAGGCTGAGTTTGAGGAGCAGACAAGGGGGATTCCAACCCTCACCCCCGAGCCCACCGACAATGTCAAGTGTCCCGCCAACTGTGCCTGCAAGGTGAGAGATGGAGATGCTGGGAGTTTGATATGGTCTTGCCATCTTTAAAATGGATTTACCTCACCAAACCCTCTCCCACACCTATCCTCCCTCACCCATCCCTCATCCACTGTTTCCCATAGGTTGAGACACCACTCCTCCTCTGAGAACTGTAGCCACACCAAAGTCCCCCACAGCTTCTTCCCCAACACGCGCCTCCTCAACCTGTGAGGCCTCCGGTTCAAGCTGCTACCTGGCCTGCTGGACCTTCACATGGAGAACAATTCCATCGCCAAGCTGTAGCCAGGGATTCTGACTGGAGCTGAGAAGTTGAGCGGGCTCTATCTGAGGTGGTGCCCAGTGATGCTTTAGCAAAGACGGGCAACCTGGGAGCATTACAGCTGTCGGGGAATCCCATTCGCTGGAGTGGGCCGCATGTTTTCCAGCTATTGGCTAGTGCACTGAAGGATCTGTATCTGGATTTAATTTAGTTTAGTTGATTAATTCAACCATTTAAAAAAACAAGCACACGTAAAACTTAAAAGCCATACATGCACATGAATAAAATCATTGAGGATAACACACAATAAAGTCTTGGACTTATTTCCATTGTGGTCCTCTTGAGACAAGATGGCTATACAAGATCGAACACAGTATGGCAGTGAAATAATAAAACAAAAACAAGAACATCTATCTCATCATTCCAGTTACATCATAGGGGTTATTCATATGGGCACAGAGGACATCAAACATATTTTTACATCTGTCCAGAGAGGACATTGTTTTTATGGCATGGGATTGCATGGGATTGGAGAAGGTGAGGGGATATATTTATATGCCAGTACATCTGTGGTTTTCCTGTCACTCCTTTACTTTCTCTTTCTATTCTCGTATCTCCCTTACTTTCCTCTTTTTACCCCCTTGCAATCTTTTATGCTCCTTTCTCTTTTCTCCTCTCCTCTCCTATTCCCCCTCTGTTTTGTGGTTCTCCTGTAGATGTCTAAGGACTCTCTGGCGGGGCTGGGTGCTGGTCTTAAGAGTCTCTACCTGGAGAGGATCCAGCTGGAGGAGGTGCCTGACTTCAACCCTCTGATTGGCCTGGATGTCATCAACCTGGCAGAGAACCCTCTTCTGCCCCTTGCTGCCGCTACACATGTACGACATACACATGTTATGCTCTCTTTCTTTCTTACATACACTCACAGACACACACACTGATACATGCTTGCAAACTCCCCCTCTCATGTATACATTCAGATACATGCTCTAACCCACTCATGTTCAATCTTTCATACAAACATGTATTCATTGGCTACAGTACTTGTCTATAGTTTGGACACACCTACTCATTCCAATCAAAAAATATATAGGGCCTCCCGGGTGGCGCAGTGGTCTAGGGCACTGCATCGCAGCGCTAGCTGTGCCACCAGAGTCTCTGGGTTCGCGCCCAGGCTCTGTCGCAGCCGGCCGCGACCGGGAGGTCCGTGGGGCGACGCACAATTGGCCTAGCGTCGTCCGGGTTAGGGAGGGTTTGGCCGGTAGGGATATCCTTGTCTCATCGCGCTCCAGCGACTCCTGTGGCGGGCCGGGCGCAGTGCGCCCTAACCGAGGGGGCCAGGTGCACGGTGTTTCCTCCGACACATTGGTGCGGCTGGCTCCCGGGTTGGAGGCGCGCTGTGTTAAGAAGCAGTGCGGCTTGGTTGGGTTGTCCTTCGGAGGACGCATGGCTTTCGACCTTCGTCTCTCCCGAGCCCGTACGGGAGTTGTAGCGATGAGACAAGATAGTAATTCCTAGCGATTGGATACCACGAAAATTGGGGAGAAAATTGACATTGTAGAATAGTGAAGGCTATGAAAAAAATGAAACACATATGGAATCATGTAGTAACCAAAACAAGTGTCAAACAAATCAAAATATATTTTAGATTCTTTAAAAGTAGCCACCCTTTGCCATGATGACAGCTTTGCACACTCTTGGCATTCTCTCAACCAGCTTCATCCAGGCTGCACCACATCCGACTGATAGGGCGACGCACAATTGGCCCAGCGTCTTCCGGGTTTGGCCGGGGTAGGCTATCATTGTAAATAAGAATTTGTTCTTAACTGACTAGCCTAGTTAAATAACGAATTTGTTAGTCACCTGGAATGCATTTTAATGAACAGGTGTGCCTTGTTAAAAGCTTATTTGTGTAATTTCTTTCCTCCTTAATGCGTTTGAGCCAATCAGTTGTGTTGTGACAAGGTCAGGGTGGTATACAGAAGATAGCCCTATTTGGTAAAAGACCAAGTCCATATTATGGCAAGAACAGCTCAAATAAGCAAAGACAAACGACAGTACATCATTACTTTAAGACATGAAGGTCAGTCAATATGGAACATTTCAAGAATTTTGAAAGTTTCTTCAAGTGCAGTCGCAAAAACCATCACGCGCTATGATGAAACTGGCTCTCATGAGGACCGCCACAGAAAAGGAAGACCCAGAGTTACCTTTGCTGGAGAGGATAAGTTCATTAGAGTTAACTGCACCTCAGAAATTGCAGCCCAAATAAATGCTTCAGAGTTCAAGTAACAGACACATCTCAACATCACCTCTTCAGAGGAGACTGTGTGAATCAGGCCTGGATTCGGCTTGTAACAGTGGCTAAATTCAGGGCAGTGTACTGGGCGGAGGCGGTTAGTGGTGACTAACACTAGACGTTTTTCCTTCAACTTTTTTTTTTCTCCTTCAACTTTTTTCACTCCGGACGCTTTATCTGGACATGGTTCGTCAGCACCTTCAACAGCCGAAGCTAAGTACTAACATTAACATGGTGCCTTCTAATTGCAGTCGCTGTACTCATAATATACAGGAGAACGATCGCCTTACGGCGAGGATAGCTGTGCTGCTAGCCCAGCTTCAGACGCAATCGTTAGGCAAGGGTAATTTCAGTGTAGGAAAGGATGAAACAGCGTCTGTGCCACCAGTAAGTACAGATAGTAGTATAAATCCCCTCGCACAGTCCCCGCAGCCGGACAACTTTCTCATGGCTTCTGGAGGGAAATGCTGTAGGAATGCTCAACCGGTGTCGCTCATTCAGCCGACAGAAACTTTTAACTGGTTTTCCCCATTAAGCAGCGAGTCGGAGTCTGAGCCTTCTCTTGTCTCTACTCCTCTATAGCTTTCCACCATTAGCTCTGACAAATTGAAAACCCTAGTCATTGGCGACTCCATTACCCGCAGTATTAGACTTAAAACGAATCATCCAGCGATCATACACGGTTTACCAGGGGGCAGGGCTACCGACGTTAAGGCTAATCTGAAGATGGTGCTGGCTAAAGCTAAAACTGGCGAGTATAGAGATATTGTTATCCACGTCGGCACCAACGATGTTAGGATGAAACAGTCAGAGGTCACCAAGCGCAACATAGCTTCAGCGTGTAAATCAGCTAGAAAGATGTGTCGGCATCGAGTAATTGTCTCTGGCCCCCTCCCAGTTAGGGGGAGTGATGAGCTCTACAGCAGAGTCTCACAACTCAATCGCTGGTTGAAAACTGTGTTCTGCCCCTCCCAAAAGATAGAATTTGTAGATAATTGGCCCTCTTTCTGGGACTCACCAACAAACAGGACCAAGCCTGGCCTGCTGAGGAGTGACGGACTCCATCCTAGCTGGAGGGGTGCTCTCATCTTATCTACCAACATAGATAGGGCTCTAACTCCTCTAGCTCCACAATGAAATAGGGTGCAGGCCAGGCAGCAGGCTATTAGCCAGCCTGCCAGCTTAGTGGAGTCTGCCACTAGTATAGTCAGTGTAGTCAGCTCAGCTATCCCCATTGAGACAGTGTCTGTGCCTCGACCTAGGTTGGGCAAAACTAAACATGGCGGTGTTCGCCTTAGCAATCTCACTAGGATAAAGTCCTCCTCCATTCCTGTCATTATTGAAAGAGATCGTGATACCTCAAAATAGGGCTACATCTCAAAATAGGGCTACTTAATGTTAGATCCCTCACTTCAAAGGCAGTTATAGTCAATGAACTAATCATAATCTTGATGTGATTGGCCTGACTGAAACATGGCTTAAGCCTGATGAATTTACTGTGATAAATGAGGCCTCACCTCCTGGTTACACTAGTGACCATATCCCCCGTGCATCCCGCAAAGGCGGAGGTGTTGCTAACATTTACGATAGCAAATTTCAATTTACACAAAAAAGACGTTTTCGTCTTTTGAGCTTCTAGTCATGAAATCTATGCAGCCTACTCAATCAATTTTTATAGCTACTGTTTACAGGCGTCCTGGGCCATACACAGCGTTCCTCACTAAGTTCCCTGAATTCCTATCGGACCTTGTAGTCATAGCAGATAATATTCTAGTTTTTGGTGATTTTAATATTCACATGGAAAAGTCCACAGACCCACTCCAAAACGCTTTCGGAGCCATCATCGACGCAGTGGGTTTTGTCCAACATGTCTCTGAACCTACTCACTGCCTCAGTCATACTCTGGACCTAGTTTTGTCCCATGGAATAAATGTTGTAGATCTTAATGTTTTTCCTCATAATCCTGGACTATCGGACCACCATTTTATTACGTTTGCAATCGCAACAAATAATCTGCTCAGACCCCAACCAAGGAGCATCAAAAGTCGTGCTATAAATTCTCAGACAACACAAAGATTCCTTGATGCCCTTCCAGACTCCTTCTGCCTACCCAAGGACGTCAGAGGACAAAAATCAGTTAACCACCTAACTGAGGAACTCAATTTAACCTTGCGCAATACCCTAGATGCAGTTGCACCCCTAAAAACTAAAAACATTTGTCATAAGAAACTAGCTCCCTGGTATACAGAAAATACCCGAGCTCTGAAGCAAGCTTCCAGAAAATTGGAACGGAAATGGCGCCACACCAAACTGGAAGTCTTCCGACTAGCTTGGAAAGACAGTACCGAAGAGCCCTCACTGCTGCTCGATCATCCTATTTTTCCAACTTAATTGAGGAAAATAAGAACAATCCGAAATTTCTTTTTGATACTGTCGCAAAGCTAACTAAAAAGCAGCATTCCCCAAGTGAGGATGGCTTTCACTTCAGCAGTAATAAATTCATGAACTTCTTTGAGGAAAAGATCATGATCATTAGAAAGCAAAATACAGACTCCTCTTTTAATCTGCATATTCCTCCAAAGCTCAGCTGTCCTGAGTCTGCACAACTCTGCCAGGACCTAGGATCAAGAAAGACAATCAAGTGTTTTAGTACTATATCTCTTGACACAATGATGAAAATAATCATGGCCTCTAAACCTTCAAGCTGCATACTGGACCTTATTCCAACTAAACTACTTAAAGAGCTGCTTCATGTGCTTGGCCCTCCTATGTTGAACATAATAAACGGCTCTCTATCCACCGGATGTGTACCAAACTCACTAAAAGTGGCAGTAATAAAGCCTCTCTTGAAAAAGCCAAACCGTGACCCAGAAAATATAAAAAACTATCGGCCTATATCGAATCTTCCATTCCTCGCAAACATTTTAGAAAAAGCTGTTGCGCAGCAACTCACTGCCTTCCTGAAGACAAACAATGTATACGAAATGCTTCAGTCTGGTTTTAGACCCCATCATAGCACTGGGACTGCACTTGTGAAGGTGGTAAATGACCTTTTAATGGCGTCAGACCGAGGCTCTGCAGCTGTCCTCGTGCTACTAGACCTTAGTGCTGCCTTTGATACCATCGATCACCACATTCTTTTGGAGAGATTGGAAACCCAAATTGGTCTACACGGACAAGTTCTGGCCTGGTTTAGATCTTATCTGTCGGAAAGATATCAGTTTGTCTCTGTGAATGGTTTGTCCTCTGACAAATCAACTGTAAATTTCGGTGTTCCTCAAGGTTCCGTTTTAGGACCACTATTGTTTTCACTATATATTTTACCTCTTGGGGATGTCATTCGAAAACATAATGTTAACTTTCACTGCTATGCAGATGACACACAGCTGTACATTTCAATGAAACATGGTGAAGCCCCAAAATTGCCCTCGCTAGAATCCTGTGTTTCAGACATAAGGAAGTGGATGGCTGCAAACTTTCTACTTTTAAACTCGGACAAAACAGAGATGCTTGTTCTAGGTCCCAAAAAACAAAGCTCTTCTGTTGAATCTGACAATTAATCTTGATGGTTGTACAGTCGTCTCAAATAAAACTGAAGGACCTCTGCGTTACTCTGGACCCTGATCTCTCTTTTGACGAACATATCAAGACTGTTTCAAGGACAGCTCTACGTAACATTGCAAAAATGTATTTATGCTGCATTAGTTTGTGTCGGGGGGCTAGGGTCAGTTTGTTATATCTGGAGTACTTCTCCTGTCTTATCCGGTGTCCTGTGTGAATTTAAGTATGCTCTCTCTAATTCTCTCTTTCTTTCTCTCGGAGGACCTGAGCCCTAGGACCATGCCTCAGGACTACCTGACATGATGACTCCTTGCTGTCCCCAGTCCACCTGGCCGTGCTGCTGCTCCAGTTTAAACTGTTCTGCCTGCGGCTATGGAACCCTGACCTGTTCACCGGACGTGCTACCTGTCCCAGACCTGCTGTTTTCAACTCTCTAGAGACCGCAGGAGCGGTAGAGATACTCTTAATGATCGGCTATGAAAAGCCAACTGACATTTACTCCTGAGGTGCTGCACCCTCGACAACTACTGTGATTATTATTATTTGACCATGCTGGTCATTTATTAACATTTGAACATCTTGGCCATGTTCTGTTATAATCTCCACCCGGCACAGCCAGAAGAGGACTGGCCACCCCTCATAGCCTGGTTCCTCTCTAGGTTTCTTCCTAGGTTTTGGCCTTTCTAGGGAGTTTTTCCTAGCCACCGTACTTCTACACCTGCATTGCTTGCTGTTTGGGGTTTTAGGCTGGGTTTCTGTACAGCACTTTGAGATATCAGCTGATGTACGAAGGGCTATATAAATAAATTTGATTCATGGTCAAATTGATGCAAAGAAACCACTAAAGGACACCAATAAGAAGACACTTGCTTTGGCCAAGAAACACGAGCAATGAACATTAGACTGGTGGAAATCTGTCCTTTGGTCTGATGATTCCAAATTAGATTTTTGGTTCCAACTGCCGGGTCTTTGTGAGACGCAGAGTAAGTGAACGGATGATCTCCGCATGTGTGGTTCCCACCGTGAAGCATGGAGGAGGTGGTGTGATGGTGCTTTGCTGGTGACACTGTCCGTGATTTATTTAGAATTCAAGGCACACTTAACCAGCATGGCTACCACAGCATTCTGCAGCGATACACCATCCCATCTGGTTTGCGCTTAGTGGGACAATCATTTGTTTTTCAACAGGACAATGACCCAAAACCCACCTCCAGGCTGTGTAAGGGCTATTTGATCAAGGAGAGTGATGGAGTGCTGCATCAGATGACCTGGCCTCCACAATCACCCGACCTCAACCCAATTGAGATGGTTTGGGATGAGTTGGACCGCAGAGTGAAGGAAAAGCAGCCAACAAGTGCTCAGCATATTTGGGAACTCCTTCAAGACTGTTGGAAAAGCATTCCTCATGAAACTGGTTGAGACTGTGTGCAAAGCTGTCATCAAGGCAAAGGGTGGATACTTTGAAGAATCTCAAATACACACTTTTTTTGGTTACTACATGATTTCATGCGTGTTGTTTTGAAGTCTTCACTATTATTCTACAATGTAGAAAATAGTAAAAATAAAGAAACCCTTGAATGAGTAGGTGTGTCCAAACTTTTGACTGGTTCTGTACAACAAAGAAAGGAATCTGGATATAAAACGAAGAACAAATCAAATCAAATTTTATTTGTCACATACACATGGTTAGCAGATGTTAATGCGAGTGTAGCGAAATGGTTGTGCTTCTAGTTCCGACAATGCAGTAATAACCAACAAGTAATCTAACCTAACAATTCCACAACTACTACCTTATACACACAAGTGTAAAGGGATAAAGAATATGTACATAAAGATATACAAATGAGTGATGGTACAGAACGGCATAGGCAAGATGCAGTAGATGGTATAGAGTACAGGATATACATATGAGATGAGTAATGTAGGGTATGTAAACATTATATTAAGTGGCATTGTTTAAAGTGGCTGGAGTTGAGTCAGTATGTTGGCAGCGGCCACTAAATATTAGTGGTGGCTGTTTAACAGTCTGATGGCCTTGAGATAGAAGCTGTTTTTCAGTCTCTCGGCCCCTGCTTTGATGCACCTGTACTGACCTCGCATTCTGGATGATAGCGGGGTGAACAGGCAGTGGCTCGGGTGGTTGTTGTCCTTGATGATCTTTATGGCCTTCCTGTGACATCGGGTGGTGTAGGTGTCCTGGAGGGCAGGTAGTTTGCCCCCGGTGATGCGTTGTGCAGACCTCACTACCATCTGGAGAGCCTTACGGTTGTGGGCGGAGCAGTTGCCGTACCAGGCGGTGATACAGCCCGACAGGATGCTCTCGATTGTGCATCTGTAGAAGTTTGTGAGTGCTTTTGAACAATCAGTGTATGAACGAACGAATGTCCTTAACTTGTGTCACAGTACTTGCCTTTCTGTTGAGCTGTGTCTCTGTGTGACAGTTTAACATTTAAGAGATGCTGCATCCATAAATACAAGTATGGGTTAGGTAAAACCATCTGATCTTCAGGTTGAGGTGATCAGTAGCGTAGTGATCTCAGGCTGTGAAGTAGTGTAGAATGAAGTTGCCCATAGACACTCATCTATGGTCAATTTGGCAAATGGTTGTGGTTTGCCTTTAGGGTATATTAATATCAGTGAGTCTCAATATTCCACCTCTGTCTGTTGCTTCTTCTGATCTGCCTTTTGGGGTTCTGCCTTCTTGGGTTCTGAAGTTCCATCTTCTGAGGCTCTGCTTTCTGCTAGTCCTCTACCTGTGGCTCTGCTTGACCACCACAGTGGAGGGACCTGGGCCTCTGGCAGGGTGGGGGCAATAGGGGTCGCCATCTCCACCCTCACTGCTATGACTGGAGAGAGTGAGAGTGAGAAAAAGAGGACACAAACACTGAGCAATTAATATAAGTGACAGGCATTCAATAATAATCTGTATCTCCCCACTCTTCCAAGTTATCAACCTCATCTTGTATGGACTGTAACTGAAAGGGTATGCGTCTACTCACTCTCCTGCTCCTCAGGCTCAGCCTTAATCTGCTGTATTAGAGTTGTGGGGTCTAACTGTTCTGGTGTTCCAACCTCTGGTTCAGACCGTTGGCTCGGCTAGCTTGGGGGGGGGCGGTTCTTGGAGAGAAGGTTTGCCAGTTTCTTTTTAACCATCCCTTTCTCTGGACCGGGAAAAGAGAGAGGGTTATGACAGAGGAATAAGTATTGAGTTGCATGGTTGAATCTAAAAGCGGGTTATCTGGTTTAGATAGTATCTGTGGTGCGGGATGGTTTTGGGAGAACTTACTATTTTTCCCCATAGGCTTGTGTTTCTTGCGACTTGCAACAGGATCTACGAAAAGGAGAACAAACACATGCCAATCAAACGACACGCAAAGCTTGCATCAATATAACAGCAAATAGTGGGGTCTGTGTGCGCGCGTGCATGTGCGTGTCTCTCCACACATCCCTCCGAGTCCTCAGTTCTTACCTGGTCCAATGGGTGGCTGGAGCTGGTATCCTGTGACCTCACACCAGCCCACAGGGTTGATATCTGGAAGTCCACCCACTGATCAAAGTCTGGCTCCCAGCCATCAAGGTCAAGGTGCAGCAGCAGCCGGCTCACACAGCGCCTCACGGTGGCCACGCACACCAGCCGAGGCTCCATCAGGTCCACTGCCTCCAACTTAATGTTCTGAGCGAAGCCGTGACTCGAGCTGTCCTGTAAGACACACACATACACACCATAGATGCAGAATTAGAATAGTGTTTCCCAAACCTCTCTTTGAGTATGAATAGCATCTCATAAGTCTATATACTGTAAGCTGGGCACCTGTATGATACTTGGTAGATAAAAATGTGTTGAAGAGCCATACTGGTGCAGCTATGGTTCCCTTCTCCTCCAGGTATATGGCCCAGTTGAAGGTTTTCCAGTCATGGCCTGGTGGAGAAGATGAATATCCCACTTGTGTAAGCGATATGACATAGCATAGGGAACCACTGACTTCATTCTTATCATAGATTCACCGAGCAGGTGGCGTTTGCCCAGAAAAGTAAACCAGAGCAACAAGAAATAGGAAGAGATCGAGAAAGTAGGGGAGAGAGAGAGTAGGATATTACCAGGGGGTGGTGTGAGCTGTATGTTGTGCTTTTAGCAGTATCCCTTGGGTAGTATCGCATGGAAGATAGTATGGTAGCAGAATCAGTCAGACCCATCACCTATGCCATCAATGCCCACCATGAGGTAGCCATCCAACAGCACCTGAGACAGAAAGAGACCTGTTTCATCAGGTTGAATCACTAGTCTGCTAGCTAGAAGTAGCCATTATAGCGAACTCCTGTTATCTCCTGTTACCTTGTGTATAGCGGCCACACGGATGTTGCGCTCTATTTGTGCTTCTTAAGCCGCCGACTCTGGTATAAGTTTGTTGCCATGCCAAAGTGCCATCTATATAGATAGATATTGATTCATCTGATCAGTCTATACACTGACCTTCTTAAACAGCATGGGGCTGTCACAGTACACCTTACGGAATGTTGGGTGGTCAATGTTTGGGGGAAAAAGTTAATCATCAATGTTCAACTTTATTTTAAAAAACAGTGTACCGTTTGGTTTAATCACGTACCAGTTGGTCTGATGACATGGCCCAATTTGCTGGACCAGACCACTGGGTGCAGTAGGGGACTCCACATATGACACCAGAAGTCAGAGAGGGGCTCCCCATGGGCCTCCTGCTCCCCGTCATCATAGACAAGTTTGAGGTGGCCCCCGGTTACAGTGTCCACAACCACCAGTCGCGTCCAGGCTCACCAGAGTCCGGTCCACCACATGCATTCCAGTACGGAACAGACCCTTCATACACTCTGCCAGCTGTGTGTGTGTGTGTGTGTGTGTGTGTGTGTGTGTGTGAGAGAGAAGGAAAGGTCATTAGAGAAAAAAGGGGCAGCGGTAATTTGGTTGGTTTTATCACAGAGAAAAGGCAGTATGTTTGTCACAAGTGTTACTTTCATATACAAATCCACAGGCAGAGTTCCAGCCGGTTCATCAGGTACTCCTTCCAGTCTGGAATGCTCTAGTGCAAAGCTAGAAAGGGGACACAACTGTCATGACGCTAGCCCTTTCAGTGAATTGGCTAGCAGAGATGTGAACAACCCCCCTCTCCTGTTAGGGGGGGGGGGGGGGGGGCAGTTTTACAACTTAACCCCCACGTCATAAATTCCGTAAAGAGACTCTCCCTGGCCATGCAGTATGGAGAGAGTTTCACACTAAGACAAAGGGATACTCGCGCACAATTCTACTTACATAGCATGTAGAGGTCTGTAATTTTTATCATAGGTACACTTCAACTGTGAGAGACGGAATCTAATACAAAAATCCAGAAAATCACATTGTGTGATTTTTAAGTGTGTATGGATGATTCATAGTTTAGGCTGGGTTCGTGCGGATAACCAAGAATTCTACAACGCTTGAAATGAGACTCGCGTAAGGGTAAAGAATAATTCATTGATAGACTAATTGATCAGATATTAAAATATCTAGAGTTATATTTGGAAAATTATAACTTTGTAATCTGAAGATTTTCCGTGGTGCCCCGACTTCCCAGTTAATTAAATGTACATGATTAGTTTAATCACGTAATAATAATTACAGAGAATTGATTTGATAAAATAACAGTCTTCACCATTAATGACACAACACTGCTTAAAGCCCCCGTGATACTGCAGTCAGATACTGCTTAAAAAAAGCTTGCTCTTCCACACATTTTTATTTATAGAGTACTATATATATATATATATATATATCTCAGCAAAAAAGAAACGTCCCTTGTTCAGGACCCTGTCTTTCACAGATCTTCATTGCAAAGGTTTTAAACACCGTTTCCCATGCTTTTTCAATGAACCATAAACAATTAATGAACATGCACCTGTGGAACGGTTGTTAAGACACTAACAGCTTACAGACGGTAGGTAATTAAGGTCAGAGTTATGAAAACTAAGGACACTAAAGAGGCCTTTCTACTGACTCTGAAAAACACCAAAACAAAGATGCCCAGGGTCCCTGCTCATCTGCGTGAATGTGCCTTAGGCATGCTGCAAGGAGGCATGAGGACTGCAGATGTGGCCAGGGCAATAAATTGCAATGTCCGTACTGTGCGACGCCTAAGACGGCGCTACAGGGAGGACAGCTGATCGTCATCGCAGTGGCAGACCACGTGTAACAACACCTGCACAGGATCGGTACATCCGAACATCACACCTGCAAGACAGGTACAGGATGACAACTGCCCGAGTTACACCAGGAATTCACAATCCCTCCATCAGTGCTCAGATTGTTCGCAATAGGCTGAGAGAGGCTGGACTGAGGGCTTGTAGGCCTGTTGTAAGGCAGGTCCTCACCAGACATCACCAGCAACAACGTCGCCAAACTCACCATCGCTGGACCAGACAGGACTGGCAAAAAGTGCTCTTCACTGACGAGTTGCGTTTTTGTCTCACCAGGGGTGATGGTCGGATTTGTGTTTATCATCGAAGGAATGAGCGTTACACCGAGGCCTGTACTCTGGAGTGGGATTGATTTGGAGGTGGAGGGTCCGTCATGGTCTGGGGCAGTGTGTCACAGCATCATCGGACACATCTGGGACATGTTGGGTCGGAGGTTGAGGGCTGGGGCCATTCCCCACATAAATGTCCGGGAACTTGCAGGTGCCTTGGTGGAAGAGTGGGGTAACATCTCACAGCAAGAACTGGCAAATCTGGTGCAGTCCATGAGGAGGAGATGCACTGCAGTACTTAATGCAGCTGGTGGCCACACCAGATAGACTGTTACTTTTGATTTTGACCCCCCCTTTTTTCAGGGACACATTATTCAATTTGTTAGTCACATGTCTGTGGAACTTGTTCAGTTTATGTCTCAGTTGTTGAATCTTGCTATGTTCATACAAATATTTACACATGTTAAGTTTGCTGAAAATAAACGCAGTTGACAGTGAGAGGATATTTCTATTTTTGCTGAGATATATATATACAGTTGAAGTCGTAAGTTTACATACGCTTATGTTGGAGTCATTAAAACTAATTTTTCAACCACTCCACAAATTTCTTGTTAACCAACTATAGTTTTGGCAAGTTGGTTAGGACATCTACTTTGTGCATGACAAGTAATTTTCCCAACAATTGTTTACAGACAGATTATTTCACTGTATCACAATTCCAGTGGGTCAGAAGTTTACATACACTAAGTTGACTGTGCCTTTAAACAGCTTGGAAAATTCCAGAAAATGATGTCATGGCTTTAGAAGCTTCTGATAGGCTAATTGACATAATTTTGAGTCTGTTGGAGCTGTACCTGTGGATGTACACTGCTCAAAAAAATAAAGGGAACACTTAAACAACACAATGTAACTCCAAGTCAATCACACTTCTGTGAAATCAAACTGTCCACTTAGGAAGCAACACTGATTGACAATAAATGTCACATGCTGTTGTGCAAATGGAATAGACAAAAGGTGGAAATTATAGGCAATTAGCAAGACACCTCCAATAAAGGAGTGGTTCTGCAGGTGGTGACCACAGACCACTTCTCAGTTCCTATGCTTCCTGGCTGATGTTTTGGTCACTTTTGAATGCTGGCGGTGCTTTCACTCGTGGTAGCATGAGACGGAGTCTACAACCCACACAAGTGGCTCAGGTAGTGCAGCTCATCCAGGATGGCACATCAATGCGAGCTGTGGCAAGAAGGTTTGCTGTGTCTGTCAGCGTAGTGTCCAGAGCATGGAGGTGCTACCAGGAGACAGGCCAGTACATCAGGAGACGTGGAGGAGGCCGTAGGAGGGCAACAACCCAGCAGCAGGACCGCTACCTCCGCCTTTGTGCAAGGAGGAGCACTGCCAGAGCCCTGCAAAATAACCTCCAGCAAATGTCCTCTGGTCTGATGAAACAAAAATAGAACTGTTTGGCCATAATGACCGTCGTTATGTTTGGAGGAAAAAGGGGGAGGCTTGCAAGCCAAAGAACACCATCCCAACCGTGAAGCACGGGGGTGGCAGCATCATGTTGTGGGGGTGCTTTGCTGCAGGAGGGACTGGTGCACTTCACAAAATAGATGGCATCATGAGGTAGGAAAATTATGTGGATATATTGAAGCAACATCTCAAGACATCAGTCAGGAAGTTAAAGCTTGGTCGCAAATGGGTCTTCCAAATGGACAATGACCCCAAAGTTGTGGCAAAATGGCTTTAGGACAACAAAGTCAAGGCATTGGAGTGGCCATAACAAAGCCCTGACCTCAATCCTATAGAAAATTTGCGGGCAGAACTGAAAAAGCGTGTGCGAGCAAGGAGGCTTACAAACCTGACTCAGTTACACCAGCTCTGTCAGGAGGAATGGGCCAAAATTCACCCAACTTATTGTGGGAAGCTTGTGGAAGGCTACCCGAAACATTTGACCCAAGTTAAACAATTTAAAGGCAATACACTCAATTAGTATTTGGTAGCATGTAAAGAAATAAAAGCTTAAATAAAATATATCATTCTCTTTACTATTATTCTGACGTTTCATATGACAGGACATTTTTACTAGGATTAAATGTCAGGAATTGTGAAAAACTGAGTTTAAATGTATTTGGTTAAGGTGTATGTAATCTTCCGACTTCAACTGTGTGTGTGATATATATATACACACATACACTTGTTTGTTTTTACTGACATTTCACCTGAAATGTTAATACCTATAATGCTCTTTATTGTGGAGGTCACTCACCCTATGGTGGCACCTGCAGCTTGCCAGTCATGGCACACCATCCGATGGGGTACATGTCTCCAGAGCCCAGGCTGCTGTCCTCCACAAAGCCCCATTACCTCAACCGAGCTTTGTAGCCTGGAAAACAGAGGGAGGGAGAGCTAGACCACAGAGAGGTAAACTGTAACATACAGTACTTGACATTAAACATCAAGTTGAGGTCTCAGTATGATTCCTAAAATGGAACATTGCTCCCCGTGTAATGCACTCAAAAGTTGTACACTGTATATGGAAAGGGTGCCATTTCAGATCAGTCAGTTTCAGTGTATTTGGCTGATGCTGGCGATCCATTAAACCTTACTAGCCAGGATGGCACTGGTATTCAGGACCTCCACCTTTAACCCCACTGTGATGTCATCCCACTGGGCACATAGTTGCACCTGCAGGGTTGGGATCAGGGTGGGAAATGTACTTTTTGGTCCACCAGCCACTGTGACAGGTAGATCAAAAATACTAGCCACTCAGATTTTTTTAACCAGCCAAAATTTTGTTTCTGCCATAGTTGCAATTTATTATTATTATTTTTTTTTTTTAAATGGCTGAGCATGCTTTGTAATGTTTCTAAAACAATAAATGTATTACTAGTATGAAGTTGTAGCGGTATTAATTAGAGAAAGGTAAAGAAGATTTTGTTCGGGCGCCAGGCAGGTATTAACCCTGCCGAAAGAAAAGAATAGTAGAACAGCGAGTACCACTACCAGACCCACACACATCAACAGAAGAGACTGCCTAGAGTGTAGCCTGTTGACCAGATAGCCAGCGGAGAGAAAAAGAATACACACCCTATAGATCACACATCACATCACAGTCCTTCCACAATTCTTGGTAACCCCACCAAACATACCTCATATAACAATAATGGCAGAGCAAATAAATAGCAACTTCATACAATAACAAATGAACCCAGTCATCACACAGAGGATTTGCAATAGTTTGTATTTTCTTCCTGGGAAGGAGTGCAGAGGGTATGAATGTGTGGTGTTCATATACACACTAGTCCAGCTCCAATGAAACTTCAATGTACTTAGGAAATAGAGTCGGTTGCAGTGTAAAGCACTGGAACATAGCGTGAAGAGAAAGAGAGAAAGGGAACAAGAGAGGGCTTAGCTGTGGTCTTGAGGTTGCAGGTATCCGGTCTGACTGTCCGATGGTATGTTGGGTTGTAGTTGAACGCTTCGCAACAAATGTTGCTACTAATCCATTTGATCCATAACCATCGTGGTCCCAAATGAGAACAACCACGTCGTCGAGCGATCACACCGAGGATTGATCCAAACACTGTACAACCACATACGCTGAAGACAAACAAAAAAACCTCTGCAGCATAGCACACAACAAAAACTGTCGCGCCAATCAATAGCTCCTCTCCAATAGAGCTTAACGAGCTCTTTTATCTCCTCCTTCCTACTGCTCATGAGCTCTTAAAGTGGCAGCGCACTTAAGTGCAGGATTTCGCCACAAAGTAATGTGGTATATTGCTGAATTTCATTTCATTTTTGTGACCTGCATCTTTTCAACAATGTATGTTATAATAAATAATTTAGATACATGATGCAATAGTAAAAACAGATCAACAGTTCTACAACTAGATCAATAATCAGCAAAGTGCCTGCCCTGCCACAAAATGCTGAGTGATAAGGCTTATTTATTATTATAGTTCAGGCAGCGCCGTAACCAGGGTCTTAGTGCGGTCTGGAGATAATTGAATACGTATAAAGAGGGATCTGTTAGCAGAAAAAAATATTAACAAAAAGTAAACATTAGTTTGCTTTACAGAACACATTATTTTGCAGTTTTACAGCAATGGCATAATTCATTTTGATTTATGCAATGTTAATATGATATCTGAGTGTGACTAAAATAATTTACCTATCTACATTTGTTTTACTGACATGAGCAAATTGGGTGACTGTTAGTGTCATATAACAAGATGAAAACTACTGATGCACAACTAAGTTACGAAATTTGACCTTTTGTATTCTACTATTCTAACTATTCTAACAGTAAGGCGAGACCCCGACGGAGTTCCAAAATTATACATAGAAAAAAATGACGGATGTCCGGACCTCGTTGTCCTCATACGTAGTTCCGGCCCGGAGTTCAAGTCACGGATCCCCCCCGGTACTGTTGTACATTCGGTTCACCAGCTCAGGAGGTCTACGTCACCGGCCTTCTAGGCGTCACTGAACTGGATTCATTACCACCAACCCCGGACTGTCTTGTCTCATTACGCACACCTGGTTCCCGTTCCCCCTGATTAGTATGTGTGTATATGTGCCCTCTGTTCCTCATTGTCCTTGTTACCATGTCCTTTGGTCATGTGAGTACCTGTGCTATTGTATCGGCTTCCATGCAACGTGTTATTGTGCACTTGTTTTACGGGTCTCGTCCCGTGTATTCTTTAGAGATTTACACCTCGCTCTTCTGTTTGGGTGGAGAAAATAAAAAACCCTATGACGCATTCCTGCATCTGTCTCCAATCATTATACAACATGACAGTTCAGGGCTCTACACTGACATTTTTTTTTACAAGGACTACATGATGTGCTCCTAAATAGAAATGTAGAAACACACAAATAAATCTAGGAGCACAATTAAAGCAGGCAGGGTGATCCCATTTCACCTCTGCTATTTTTTATCCTCTATGGAGCCCCTGGCCCAGGCAATTCGACAAACGAAAGAAATTACACTATCTCTCAATTCGACAAACGAAAGAAATTACACTATCTCTCAATTCTATGGGACTCTCATCTCATTATTACACCAATAATATCTTACATTGTCCAGATAAAGTATCTCAATCCCTCCAAAACGCTTTGAAGATCAAATTCAGCTCCATCTCAAGTTCTAAAATAAATCTAACCAAATCTGCCCTTCTGCCTCAAGACCCCGATAAGAACTACATCTCTATTTATGGTATCCCAAACATTTATTTATATATATACATACATACATACATACATACATACACACACACACTTGAAGTCAGAAGTTTACATACACCTTAGTCAAATATATTTAAACTCAGTTTCACAATTCCTGACATTTAATCTTTGTAAAAATGTCCCTGTCTTAGGTCAGTTAGGATCACCACTTTATTTTAAGAATGTGAAATGTCAGAATAATAGTAGTGATTTATTTCAGCTTTTATTTATTTCATCACATTCCCAGTGGGTCAGAAATTTACATACACTCAATTCGTATTTGGTAGCATTGCCTTTAAATTGTTTAACTTGGGTCAAACATTTCAAGTGGCCTTCCACAAGCTTCCCACAATAAGTTGGGTGAATTATGGCCCATTCCGCCTGACAGAGCTGGTGTAACCGAGTCAGGTTTGTAGGCCTCCTTGCTTGCACATGCTTTTTTTAGTTCTGCCCATACACTTTCTATAGGATGGAGGTCAGGGCTTTGTGATGGCCACTCCGATACCTTGACTTTGTTGTCCTAAAGCCATTTTGCCACAACTTTGGAAGTATGCGTGGGCTCATTGTCCATTTGGAAGACCCATTTGCAACCAAGCTTTAACTTCCTGACTGATGACTTGAGATGTTGCTTCAATATAGCCACATAATTTTCTTACCTCATGATGCCATCTATTTTGTGAAGTGCACCAGTCCCTCCTGCAGCAAAGCACTACCACAACATGATGCTGCCACCCCCATGCTTCACGGTTGGGATGGTGTTCTTCGGCTTTCAAACATCCCCCTTTTTCCTCCTAACATAACAATGGTCATTATGGCCAAACAGTTCTATTTTTGTTTCCTCAGACCAGAGGACATTTCTCCAAAAAAGTACGATATTTGTCCCCATGCGCAGTTGCAAACCTTGGTCTGGCTTTTTTTATGGCGGTTTTGGAGCAGTGGCTTCTTCCTTGCTGATTGATCTTTCAGGTTATGTCGATATAGGACTCGTTTTACTGTGGATATAGATACTTTTGTACCTGTTTCCTCCAGCATCTTCACAAGGTCCTTTGCTGTTGTTCTGGGATTTATTTGCACTTTTCACACTAAAGTACGTTATTCTCTAGGAGACAGAACGTGTCTCCTTCCTGAGCGGTATGACGGCTGAGTGGTCCCATGGTGTTTATACTTGCGTACTATTGTTTGTAAAGATGAATGTGGTACCTTCAGGCATTTGGAAATTGCTCCCAAGAATGAACCAGACTTGTGAAGGTCTACAATTTTTCAGGTCTTGGCTGATTTTTCCAATGATGTCAAGCAAAGAAGCACTGAGTTTGAAGGTAGGCCTTGAAATACATCCACAGGTACACCTACAATTGACTCAAATGATTTCAATTAGCCTATCAGAAGCCTCTATAGCCATGACATCATTTTCTGGAATTTTCCAAGTTGCTTAAAGGCACAGTCTGACCCACTGGAATTGTGATACAGTGAATTATAAGTGAAATAATCTGTCTGTAAACAATTGTTGGAAATATTACTTGTCATGCACAAAGTAGATGTCCTAACCGACTTGCCAAAACTATAGTTTGTTAGCAAGAAATTTATGGACCTGTTGAAAAACGAGTTTTAAATGACTCCAACCTAAGTGTATGTAAACTTCTGACATCAACTATATATATATAGTTGATGTCAACGTGGCTACGTTGACCGGTAGTGTGTGTATATATACATACATACATTCATATATATACACACACACACACACACACACTACCAGTCAACGTTTTAGTACACCTAATCATTCAAGGGTTTTTCTTTATTTTTTACATTTTCTACATTGTAGAAAAATTGTGAAGACATTAACACCATGAAATAACACATATGAAATCATGTAGTAACCAACAACAAAAAAAGTGTTAAAAAAAATTTGCCAACTTTTGCCTTGATGTCAGCTTTGCACTCTAACATTCTCTCAACCAGCTTCATATATTTGGATTTGTTTAACACTTTTTGGGTTACCACATTATTCCATGTGTTAACCCATAGTTTTGATGTCTTCAGTATTATTCTACAATGTAGAAAATAGTAAAAAGCAAGAAAAACCTTTGAATGAGTAGGTGTTCTAAAACTTTTGACCGTTAGTCTATATATTTCCTTCCTTAGATAAACCCATTGCCAGAAACTTTAACACAACGCTCAAATCAATTCAATCCGACCTCAGTAGATAACTAACATCTAGACTTGGCCGGTATCCAGATTTTCAAAATCGTCATGCCTTCCTTCTCTCATACCAGGATTTAGGGTATTACCGGCATAGCACACAAGAGGCGCAATAAAAGCAAGAAAATACAATTGGGTCTCAATTACCAGAATGCTAGCAAAATTTGCACAAACTAATAGCGAAATCACAGACGCTGTTAGATAAATGCTAACAAGCGGAAAAATAACAAATTGCTAAGACTGTCAATTCCAGCTCATAAAGTTATACAAGCATAGTCAATAGCTAACGAATCATTTTCGGTGAGTATGGAAGCCATTATAAGATATCTGATTTCAGTACAAAATATTTGCATTGCATACAAGTGTAACTTTATCACCTCATGTGCGCGGCACAACAGGGACTTGCCGATAGATAAAGAATGCTTTGGACTCACCTGCTGCTTTCTCGCGTTGTGCTATTTACAAACGAACGCGTGACACTGACTCAACTGTTCTGGGAAACTATGGTAATCTTCATAACATTAAATAATGTGACAGGTGAAATGTCACCTGTCACATTGTCACCTAAAGCGGGGGTGCCAAAACGTTTTCCCTTCCAGCATTTGGGAACATCCCACGCGTCTATTTATATGGGCAAACTGTTCACAGCTCTCGTTGGTAGAGATAATTTTGCATGTTTAAAGCATACTTTTCTGCATTTCTACACATTTTGTCATGGAGTGCAAAGAAAATGTTGCAGTTCTAAAGCAAAAATGTACAACAATATCTATGGGCTAAGAAACCTAAATAAATAAAAATGTTAGCTGACATTGGCTAGTTGATCTGGACATTTCTGACGAGTTATAAATAGCTTTCTAAGGTATGCAATGACTGACGTGACAAGAGGAAAACTGATGCACTAAACAATTTTGAAATTCTACTATTACAACTTTGAAGAGTAAGTTTAAAGCCGGGCTGAGTAACTCAATAAAAAAACTGCGCGCCCCAGTTTGGGAACCACTGTCCTAAAGAATTGCACAAGTTGACTGCAGGTAATTCAAATGGATTTAAAAACGTCAAAATAAATAGTTGACGGTGTTAAACCCATCCCGTGGCTTTTTCCAAATACCCCGATATACAAGTTATACCGCCCAAGCCTACTAACGTCCCAGTTGCTTTAACCGGCAGCATATCAATTGTCAAAATGAATATATTGCCACGGTTGAATTGATGTAGTTAAATCCTTCCTTTGTCTCCCCCTTCTTACTATTGAGAAAAAAATCCATATTGTGGTTTCAAAATGTATATTGCAAGGTAAGCGATCCCGGATAAAATTACAAAATAGAAAGACGTAGGGGGACTATCCGTACCAAACTTTAAAATGGTATTTCCAGGCACTAGAATTTTGTCCGATCCTAAATTGGTTTAGACATGATTATTCCACCAACTGGCTGAGGTATAGAGAGAAATACAGTGTATCCTATTGCCATGGAAGAGGTGGTCTTCACTGATATATCTGTTAAACAATGTAAACTATGCTTTGGTCCCATTTCTGCTCACACAATCTCTATTTGCTGCAAAAATTTCAAACAATGTAACTGGGAATCAAAATGGCATGCCCATACTCCAATATTTCACAATAATGCCTTGTGATCTGAAGGTTTTGCATAACCTCAATGGTACACATGTGGAATCCATATCCTTGCAAATATCATGGACAGTAATGGCTTGAGAACCTTCCAAGATTTGAAAGACACATACATTACCATGCAACTCCTTTTTTTATATTTACAACTTAGGTCAGCTATGCTGGCCTATGAAGTCCCTTGCCAAACCCAAGTCACGAACCATCCAATGATGGGATTTATAAATCAATTATCTGGGCTCCCAAAAAGATTGATCTCAATAATACAGTGCATTCGGAAAGTATTCAGACCCCTTCTCTTTTTCCACATTGTGTTACGTTACAGCCTTATTCTAAAATGACTAATAAAAATTGTTCCTCATCAATCTACACACAATACTCCATAATGAGAAAGCGAACAGTTATTGAATAAAAATAAAAAAATATCAGAAATACTGTATTTACATAACTATTTATTATTTACAGACCCTTTAATATGAGACTCAAAATTGAGAGCAGATGCATTCTGTTTCCATTGATCATCCTTGAGATGTTCCTACAACTTGATTGGAGTCCACCTGTGGTAAATTCAATTGATTGGACATGTTTTGGAAAGGCACACCTGTCTATATAAGGTCCCACAGTTGACAGTGCATGTGTAACCGATGTGAAATGGCTAGCTAGTTAGCGGTGGTGTGCGCTAGCAGCCTTTCAGTCGGTTACGTCACTTGCTCTGAAACCTAGAAGTAGTGGTTCCCCTTGCTCTGCAAGGGCCGCGGCTTTTGTGGAGCGATGGGTAACATTTACATTTAAGTCATTTAGCAGACGCTCTTATCCAGAGCGACTTACAAATTGGTGCATTCACCTTATGATATCCAGTGGAACAACCACTTTACAATAGTGCATCTAACTCTTTTAAGGGGGAGGGGGGGGTTAGAAGGATTACTTTATCCTATCCTAGGTATTCCTTAAAGAGGTGGGGTTTCAGGTGTCTCCGGAAGGTGGTGATTGACTCCGCTGACCTGGCGTCGTGAGGGAGTTTGTTCCACCATTGGGGTGCCAGAGCAGCGAACAGTTTTGACTGGGCTGAGCGGGAACTGTACTTCCTCAGAGGTAGGGAGGCGAGCAGGCCAGAGGTGGATGAACGCAGTGCCCTTGTTTGGGTGTAGGGCCTGATCAGAGCCTGAAGGTACGGAGGTGCCATTCCCCTCACAGCTCCGTAGGCAAGCACCATGGTCTTGTAGCGGATGCGAGCTTCAACTGGAAGCCAGTGGAGAGAGCGGAGGAGCGGGGTGACGTGAGAGAACTTGGGAAGGTTGAACACCAGACGGGCTGCGGCGTTCTGGATGAGTTGTAGGGGTTTAATAGCACAGGCAGGGAGCCCAGCCAACAGCGAGTTGTAGTAATCCAGACGGGAGATGACAAGTGCCTGGATTAGGACCTGCGCCGCTTCCTGTGTGAGGCAGTGTCGTACTCTGCGAATGTTGTAGAGCATGAACCTACAGGAACGGGTCACCGCCTTGATGTGAGTTGAGAACGACAGGGTGTTGTCCAGGATCACGCCAAGGTTCTTAGCACTCTGGGAGGAGGACACAATGGAGTTGTCAACCGTGATGGCGAGATCATGGAACGGGCAGTCCTTCCCCGGGAGGAAGAGCAGCTCCGTCTTGCCGAGGTTCAGCTTGAGGTGGTGATCCGTCATCCACACTGATATGTCTGCCAGACATGCAGAGATGCGATTCGCCACCTGGTTATCAGAGGGGGGAAAGGAGAAGATTAATTGTGTGGCGTCTGCATAGCAATGATAGGAGAGACCATGTGAGGATATGACAGAGCCAAGTGACTTGGTGTATAGCGAGAATAGGAGAGGGCCTAGAACAGAGCCCTGGGGGACACCAGTGGTGAGAGCACGTGGTGCGGAGACAGATTCTCGCCACGCCACCTGGTAGGAGCGACCTGTCAGGTAGGACGCAATCCAAGCGTGGGCCGCGCCGGAGATGCCCAGCTCGGAGAGGGTGGAGAGGAGAATCTGATGGTTCACAGTATCAAAGGCAGCCGATAGGTCTAGAAGGATGAGAGCAGAGGAGAGAGAGTTAGCTTTAGCAGTGCGGAGCGCCTCCGTGACACAGAGAAGAGCAGTCTCAGTTGAATGACTAGTCTTGAAACCTGACTGATTTGGATCAAGAAGGTCATTCTGAGAGAGATAGCAGGAGAGCTGGCCAAGGACGGCACGTTCAAGAGTTTTGGAGAGAAAAGAAAGGGATACTGGTCTGTAGTTGTTGACATCGGAGGGATCGAGTGTAGGTTTTTTCAGAAGGGGTGCAACTCTCGCTCTCTTGAAGACGGAAGGGACGTAGCCAGCGGTCAAGGATGAGTTGATGAGCGAGGTGAGGTAAGGGAGAAGGTCTCCGGAAATGGTCTGGAGAAGAGAGGAGGGGATAGGGTCAAGCGGGCAGGTTGTTGGGCGGCCGGCCGTCACAAGACGCGAGATTTCATCTGGAGAGAGAGGGGAGAAAGAGGTCAAAGCACAGGGTAGGGCAGTGTGAGCAGAACCAGCGGTGTCGTTTGACTTAGCAAACGAGGATCGGATGTCGTCGACCTTCTTTTCAAAATGGTTGACGAAGTCATCCGCAGAGAGGGAGGAGGAGGGGGAGGAGGATTCAGGAGGGAGGAGAAGGTGGCAAAGAGCTTCCTAGGGTTAGAGGCAGATGCTTGGAATTTAGAGTGGTAGAAAGTGGCTTTAGCAGCAGAGACAGAAGAGGAGAATGTAGAGAGGAGGGAGTGAAAGGATGCCAGGTCCGCAGGGAGGCGAGTTTTCCTCCATTTCCGCTCGGCTGCCCGGAGCCCTGTTAACGATGCTTTGTGGGTGACTGTTGTTGATGTGTGCAGAGGGTCCCTGGTTCGCGCCCGGGTCGGGGCGAGGGGACGGACGTAAAGTTAAACTGTTACACATGTCAGAGCAAAAGCCAAGCCACGAGGTCGAAGGAATTGTCTGTAGAGCTCTGAGACAGGATTGTGTCAAGGCACATATCTGGGGAAGGGTACCAAAAAAACTTTTGCAGCATTGAAGGTCCCCAAGAACGCAGTGGCCTCCATCATTCTTAGATGGAATAAGTTTGGAACCACCGAGACTCTTCCTAGAGCTGGCTACCCGGCCAAGCTGAGCAATTGGGGGAGAAGGGCCTTGGTCAGGGAAGTGAACAAGAACCCAATGGTCATTCTGACAGAGCTCCAGAGTTTCTCTGTGGAGATTGGAGGACCTTGCAGAAGGACAACCATCTCTGCAGCACTCCACCAATCAGGCCTTTATGGTAGTGGCCAGACGGAAGCCACTCCTCAGTAAAAGGCACATGACAGCCCGCTTGGAGTTTGCCAAAAGGCACCGAAAGGAATCTCAGACCATGAGAAAGAAGATTATCTGGTCTGTTAGAAACCAGGCACAGCTCATCACCTGGCCAATACCATCCCTACGGTGAAGCATGGTGATGGCAGCATCATGCAGTGGGGATGTTTTTCAGCGGCAGGGACTCGGAGACTAGTCAGGATCGAGGGAAAGATGAACAGAGCAAAGTACCGAGAGATCCTTGATGAAAACCTGCTCCAGAGCCGTCAGGACCTCAGACTGGGGCAAAGGTTCACCTTCCAACAGGACAACAACCCTAAGCACACAGCCAAGACAACACAGGAGTGGCTTCGGGACAAGTCTCTAAATATCCTTGAGTGGCCCAGCCAGAACCCAGACTTGCACCCGATCGAACATCTCTGGAGAAACCTGAAAATAGCTGTGCAGTGACGCTCCACAGCCATCCTGACAGCATGAGAGGATCTGCAGAGAAGAATGGGAGAAACTCCAAATACAGGTGTGCCACGCTTGTAGCGTCATACCCAAGAAGACTTGAGGGTGTAATTGCTGCCAAAGGTGCTTCAACAAAGTACAAAGTAAAGGGTCTGAACACATGTCAATGTGATTATCCATTTTTTATTTTTGATATGTTTGCAAAAAGATCTAAAAACCTGTTTTTGCTTTTTCATTATGGGGTATTGTATGTAGATTTAGGGGGGGGACAATTTAATCAATTTTAGAATAAGGCTGTAACGTAACAAAGGTCTGAATACTTTCCGAATGCAGAGTACTTCCATTCATTTTTTAACTGGGCTACCGACAGACTAGTATTGTGAGGCAAAACAACCAACACGTACGTGTTCGTGAGAGTCTCATCTTTCCGTTGAGGGGTCTTAACAGACGTTTTCGTGTGAAGGCCGGTTTTCGGGATGTCTCGATCTAACTAACACCGTTCTAGCTCTGCTACCTTTCACCACAGATGCGGAAGGGCGACATCGGCGAATGCAGTGGATTTCTGTAGCTTAAATGGACAGATTTTGATGGGGATTTTAAAAAATAACGAATTAGATCGACTCTCGGGTTAACATACTAAAGGTTTTGCTAATCAAATTTCTGTATGGTATAGGTTAAGATAAGATCAGAGGAAGACTCACATGTCTGAACCAGCGACAGAGCCTCTCTCCTCCACTAAGCACCCCAGTCAAAGCTTCCTGTTGCTGCAACTATATAGCAAGAGGGAAAGGGGATGATAATACTGGACAAGTCTCAGAGAGGAACTAAATGTTTCACATCTTGTAACTTACATAAAATTATTGAGAGTATTTTCCTTCCTGGCTACAATGGTGTGATGTTTTAACTAACAGTCTATGTATGTGTCTGTCAATAATGTGGCTTTTCCACAATAGAAACACAAGAGTCTTTAGGTCAAACACCTGTGTAAAAACCCAGCAATGGAAAAGCCCTCTAAGTGGTCTCACCATCCTGTCCAGTAGAGCTGGAGCTATTGTCCTGACTATTGCCCAGAGAGGCGATCATGTTCCCCATCTGGGGGTACCAGGCAGTCTAAGTCAGCACCTTGGCTTTCTTGGTGGGGGGGGGTTCCCTTTAGAAAATAGAACAAGGAGTGGAGAAAAGGGTGTTGCTATATAAATGGCTATACAGTATAAAGTCTATACAAATCTAGCCTCACCACCTGTACACACAGAAAGACATTTTGTACTTGGAGGTCGATCATCACCTGTGCCTTGCTTCTCTCTCTCACCTGCAGCCGTGCCAGGATAGAGGACTTCTTGCAGTTGGAGGAGTAGGCTCTGGAGCAGGAGACGCTGCAGAAACGCTTGGTCTTGGAAAAGAAGGTGTCTCCGCTCCCAATGAAACCACACATCTCACACACCGCTGTGGAGAGAAGAGGATAAGAATATGTTACAGACCGGATCGGTGGTTTGGTGAGCTGTGATGAGTAGCCTTGTCTGGACCCAGAAGACTTGCGTTAGCTCCCTGATTAGCTTGATCAGCACGCTGATCAGCTTATATTAGAGATCCACACTACATGACCAAAAGTATGTGGACACCTGCTCATCGAACATCTCATTCCAAAATCATGGGCATTAATATGGAGTTGGTCCCCCGATTGCTGCTATAACAGCCTCCACTCTTCTGGGAAGGCTTTCCACTAGATATTGGAACATTGCTGCGGGGACTTGCTTCCATTCAGCCACAAGAGCATTAATGAGGTCGGGCACTGATGTTGGGCGATTAGGCTTGGCTCGCAGTCAGAGATCCAATTCAACCCAAAGGTGTTTGATGGGGTTGAGGTCAGGGCTCTGTGCAGGCCAGTCAGGTTCTTCCACACCAATCTCAACAAACCGTTTCTGTATGTATCTCACTTTGTGCACAGGGGCATTGTCATGCTAAAACAGGAAAAAGGCCTTCCCCAAACTGTTGCCACAAAGTTGGAAGCACAGAATCGGCTATAATGTCATTGTATGCTGTAGCGTTAAGATTTCCCTTCACTGGTACTAAGCGACATAGCCCAAACCGTGATAAACAGCCCCAGACCATTATTCTTCCTCCACCAACCTTTAAGGCTGGCACTATGCATTGGGGCAGGTAGCATTCTCCTGGCTTCCGCCAAACCCAGATTTGTCCGTCGGACTGACAGATGGTGAAGTATGGCTGCTCGGTCATGGAAACCCATTTCATGAAGCACCAGACGAACAGTGCTTGTGCTGATGTTGCTTCCACAGAGGCAGTTTGGAACTTGGTAGTGAGTGCTGCAACTGAGGACAGACGATTTTTACGCGCTACAGCCCTCGGTGGTCCCGTTCTGTAAGCTTGTGTGGCCTACAACGGCTGAACCGTTGTTGCTCCGAGACATTTCTACTTCCCAATAACAGCAGTTACAGTTGACCGGGGCAGTTCTAGCAGGGCAGAAATTTGACCGAACTGACTTGTTGGAAAAGTGACATCCTATGACATTGAAATTCACTGAGCTCTTCAGTAAGGCCATTCTATTGCCAATATTTGTCTATGGTGATTGCATGGCTGTGTGCCTGATTTTATACACCTGTCAGCAAACGGGTGGGGCTGAAATAGCCGACTCCACTAATTTGAATGGGTGTCCACATACTTTCGTATATATAGTGTAAGTTGTTGCATGGTGCAAACATAGAGATCCTATTAAAGTGTTCTAATTCCGAATTATATGGTTACATGGTATTTCAGATGCTTTGATAGCATATCCATCATTTACCACCATGCATGCAGTTGCAATTCTGATTTAACCAGATACATTGTCATATTTGTGTTGCATTGCAACATATAGGCTATTGAAATACAATTTTCATCAATTGCATTTTCCCAGACCCTGTCGATAATAGGCTATTCTATTCCCAAAAAATTGCAGCTGCGCTGGTATATTTTTTCGCATCACCTCTTCGCCCGCGACCACACCACACCACAACCAACAAGGGTTTGCTACCCGACATTTATGTTCACCTTATGGTAAGGGTGGCAGAAATGACGGTCGTGTACAATCATGGAAGATAAACCTTGGGACAATTTTCTCGCATCAAATGAGGCTAACGTTATATGAGTTTAGAGGAGAGCCGCTACGTGTGTCTCCCATACCGACCCCCCTCCTCCTCCGCTGGCAATTTATAAAGAACAAAAAATCAGACTAGGGAGGGGGTTGATACGCCGAAGCTGAAATCGAGAGGCGAACCCAGTTAAGGAGTATTTTTTTTACACGGGACTTCCCCAAAAGGAGGGGGAAAAGTCACAATTGTGGAATCAAAAAGAAAATTAAGGTTCAAAATACGTGAAAACGTCTCCGGTTGTGGATTCCGTATATATTTTTAATTCGAAAAAATATGGCCGAGAACGTTCTGGACTCTGGCCCGCCTTCAGCCAAGAGGCCTAAACTATCCTCTCCGGCACTTTCTGCCTCCGCCAGCGATGGAAACGGTAAATATTGTTAGATCTTTTTTTGTTAGGGGTATTGTTTTTTTTGTTTATTTTGTAGTATTTTCAATTATTGTGGTATTATTCGGAAGGAAAAGGGGCCGTGTAATTGCCCACTGTTTTTGTCGCGCTAGCTAGCGAATGTGTGTGTCGGACTTGCATAGCAGTAGGCTAGTAGTAATTTCAGCACTACGATGAACGCTGGCTAACTAGTTACGAATACGGGGCTTGCTGCATGGGTAGTTTGCTACATTATTTGTCGTTAGCATTTAGGTAATAAATACTGTCAGTTTAAGATGTTATGCCAATACGGCAAACATTATTTTAAATTATTATCCCCGAGATTGACAAGGACGCTTTCCTTTAAGCGACACAGAACTCGCTAGCTAATGTTAGCTAGCTAACTATTTTTAAGTAACTAGCTAACGTTAGCTAGCTACTGTAGTGATCGGTGTGGCAAATGGTTTTAAAAACATTTTATACTAAATGAGGTGGCTAATTCAGCTAAGTGGCAATCAATGAAACACATCGTTCAACTCGTTTACAAGTAAATTGGCTAATTCGCCTAGCCAAGTAACTTACTTTGCTAACTAGTTATTTTTTAGGTTGCTAGTGAGCTCTTTAGTCAGTTCGCTAGCGAACTTTCAAAGCGAGTTGTGACAAAGCTCTCATCGCCATTCAATGCTAACGCGTTAGCTAGCCCGTAAGCACACCAACTAAGGTTAACAGTTAACTGCAACACTGACGTTTTTACCTCCTCAAAGATAGTATTTAATAAAGTTAGTTAATTAACGTTAACTATATATATAACAAACGATAACGGTAGTTAGCAAACTAATTGGTGAAGTTTCGTTCACCTGGATACTTGTTAACGTTACATGTTTCCCACTAAGCTAACTTAGTTTTATTAACGATGACTAGCTAGCTAACGATGTTAATTACATAGCTAGCTACTACTGCAGCAGGCCCATGTAGCTAGCTTGCTGAATGAGTGATTATGTTCAAATTGTCATTAACTAGTTTTTCTGAAGATGTGTGGCAGAGACTGGAGGACTAAGGCTAACAACCTATACAAAAACGTAAAATTGCAGTGGTCAAACATAGAACTGGGCCACAGGATTTACCACTGTGATATGTTTAGATGGCCTTCTGCAGATGCTAAATAGCTAGCGAGTAGTAGTTTGAAATTGGACTTGAAACTGTTAGTTAATTTTGTCATTGCATTGCTAGCGAGCTACTGCCTCCCATTGCCCATATATTAGCAAACAGTACATGCTAAAGTCAGCCACTTGACAGAAAATACTTTGACGTCCCAAGGTACTTAATAACAGGAAATAATCCCGTGCCTGTACTGCTCTTTTGATATATTTTTTCTCTCGTAGTGTTAAGAGAATGCTGTGGCTGTCCAATTTCTCCAGGGAAGGTCCTGTAGGCCTATAGCAATTCATAAATTCTTTAGTTATTTAAAAAACGTTTTTTTAAATTGTTGCAACTTGCAGGCATTCTGTACCCCAATATTCAGTGCATATCAAAACGAGGCCTGCATTTGCAAATTGGATGGACACTACAGAAACTTACGTGACTTATGTCTTCAGGTGAGACACAATGAACTGCTTTCTGTTTGAGAGCATCTCAAGGTTTCAGCGGGTGACAATGTCAGTGGGGGGGCTTCTTTGTTAGAAGGCATGGAACCCCTGAATATAGCACAACAAAGAAGAAAAGCTTTTTCTTGACAATTGGTATAATTTTGTGACGCTCAGTCTTACCCCTGGGTTGTGTTCAATACTCTGGCACAGCTTTGCAAAATGTTTTGAAATGGACAACTTCCCGTTAGGGGCCTCGACCCGCAGTGTCGAGGCCCCTCTGTTTTTCTCAGTTTCAAGATGGTTTTCTCCCATTTGTTACCTACTGAACATGACACTGGCTCTCTGTGTCCAGAGGGTCTCTATGAACCTGGCTCTCTGTGTGGTGTTAACGCAGTGTCGAGGCCCATCTGTCACTCTGTGTGTAAAGCTCTGTCTGCGCTGTGCTAAATCACACTCGCGGTCTGGCACAGACCGTCCGAGGCCAGCCACTGTGTGTGTGTGTGTGGGAGAGTGTCTGTTTGAGCGGCCACCTTCATTTCAAAGCATTGCTTTTCCTCATTATACAAATGTAGTTCTCAGGCTATGCCGATTGGGCACCACCTTTGATGCGACCATGTATGACTGTTTGAATACAGTGCACTGGAATTGGTTTTGTTAATAGTCACTTATTGTTATGCCAGAAATGTACCCTGGCACACCTCTATTTCTCTCCTTTTCACTTTTTTCTCTTTCCTTATGTTCACAATCCCCCACTTGCTCTTTTTCTCCGTACTCATGTTTTCTCCCTCCCTGCACAGATTTCGGCTCGTTGTTCGACCTGGAGCACGACCTCCCTGACGAGCTCATCAATTCCTCTGAGTTGGGCTTGGTCAACGGAGGGGACCTCAGCCAGCTGCACACCAGTCTGGGGGGAGGAGGTGGGATGGGCCTGGGCCCTGGAGGAGGGGGTGGCCAGGACGCAGTGGCCAAGCACAAGCAACTCTCCGAGCTCCTTCGATCAGGCGCTCCACATGCCTCCACACAGCAGGGCCAGGGTGTGGTGGGCAGCCCAGGCGGGGCCAGCATGGGCCACCTGGGGAACATGAAGGTATCCCCTGGGCCCCAGGGCATGGGCCAGCAGCAACACCTCTCACCCCAGCAGCAGGCCAGCATGATGCAGCAGCAGGTGGGGATGGTGGGTGCCATGAACAGGGGCATGATTGGGGCCCAGAAGGGCAACGGACAGCAGCAGCAGCAAGCCATGATGGGGGGGCCGGTGATGAACGGATCCCCCAGGATGAGCTTCTCGAACCAGGGGATGGGGGGGAGCAGTAACATGCTGGCTGAGACTCTGCAGCAGCAGGGGGCCGGGGGACAGGCTGGACTCAGAGTACAGCAACCTGGAGCACTGAACAAGGTATGTATGGACCCTTCAGACAAGAGAGCGGAGATGTTTTTAATTTGCCTATTCTTTAGTTTAAGGACATTGAGATGGGCATCTTTAAGCCATCCTGACCAAGAAAGCTGCATGTGGTTATTTTTGCCTACACAATGTTAAAATTCAACAGTTTATTCACAAAAACAGGTTAAAAGAGCAGTTGTCATTATTCATATATTAAGGATGTTTTAATCAAGGTTTAAGAATGTACAATTCAAATTATTTGGGTTTTAGAGATCTAAAGCTGTGTGTAGTTAAAGGCTCTGTCAGGGAGGAGGAAGACTAGTAGAGTGCATGCCTGGGATGTGGAGGGAGGAAGCGAAATTATGAAGTCATTCGATTAACCCCTAGCCCTCGCGAGCAACCAGACATTACTACAAATTGGGAGCCACGTGGAAGCCCTTGATTATCAGTGGTCGTCTTATTCCAACATGTCAACATGAAATGTGGGGCAACCGTGGCATGGTGGAGTGATAATTGGTCTGCCTGTTCTGAGCCATCATTAATGATTTAATTGAACCCACTAATGTTACCTGCTGCTAATTGATTTGAAACTAAGTACGTTGTCTCTCTTTAGAAGTAGTTGCTTTTAATTGGTGTGTAAACGGCGTGGCGGAGAAGTTGATTTGTGGTGAAAGGGAGATGGTTGTTCTTTTAGCTTTAATGGTCTTCACTGGGGCTGCAAATTTCCAGAGACTTGGCGATACGATATTATCATGATACTTAGGTGCCGATATGTCTTTTGAATCTCACGATTCTATATGTATTGCGATTCAATGTTCCAACCACTGCTGCAGAGTGTCAAGCGAGAGTCATGAGAACAAGTTTTGATCAGTTATGGAAATAAGTGCCCAAAACAAATTGGCTCCCTATTTAAAAGATTGAGAACAAACTATGAAGGAAAAATACTGGCTTTTTGGTGCAGGTATAGGAAACTGGCACAAAAATAATATTGCGTTGTCAAAACAATACGATATACCATAAAATATTATCTCCATATGTAACTATCGATTTACGTTTTTCTCCCATTACTGTTTTTCACACTTAGTGATTAATATCCCCGGGGTCGTGCTCATTTAACAGGACCACTCTCAGTCTGAAGAAATACAATTCAAGTGTTTTAAACACATTTTCTAACACATTGCATATAAAAACTGTTCAAATTTATGCCAATTTATTTCACTATTTTTCTCAATCCAATATGCTTTGTTTAAACCACACGTGTCATACTCATTCCACGGAGGGCCAAGTGTCTGCGTGTTTTCGATCCTCCATTGTACTTGATTAAGGTCATTAATTAGTAAGGAACTATCCACACCTGGTTTTCTAGGGCATAAAAAACAAAAATCTGCTGATTTAAACCATGCCTTCTCTAACCCTCCCTCCTGTCTTCCATTTCTGTGTCTCCATATCTTCTATACATTTTCCTGCCCATCCTCTTCTCAGATGGGTATGGTGGGTAACCCAGGCCCCTATGGAGGCCCCTACGGTGAGCAGCAGGCAGGCCCGGGCCTGGGGGGAGCAGGGCTGGGCCCTCCGCTCCAGAACAAAGGCTCCATGCCCAACAGCCTGGCCCAGTTCAGCATGGACAAGAAGAGCCAGCCCATGCAGGGCATGGCTGCCATGGTAAGGAAGTTAGATAGCTAGTCTCCTACCTATCATTTAAAACTTATCTGTCATGGATGCTGCCTTTTTGTGTACCAGTCAACCACACTGACCAACCCTGAACAGACTATCACGGTTGCAGTAACTTGTATATTTTCAATTATTTTATTTCCTCTTTCTATCCTCAGGCCACACAGCAGTCTGCCGCAGGTGTGGGCGGTGGAGCCGGAGGCACTGCAGGGGTGGTCCCCAACGCCCAGGGAGGCCTGGGGCCCGCCGTGACTGCAGCAGCTGGGGCGCCCCCTACCGCCGACCCCGAGAAGCGCAAGCTGATCCAGCAGCAGCTGGTACTCCTGCTCCATGCACACAAGTGCCAGCGGCGGGAGCAAGCCAACGGGGAGGTGCGCCAGTGCAACTTGCCACACTGCCGCACCATGAAGAACGTCCTCAACCACATGACCCACTGCCAGGCCGGCAAGTCCTGCCAGGGTGAGCTGATAAGACCCAGAATAGATAGACCTGCAAGATGGTTCCCTGTCACACCTTTACCTAAGATGTGTATGATATTCATCAAGAGCTCTCTGAAGTAATCATCACAATCTTTTTCTCACCCTTTTTCTTTTCCTTGTCTCTGCCCCTCTTCCCCTTCGTTCTCTCTCCTTAGTGGCTCACTGTGCGTCATCCAGACAGATCATCTCTCACTGGAAGAACTGTACGCGGCACGACTGTCCTGTCTGCCTGCCGCTCAAGAATGCCGGGGACAAGAGGAACCAGCAGTGTGAGTGTCTATCTGCCCATCAAACAATACTTTTCTCACTACCCCTCTCTCCCTCAGTCTGTTAGCTGGCTCGTGTAATAGTAGTACGCGTCTAGTCTTAGGTTTAGAGAGTCGTCACGTCTCAACTCTTTCAAGTAATGTCTATGGATGTACAGTGTGTTCAGACCCCTTGACTATTTCCACATGTTATGTTACAACCTTATTCTAAAATGGATTAAATAAAATATTTTCCTCATCAATCTACACACAATACCCCATAATGACAAAGCAAAATGTTTTTGCAAACTTATGAAAAAATAAACCAACAGATACAATATTTACATAAGTATTCAGACCCTTTGCTATGAGACTGAAATTGAGCTCAGGTGCATCCTGTTTCCATTGATCATCCTTGATGTTTTTACAACTTGATTGGAGTCCACCTGTGGTAAATTCAATTGATTGGACATGATTTGCAAAGGCACATACCCGTCTATAAGTTTGCGCAGTTTACAGTGCATGTCAGAGCAAAAACCAAGCCATGAGGTTTAAGGAGTTGTCCATAGAGCTCCGAGACAGGATTGTGTCGGCACCAATCTGGGGAAGGGTACCAAAAAAATTATGCAGCATTGCAGGTCCCCAAGAACACAGTGACCTCATCATTCTTAAATGGAAGACGTTTGTAACCACCAAGACTCTTAGAGCTGGCTGCCTGGCCAAACTGAGCAATTGGGGGAGAAGGGCCTTGGTCAGGGAGGTGACCAACATCCCGATGGTCTCTGACAGCTCCAGAGTTCCTCTGTGGACATGGGAGAACCTTCCAGAAGGACAACCATCTCTGCAGCGCTCCACCAATCAGGCCTGTATGGTAGAGTGGCAAAACGGAAGCCACTTCTCAGCGGCAGGGACTGGGAGACTAGTCAGAATCGAGGGAAAGATGAACGGAGCAAAGTACAGAGATCCTTGATAAAAACCTTAGGAGCGCTCAATACCTCTGACGGGGGTGAAGGTTCACCTTCCAACAGGACAACAACCCTAAGCACACAGCCAAGACAACGCAGGAGTGGCATCGGGACAAGTCTCTGAATGTCCTTGAGGCCCAGCCAGAGCCCGGACTTGCACCCGATCGAACATCTCTGGAGAGACCTGAAAATAGCTGTGCAGCAACGATCCCCATCCAACTTGACAGAGCTTGTGAGGATCTGCAGAGGAGAATGGGAGAAATGTGCCAAGCCTGTAGCGTCATACCGAAGACGACTCGAGGCTGTAATCGCTACCAAAGGTGCTTGAACAAAGTACTAATAAAGGGTCTGGACACTTATCTAAATGTGTTCTGTTTCTTTTTTTTATTTGTATACATTTCTAAAAACCTGTTTTTGCTTTGTCATTATGGGTATTTTGTGTAGATTGAGGGGGGAACGATTTAATCCGTAAGGCTGTAACTTGACAAAATGTGGAACAAGTCAAGGAGTCTGAAATACTTTCCGAATGCGCTGTATATAAGACGTCTAGATGCTTTGAGATTGATTTATAAATCAACAAGTTCATGATCTGCCATGAAGTTGTTGCCTTATAAATCAGTTGACTACATTATAAACTTTGACAGATGAATGCCTTATGTTCCCGACCTAGGCTTTTATAGCGTTCCTCCTAGAGGACAGAATTATTAATAATCTTGTCTACAGCTCTGCTAGGAGGTGCTGGTGTAGGTCTGGGTAGTTCCCTGGGCTCGGTGCCCGGAGGCCAGCCCAGCGCAGCCAATCTCAACCCCCCCAGCCAGATCGACCCCAGCTCAATTGAGAGGGCCTACGCCGCCCTGGGCCTCACTTACCAGGGCACCCAGATCCAGAGCCAGCCCAACCAGGCTTCTCTGCCCTCACAGGGTCTGCAGGGCCAGCCGGGCATGAGGCCGCTCAACCCTATGGGTAAGCTGTTAGTTGTCTAAAAGATAGTCAGGCTACTGTGTGTTTTTACCCCCATTTCGAAGTCCATGCCTTTAAACATATGGAGTTTTTTATTTATTTTTTCTGACTCAATGCCATAGGTTAACAAGTGGCCGGGTTCTACATGTTTCAATATTCAGGTGTCCTGTCTCCTTTAAAAAGAGAATGCCAGTGTTTTACCTTCGAAAATACAGAGAAAAGAGTCCCGTTTTGTGAATCATGTGTTATTATTGGTTTAAATAATTTTCTACACCAGGAGTGTGCATGGTCCTCTTGGGTTTTGAAGCCGTAACCAGTCTGTCCATAATAGTAAGGTTACACTGTTGCTTTCCCTAACTGAAACCGCCCCCTTTTGTCCACTTTAATGGGAATTACACACACACACACAAACACACAGATGTTTTATTTGTCTACATTTTGGTGTAGTCGACTTTTCCCCCCAAGTCACTTGAAAATAAAACGTGTGGTGGGAGTAATTTCTATCATTGACTTCTAAGTAATGTTTTAACAACTTTATTCTCATAACCACAAACAAAAGGTAATGTTGAATATTATTTGTGCAAAACCCGTGTGTGAATTTTTATTTCACCATGTTAGGGGGTAACCCGATGGGGGTGAATGGAGGAATGGGTGTTTTACCCCAGAACCAGCAGGCCAGCCTGCTGCAGGACACCATGCTCCACCTCAACATGAACTCCCAGGGGTGAGTCGCAGACCTGCATTAAAATATAATTATTTGCTCTCTTAAATACTTCTACCTGCACTTGATTGAGCATGCCCGGTGCAATAGAATTGTCCCAGAACTGCAAATCTCCACCCATCTGACACTTCGGCCAGGCGCAAACTTTGTTCTCTCTGTGTGTTCTAGTCTGATGAATGATGCGGGTGGGACGGGTAACATGGGCTCCATGCCCATGGCGACCCCACCCTCTGCAGCAGGTATGAGGAAGAGTTGGCACGAGGACATCACCCAGGACCTGAGGAACCACCTGGTGCACAAACTGTAAGTGGCCGGGAGGGACAATACAGCCTCTGGATGGGACCTAAAAACACCGTGTCTCTGGGGGCCCATGCGCCTGTCATCGATGTCAAAAAATGGTTCTGCATTTAATAAATTGATAACCCTCCATAAAGTATTTCATAAACCTTTTTCATTTCCATATGTACTAGGAAGCTAAGTGTTTGTTTCTTGGGCTTCAGGAATGTGACTGATTTGAAAGTATAAGGGCATATCAGTGAACAAATGCCGTGGTCAAGGCTACTAGTGGAGCTTACCCGGGTTTTCAAAAGCGCATATCAGACCGAGAGCCTAATGCTTCTTAGGTAAATCAAATGTTATTGGTCACATACACATATTTAGCAGATGTTGCGGGTGTTGCGAAATGCTTGTGTTCCTCGCTCCAACAGTGCAGTAGTATCCAACTATTCACAATGCACACAAATCTAAAAGTAAATGAATGGAATTAAGATATATATATATATATATATGTATATTACTATAACAAGCAATGTCGGAGTGACATTCACTAAAATACAGTAGAAAAGAATACAGTATATACAGTTGAAGTGGGAAGTTTACATACACCTTAGCCAAATACATTTAAACTCAGTTTTTCACAATTCCTGACATTTTTTATCCTAGTAAAAATTCCCTGTCTTGGATCAGTTATGAACAACACTTTTATTTTAAGAATGTGAAATGTCAGAATAATAGTAGAGAATGATTTCTTTCATCACATTCCCAGTGGGTCAGAAGTTTACATACTCAATTAGCATTTGGTAGCATTGCCTTTTTAAATTGTTTAACTTGGGTCAAACGTTTCGGGTAGCCTTCCACAAGCTTCCCACAATAAGTTGGGTGAATTCTGGCCCATTCCTCCTGACAGAGCTGGTGTAACTAAGTCAGGTTTGTAGGCCTCCTTGCTCGCACACGCCTTTTCAGTTCTGCCCACACATTTTCTATAGGATTGAGGTCAGGGCTTTGTGGTGGCCACTCCAATAATTTGACTTTGTTGTCTTTAAGCCGTTTTGCCACAACTTTGGAAGTATGCTTGGGGTCATTGCCCATTTGGAAGACCCATTTGCGACCAAGCTTTAACTTCCTGACTGATGTCTTGAGATATTGCTTCAATATATCCACATAATTTTTCTCCTTCATGATGCCATCTATTTTGTGAAGTGCACCAGTCCGTCCTGCAGCAAAGCACCTCCACAACATGATGCTGCCACCCCCGTGCTTCATGTTTGGGATGGTGTTCTTTGGCTTGCAAGCCTCCCCCTTTTTCCTCCAAACATAACGATGGTCATTATGACCAAACAATTCTATTTTTGTTTCATCAGACCAGAGGACATTTCTCCAAAAAGTATGATCTTTGTCCCCATGGCGGTTTTGGAGCAGTGGCTTCTTCCTTGCTGAGTGGCCTTTCAGGTTATATTGATATAGGACTCATTTTACTGTGGATATAGATACTTTTGTACCTGTTTCCTCCAGCAGCTTCACAAGGTCCTTTGCTGTTGTTCTGGGATTGATTTGCACTTTTCGCATCAAAGTACGTTAATCTCTAGGAGACAGAACGCGTCTCCTTCCTGAGAGGTATGACGGCTGCGTGGTCCCATGGTGTTTATACTTGTGTACTATTGTTTGTACAGATGAACGTGGTACCTTTTCAGGCGTTTGGTAATTGCTCCCAAGGATGAACCAGACTTGTGGAGATCTACAATTCTTTTTCCTGAGGTCTTGGCTGATTTCTTTTGATTTTCCCATGATGTCAAGCAAAGAGGCACTGCGTTTGAAAGGTAGGCCTTGAAATACATCCACAGGTGCACCTCCAATTGACTCAGACTAATTGACATTTATCAGAAGCTTCTAAAGCCATGACATTCTGGAATTTTCCAAGCTGTTTAAAGGCACAGTCAAGACCCACTGGAATTGTGATACCGTGAAATAATCTGTCTGTAAACAATTGTTGGAGAAATGACTTGTGTCATGCACAAAGTAGATGTCCTAACCGACTTGCCAAAACAAATTATAGTTAACAAGAAATGTGTGGAGTGGTTGAAAAACGAGTTTTAATGACTCCAACCTAAGTGTATGTAAACTTCCGTCTTAAACTGTACATATGAAATGCTTTATGTAAACATTATTAAAGATACCAGTGATTCTATGTACATAGGGCAGCAGCCTCTAATGTGCAGAGTTGAGTAACAGGGTGGTAGCCGGCTAGTGATGGCTAATTAACAGTCTGATGGCCAGTTGAGAGAGAAGCTGTTTTTCAGTCTCTCGGTCCAAGCTTTGATGCACCTATACTGACCTCGCCTTCTGAATGATAACAGGCCGCGGCTCGGGTGGTTAATGTACTTTTTGGCCTTCCTGTGGCATCAGGTGCTGTAGATGTCCTGGAGGGCAGGTAGTTTGCCCCCGGTGATACATTGGGCAGACTGTATCACCCTCTGGAGAGCCTTGCGGTTTCGGGTGGTGCAGTAGCTGTACCAGGCGGTGATACAGGATGCTTTCTATTGTGCATCTGTAAAAGTTTCTGTGGGTCTTTGGGGCCAAGCCACATTTCTTCAGCCTCTTGAGGTTGTGGAGGGGCTGTTGTGCTGCCTTCACACTCTGTGTGGGTGGACCATTTCAGATTGTCAGTGACGTGTTATCCGAGGAACTTGAAGCTTTTCAACTTCTCCACAGCTGTCTGGTCGATGTGGATAGTGGCATGCTCCCTCTGTTTCCTGAAGTCCACCATCTGCTCCTTTTGTTGACGTTGAGTGAGGGGTTATTTTCCTCGTTATTGTTGGTAATCAGGCCTACTAATGTGTCGTCTGCAAAGTTGATGATTGAGTTGGAGGCGTGCATGGTTATGGGTGAACAGGGAGTACAGGAGGGGGCTGAGCACGCATCCTTGTGGGGCCCCAGTGTTGAGGATCAGCAAAGTGGTGTTTCATACCTTCACCAGCTGGGGGTGGCCCATCAGGAAGTCCAGGACGCAGTTGCACAGAGCGGGGTTCAGACCCAAGGCCCAAGCTTAATGATGAGCTATAGTCAATGAACAGCTTTCTTACATAGGTATTCCTCTTGTCCAGATGGGATAGGGCAGTGCGATGGCAATTGCATCGTCTGTTGATCTATTGGGGCGGTATGCAAATTGCAGTTGGTTTAGGATGTAAGGTGTAGGTGAAATAATCCTTAACTAGCCTCTCAAAGCACTTCATGATGACAGAAGTGAGTGCTACGGTGCGATAGTCATTTAGTTCAGTTACCTTTTTGCTTTCTTTGGTACAGGACATCTTGAAGCAAATGAGGACAGCAGACTGGTATAGGGATGCAGCCTTGCAAGGTTTAACATGCTTAAATGTCTTACTCATGTCGGCCACAGAGAACGAGAGCCCACAGTCCTTGGGAGCGGGCCGCGTCGGTGGCTCTGTGTTATCCTCAAAGCGGACGAAGGTGTTTAGCTTGTCCGGGAGCAAGATGTTGGTGTCCAATGCTGGTTTTCCCTTTTTCTAATCAGTGATTGTTTATAGACCCTGCCACATACGTCTCTAGGGATGCAACGGTACACCGTATGTTATCGAACTGTTCGGGACATCCCCTACGGTTTAATACGCACACATGAACTGCGGAATTATGGTATGCCTGTCATTTTCCTATAATTTCCAAAACTTGCTTATTGCGGAGCAGACTACACGCACGTTGTACATTCTGATCCACAGAACCAGACGCGCGGCTTGTGGATGTTAGGGGGCTCATGAGGGCTGACAAACTTTACTCCACAGGGACGTCTCAATGTAGTGACCGCAACCCCCTCCCCCTTAAACAACTAATGGATGATTTGCAATGACATCTCAGTAGGAAACATCCCTAAAGGGGCCCCATGAAGAACGGGGAAACTAATAACAAATACTCTCTCAGCTTCATGACATTGGCTAGCGAGACGGAGGGAAGCAAATTTGAAGAGGCACCGACGTCTTTTAAATCCTCTGTGTGGGAACATTTTAATTTCAGCGTTCAATACGATGAAGAGGATAGACTATAAACAAAGTACAGTCTGCAAGCATTGCTTTGCCACTTGTTGGCTATTTAAGTGGAAACACTTCTAACCTGTCGTCGCCATCACCTGGCCATGGCCGAAAAACAAAAATTACGAAAGTGGTGGGGGTATTCGTAGCCGAAGATTTGCAGTCCTATTCGGTGGTTACTGACTTGGGATTTCGTCACCTGATTAAAAAATAAAAATGAACCGCGTTACGATGTCCCCTCCTGCACAAATTTCAGCAGCAAATTAATTTCTAAACTCTATGAAACATCACAGAGAAATTGAAAATGAATTGACACATCCACCCTATCTAGCTCTCTCCACTGATAGTTGGACCTCCAGAGAAACTCAAATCTACCTCGCTGTGACGGATCACTATGTTCTGGATTGGGAGATGACGAGCTACAGGTTGTCAAAGCTTAGGATAACTTAGTTTTTCTCCGCTTGATTTCATACAGTAGAGACAGAAACCAGGCCTAGTCAGTCATGCTGCTATTTTTCTGAACGTAAATTTGTTTTGTTTTGTTTTTTGTCTAAGAGTTTGTTTATTATCAAGATACCGAAACGTACCGTTACCATGGCCCACAAACTGATACATACCGAAGGGTGGGCCCACTTTACCATTGCATCCCTGTGTCTGAGCTGTTGAATTGCGACTCCACTGACTCTGTATTGACGTTTTGCCTGTTTGCTGTCAATCCACGGTTTTTGTTTTGAGTAGGTTTTAATAGTCAGTGGGAGCAACATCGCCTATTCACTTCCTGATGAACTGAGTCACTGTGTCCGTGTATACGTCAATGTTATTCTGAGGCATCCCGGAACATATCCTAGTCCGCGTAATCAAAACAATCTTGAAGCATGGATTCTGATTGGTCAGACCAGTGTTGAATAGACTTCCTGTTTGAGTTTCTGGCTATAGGAAGGGAGGAGCAAAATGGAGTTGTGATCTGATTTGCCGAAGGGAGGACGGGGATGGCCTTAGCCATTCCGGAAGTGGGAGTAACAGTGGTCAAGCATTTTTGCAGCACGAGTACTACAGGCAATGTGTTGCTAGAACTTTTGGATGCCTTTTCCAGCTACAATAATATAACAATATTCCTGTCTGCGCAATGTACTGAGAACCTAGCTAGCTGTTTGGAAGTGAACAGTATATCCAGAGAGAGCCATGATTCAGTTAAACCGAGTATGTTACAGTTCCTAATGTCTCTCTGGAAGGAGATCCTCACCATGAGCTCGTCTACTTTATTATCCAAAGTCTGAACATTAGCAAGTAATATACTCGGAAGTGGTGGATGGTGTAAACCTCTTCTCCGCCAGCAGCATCTTGGAGCAGCCTCGGGAATAACTTAAATTGGGGGGGTATGAACATAGGCTCCAACTCGGGAAAGTCGTAATGCTGGTGAGTTACCGCCGCTCTGATATCCAAAAGTTATTTCCGGCTGTATGTATTAACGCCAAAAAAGTTCTGCGCTAATAATGTAAGAAATAACCAAACCCCAAAAAATAATACTGCAGTTGCTTAGAAGCAGAGCTGCCATGAAACGTTCTTTGAGTTTTAATTTACAAATGATGCTTCCACAGAAGCGTCCGTTACCAGGATGGTAAAACGGCTTGATCGCCGTAGCAACATCAGGGAAACTGGGCAGAAGGGTTTGGTGCTTCAAATACAGCAGTTCGGCAACATCTTTAATTGAGGCTCTCATTCTCCTTAGTTGCCGGCCTCAACACGTTACAGATAGATGAACTGTATAGGATACTCTGGGGACATGACATTGTCTAGATGCAAACAAATATCATATTTGGCTGACAACGGCTCTTGAGGGGTTGAACAAAAAAAGCAGTTTGCGATTTCGTTCATACTGGTGAATCGGCATTTGAGTTGTGGTTGCAATATCAACAATCCCTTATCTCTGGTATACAGTGCATTCGGAAAGTATTCAGACCCCTAGACTCTTTCCACATTTTGTTACGTTACAGCCTTACTCAAAAATTGATTAAATAAAAATGTTCCTTATCAATCTACACACAATACCCCAGAATGACAAAGTAAAAACAGGTTTTTAGAATTGTTTGCAAATTTATACCTAAAATACCTTTTTTTATTCAGACCCGTAGTGATGAGACTCGAAATTGAGCTCCGGTGCAATCGGGGGAGAAGGGCCTTGGTCAGGGAGGTGACCAAGAACCCGATGATAACTCTGACAGAGCTCCAGAGTTCCTCTGTAGAGATGGGAGAACCTTCCAGAAGGACAACCATCTCTGCAGCACTCCACCAAATAGGCCTTTATGGTAGAGTGTCCAGACAGAAGGCACTCCTCAGTAAAAGGCACATGACAGACCGCTTGGAGTTTGCCCAAAGAACTCTGACCATGAGAAACAAGATTCTCTGGTCTGATGAAACCAAGATTGAACTCTTTGGCCTTAATGTCAAGTGTCACGTCTGGAGGAAACCTGGCACCATCCCTACGGTGAAGAATGGTGGTGGCAGCATCATGCTGTGGGGATGTTTTTCAGCAGCAGGGACTGGGAGACTAGTCAGGTTTGAGGGAAAGATGAATGGAGCAAAGTACAGAGATCCTTGATGAAAACCTGCTGCGGAGCACTCATTACCTCAGACTGGGGCGACGGTTCACCTTCCAGCAGGACAACGACATCCAAGACAACGCAGGAGTGTCTTCGGGACAAGTCTCTGAATGTCCTTGAGGGGTCCAGCCAAAGCCCGGACTTGAACCCGATCGGACATCTTTGGAGAGACCTTAGCTGTGCTGCATTCAACCTGACAGAGCTTGAGAGGATCTGCGGAGAATAATGTATTTGGGGAGATAATACCAGAGTCTGTAATCGCTGTATAAGGTGCTTCAACCAAGTAGTGAGTGAAATTTGAAGACTTATGTAAATGCGATAGATCTTTTTTTAAATTAAAATTATTGCTAACATTTCTAAAACCCTGTGTTTCTTTGTCATTATGGGTTATTGGATTGTAGATTGAGGAATATATATTTTTTATCCATTTTAGAATAAGGCTGTAACGAAACAATGTGGAAAAGGTCAAGGGGTCATAGTTTCCGAAATCACTGTGTCTTGGCATGCATCATTCAAGACAGTTTAAATTATGTGCAGCGCAATTGACACAACACACACCATCTCAGGAAAGACTATCTGGGTTGCCAATAATCAGTATAGAAAACAGTTGGGCAGTGGACCTGGACCTACAGGCTGTGGTGAAAACCGTCCAAAAAAGGACTTAATGAGATCATGGTAGTCTCAAGTTGAGTTGAATTTACTTTACTTTAAATATTGAAGCCCTTTTGTGTGGGCTATTAGCCAGGCAACCTGCTGAGTTCAACATATATAGTGGCTGAATTTATCCTCAAGCAGACTACTTTTTCCCTAATTGATAGGCTATTTGATTTGTATTTTTTTTATAAGGTTTATAAATGGTAGCTAAATATATACCGTTTTTAAGTCGGAAGTTTACACACTTAGGTTGGAGTCATTCATTTGTTTTTCAGCCATTCCACAAATTTCTTGTTAACAAACTATAGTTTTGGCAAGTTGGTTAGGACATCTACTTTGTGCATGACACAAGTAATTATTCCAACAATTGTTTACAGACAGATTATTTAACTTATAATTCACTGTGTCACAATTCCAGTGGGTCAGAAGTTTATACACTAAGGTGACTGTGCCTTTAAACAGCTTGGAAAATTCCAGAAAATGATGTCATGGCTTTAGAAGCTTCTGATAGGCTAATTGACATCATTTGAGTCAATTGGAGGTGTACTTGTGGATGTATTTCAAGGCCTACCTTCAAACTCGGTGCCTCTTTGCTTGACACATTGGGAAAATCAAAAGAAATCAGCCAAGACCCCAGAAAAAAAATTGCAGACCTCCACAAGTCTGGTTCATCCATGGGAGCAATTTCCAAATGCCTGAAGGTACCACGTTCATCTGTACAAACAATAGTATGCAAGTATAAACACCATGGGACCACTCAGCCGTCATACTGCTCAGGAATGAGGCGCGTTCTATCTCCTAGAGATTAACGTTCTTTGGCGCAAATAAATCCCAGAACAACAGCAAAGGACCTTGTGAAGATGCTGGAGGAAACGGGTACAAAAGTATTTATATCCACAGTAAAAGGAGTCATATATGAACATAACCTGAAGGGCCGCTCAGCAAAGAAGAAGCCACTGCTCCAAAACCGTCATTAAAAATGCCAGACTACGGTTTGCAACTGCACATGGGGACAAATATCGTACTTTTTCAAGAAATGTCCTCTGGTCTGATTTAACAAAAATAGAACCGTTTGGCCATGATGACCATTATGTTTGGAGGAAAAAGGGGAGGTTGCAAGCCAAAGAATACCATCTCAACTGTGAAGCACGGGGGTGGCAGCATCATGTTGTTGGGGGTGCTTTGCTGCAGGAGGGACTATACAAAATAGATGCTATCTTGAAGGAAATTTGTGGATATATTGAAGCAACATCTCAAGACATCAGTCAGGATGTTAAAGCTTGGTCGCAAATGGGTCTTCCAAATGGACAATGAGCCCAAGCATACTTCCAAAGTTGTGGACAAAAGGACAACGAAGTCCAGTTATTGGCGTTGCCATCACAAAGCCCTGACCTCAATTTGTTAGCAGAACTGAAAAAGCGTGTGCATGCAAGGAGGCCTACAAACCTGACTCCGTTACACCAGCTCTGTCAGGAGGAATGGGTCAAAATTCACCCAACTTATTGTGGGAAGCTTGTGGAAGGCTACCCAAAACGTTTGACCCAAGTTAAACAATTTAAAGGCAATGCTACCAAATACTAATAGAGTGTATGTAAACTTCTGACCCACTGGGAATGTGATGAAATAAATAAAGCTGAAATAAATCTCTATTCTGACATTTCACATTCTTAAAATGAAGTGGTGATCCTAACTGACCTAAGACAGGGACATTTTTACAAGGATTAAATGTCAGGAATTGTGAAACTGAGTTTAAATGCATTTGGTTAAGGTGTATGTAAACTTCCGATTTCAACTGTAGCTATAGATTGTACACTCACTGCAGAATGAAACAGTCCCTGGTATTGTAGTGTTTTGAGGGTGGACTGTCTGTATTTGCCATTAATATACTGATTTTACACCATCAAGCTGGGAGAGAGCTTGCCTGGAAACTCGACTTTGAATTGTATTGAATTCTACATCGGCCGACCACTATAAGCCAGAATGTTGAATAAAATTATATTTTAACATACTTCACTGGTTGTCTGTGCGGTTGTTCCTTTTGGCGCTAGGAATGTGCGCTGGTAGTGCGTTTAGTTTTCTATCACCTGAAGCCTGCTCAGAACCATGGAACATGTGCACGAGCTCTGCAAGGATGTCTGAGTCTCGTGCAGGTGTTAACTTGTGCACATGCTTCAGGTGATAGAAATCTGAATGCACTACCAGCACTTTGGAAAGTTGATGTAATTGTACTTTCCTGTGGAAATATTGTCATATTCCTACTGCCAAAAGGACCAACCACACGGACAACCTGTAAAGTACTGAGGGTTACAGGGAAACTGCGTTACGCCAGTGGTCCATTAAACATTTTTTTTAATTTTTTTTATTAAAATAGTTTTTAGGACAGAAACCTGTCCTTTAAAAAAAATGACATATACCAGATATAAAGTATGTAGAAAAGATAAAGGAGCTATTCGTTATCAAATGATCTTAGAACTAACAATCACCTAAATAAAAACTAGACTCAGGGAGAACCTTAAAAAAATGTCATGGCATGGGGACCCCATTGATTTGTATAATATTTGAGTCACTCAGATGGCTCATGCCATGTATAAGAACATGGCAAAATGTGTAGAATTGCAGGAAAAAAAGCTTTATAAACTGCAACATTGTCTCTGCGGCCAAGAGGGCCTACATTTTTTGGGGTCAGAAGTTCGTGCCATTGGCCATGCCCAATGCTTTGCCACCACTGTAAGAACATTGGAAAATTTAGTTGCTAGACAAATAGTCAATACACTGAACAAAAATATAAACGCAACATGTTACGTGTTGGTTCCATCTGGACAAGCGGAATACCTATGTAAGAATTATGTTTATTCACTATAGCTCAGCATTCAACACCATAGTACCCTCCAAGCTCATCATTAAGCTCGAGGCCCTGGGTCTGAACCCCGCCCTGTGCAATTGGGTCCTGGACTTCCTGGCCTGTTTCCCCAAGGTGGTGAAGGTAGGAAACATCCCCTTCCCTCCTCTGATCCTCAACACTGGGGCCCCACAAGGGTGCGTGGCTCAGCCCCCTCCTGTACTCCCTGTTCACCCATGACTGCGTGGCCATGCACGCCTCAAACTCAATCATCAAGTTTGCAGACGACACAACAGTAGTAGGCTTGATTACCAACGATGACTAGACAGCCTACAGGGAGGTGGTGACGGCTCGGAGTGTGGTGCCTGGAAAACGACCTCACTCAACTTCAACAAAACAAAGGAGATGATCATGAACTTCAGGAAACAGCAGAGGGCCCCCCCCCCCCCCCCCCCATCCACGTCAAAGGGACAGAAGTGGAGAAGGTGGAAGGCTTTAAGTTCCTAGGTGTACACATTACAGACAAACTGAAATGGTCCACCCACACAGACAGTCTGGTGAAGAAGGTGCAACGGAGCCTCTTCAACCTCAGGAGGCTAAAGAAATTTGGCTAGTCACCTAAAACCCTCACAAACTTTTACAGATGCACAATTGAAAGCATCCCGTCTGGCTGCATCACTGCCTGGTACGGCAACTGCACTGCCCTCAACCTCAGGGCTCTCCAGAGGGTGGTGCAGTCTGCCCAAAGCATCACCAGGGGCAAACTACCCGCCCTCCAGGACACCTACAGCACCCGATGTCACAGGAAGGTCAAAAAGATGAGCAAGGACAACCACCACCCGGGCCACTGCATGTTCACCCTGCTATCATCCAGAAGGCGAGGTCAGTACAGGTGCATCAAAGCTGGGACCGAGAGACATCTATCTCAAGGCCATCAGACTGTTAAACAGGCATCGCTAGCACATTAGAGGCTGCTGCCTATTGGCATAGACTAGAAATCACTGGCCACTTTAAGGAATGGAACACTAGTCACTTGAGTAATGCCAGATATGTAAACATTATTAATCTCGTATGTATATACTGTTTTTCTATACTATTCTACTATATCTTAGTCTGTTCCGATCTGACATCGCTCGTCCATATGTGTGCGTGTGTATATAGTTTTAATTCATTCCTACTTAGATTTGTGTGTTTTGGGTATATGTAGTGTAGTTTGTTAGATATTACTGCACCGTCGAAGCTAGAAGCACAGGAATTTCACTACACCCGCAATAACATCTGCTAATCACGTGAATGTGACCAATAAAATTGTATTTGTTTCATGACCTGAAATTGAAAATCCCACACTCACAAAGCATATTTCTCAACTTTTGTGCTCAAATTTGTTTACATCTCTGTTAGTGAGAATTTCTCCTTTGCCGAGGTTATCTAGCCACTTGACAGGTGTGGCATATCAAGAAGCTGATTAAACAGCACAATCATTACACAGGTGCACCTTGTGCTGGGGACAAAAGGCCACTCTAAAATGTGCAGTTTTGTCACAATACAATTCCACAGATGTTTTGAGGGAGTGTGGCAATTGGCATGAACAGGCCACATTTCACAGTAAACTCACATCTTCTGTTCCATGCAGCGTACAACTATAGAATACAGACTGACAAACACTGATCACATTCACCACTGTCAACCAGCTCAGACACAGCAAGCTGTGATTCAGTCTGCTTACAACACACTTCACTGCTCTATCTCCCCTAACTTTCCTCTAAAAGGATTCTCAATGGAACAAAATGAAAGTTAAAACGGGTTTGTTTTAACTGAAATTTGCTTTACATCGTACTCTCGTTCACATATCCCCCCCAGTTTCCACAATGTCTCTTGTTTCTCTGTGTAGGGTGCAAGCCATCTTCCCGACCCCGGACCCTGCTGCTCTGAAAGACCGGCGGATGGAGAACCTGGTGGCGTACGCTAGGAAGGTGGAGGGGGACATGTATGAGTCTGCCAACAGCAGGGTAAGCTGCTACACTGAGTAAAGATGCTCTTTTACTGAATTTCTGAGTGGGACTAACTTCCGACCATACTGCCTGGAATAAAAATAAACTTCTGTATTGTTTTGTGTATTTGTCTATTCCTATGTTCTAACTAATTTTCCCCCTCTCCTTTACACAATTTCACTTTCTATCATTCTCTCCCTAACCTTCATTTACCTCACTGTCTCCTTCACTCTTTCTTAATTTCTCATTCCTCTTCCCAGGCGGAGTACTACCACCTGTTGGCTGAGAAGATCTATAAGATCCAAAAGGAATTGGAGGAGAAGAGGCGAACGCGGCTCCAAAAGCAGGGTATGTTGATGTCTACATCAGGGCACACATGTAATATTACAGAACAGTTTTGGGACATAAAAATACTAAATCGCCAAGAATTCAGCAAAAATAGATGAATTCAGAAAATCTGTTTTTAAGTATTCCTACAAATAAAGAGATGTGATCGTGTCTCAATGTAATCAAGGTATGATGTTATTTTCAAATACGTTTTGGACTTGTGGTCATTTTGCTGGGTACAAATTTGTATAATTATGTTCTGGCCACCTGACCATCTGCTCGGACCAAAATCGTCCCATTGCTGAATCTAGTTGCATACCCCTGCTTTATAGTGCGACAACAGCAAGACATCCTCTCTTCCTTATCTCCATCTTCTCACCTCTGCACTCCTACAGATGGTCCACTCCCGGACCCTTCCCTGGTGCGGCCCGGTGGACCCAACCAGATGGTGACTAGGATGCAGAATCCGGCAGGTGAGTCCATGGGGACAGGAGAGGGGGGTTGCCACACAGAGACACAAAATTACTGGGCTGGTTTGTGTTTTAAGCTGGCACTCTTATGGTTGCTGTCTTGCGAGCTCCGAAACAACTTTGCTATTTTGGGGTTATTTTGGTGTTTATCTTTACGGAATGTATCCGCTATCATTTCTTATGATCGACAAGAACTTTTGGACATCAGATCGTCAGTTTCTAACTTAAATTCTGACATCGACTCATCTGCTTTGAGTTCTTTGTGTACCTCCAACCCAGTGTTCAGGCTACCCAAAAGGAAATGTGGGTTAAAAAGAGGCAGGAGAGCATCGTCCTGGTGAGACTAATGCTAAGGGAAAACCAGCCACTTCCCTCCATTCTGTGTTAGTCTGTTTTCTGAAACATGGGTTTCGGACAAGATTCCCCCGTGGATTTCCAACTTGATGGATTATCCATTCCCCCGAGTGAACAGGACATTGGATTAAAGGAAATCCAGAGAAGGAGGGGTATGTCTCTTCATCAACAACAAATGTTGTGCAGAATCTAGCGCAGTGCAAGTCTCAACCTATTGTTCACCCGTCTTGGAATACCTCATGGTCAAATGTTGACCCTTCTGCCACCCGAGAGTTTTCATCCGTTATCGTGACTGCCGTTTATGGGTATTTCTATAAATAAAGGGGCCAATGTGTGACATCAGTGTCTAAATTTCAAAATGGTTTGATATACAGTACCAGTCAAGTTTGGACACCTACTCATTCAAGAGTTTTTTTTATTTTTACTATTTACTACATTGTAGAATAATAGTGAGGACATCAAAACTATGAAATAACACAATCATGTAGTAACCAAAAACATGTTAGACAAAAATATATTTAAGATTCTTCAAAGTAGCCACCCTTTGCCTTGACAGCTTTGCACACTCTTGGTGTTCTCTCAACTGGCTTCATGAAGTAGTGACCTGGAATGCATTTCAATGAACAGGTGTGCCTTGTTAAAAGTTAATTTGTGGAATTTCTTTCCTCCTTAATGCATTTGAGCCAATCCGTTGTGTTGTGACAAGGTAGGAGTGGTATACAGAAGATCGCCCTATTTGGTAAAAGACCAAGTCCATATTATGGCAAGAACTGCTCAAATAAGCAAAGAGAAACGACAGTCCATTACTTTAGGACATGAGAAATTTCAAGAACTTTGAAAAAGTTTAAGTGCAGTGGCAATAACCATCAAGCGCTATGATGACACTTGCTCTCATGAGGACCGCCACAGGAAAGGACGACCCAGGGCTCCCGAGTGGCGCAGTGGTCTAAGGCACTGCATCTCAGTGCAAGAGGCGTCACTACAGTCCTTGTTTAGAATCCAGGCTGTATCGCTTCCAGCCGTGATTGGGAGTTCCATAGGGCGGCGCACAATTGGCCCAGCGTCGTCCGGGGTAGGCCGTCATTGTCAATAAGAATTTGTTCTTAACTGACTTGCTTAGTTAAAGGTTAAATAAAATAAAAAGTTACTTCTGTTGCAGAGGATTAGTTCCCCGCATCAGAAAATGCAGCCCAGAATAAATGCTTCAGAGTTCAAGTAACAGACACATCTCAATATCAACTGTTCAGAGGAGACTGCGTGAATCAGGCCTTCATGGTCGAATTGCTGCAAAGATACCACTATTAAAGGACACCAATAAGACGAAGAGACTTGCTTGGGCCAAGAAACACGAGCAATGGACATGGTGGAAACTGGTGGAAATCTGTTGTTTGGTCTGATGAGTCCAAATGAGAGATTTTTGGTTCTAACCGGTGTGTCTGATACGCAGAGTAGGTGAACGGATCTCCGCATGTGTGGTTCCCACCGTGAAGCATGGAGGAGGGGGTGTGGGGGTGCTTTGCTGGTGACACTGTCTGTGATTTTATTTAGAATTCAATGCACACTTAACCAGCATGGCTACCACAGCATTCTGCAGTGATACGCCATCCCATCTGGTTTGCGCTTAGTGGGACTATCATTTTGTTTTTCAACAGGACAATAACCCAACATACCTCCAGGGTGTGAAAGGGCTATTTGACCAAGAAGGAGAGTGATGGGAGTACTGCATCAGATGACCTGGCCTCCACAATCACCCGACCTCAACCCAATTGAGATGGTTTGGGATGAGTTGGACCGCAGAGTGAAGGAAAAGCAGCCAACAAGTGCGTAGCATATGTGGTAACTTCTTCAAGACTGTTGGAAAATCATTCCAGGTGAAGCTGGTTGAGAGAATGCCAAGAGTGTGCAAAGCTGTCATCAGGGCAAAGGGTGACTACTTTGAAGAATCTTAAATATAAAATATTTTAATTTGTTTACCACATTTTTGGTTACTACAGGATTCTATGTTTCATAGTTTTGATGTCTTCACTATTATTCTACAATGTCGAAAATAGTAAATATAAATAAACCCTTGAATGAGTAGGTGTCAACCTTTTACTGGTGCTGTACATTTAAATGTGATTTTCTTGCAGTTTCACATGTATAGTTAAAGGAATAAGAGTTTAGATAGGCACAATGAGACCATAACGCCTAGCAACAACAAAACATATACGTGTATTTTTTTGTTTGTTATGCCTAGTAGTTGGGTCTGTTTGCTTTAGTCAACTTCTATCATTTATAGCCATGTTAAACCTTCCAGAAGAATGATAAAGATCAACAGCCTTTTTTATAGTTCATAAAATAATTTCTTACAATAATATTAATACATTGGGTTCCGTCAAAGCATTGACAATAATGAAATCATTATTCAGTACACTTCAAGCTTTGTGTGTGTGAACTAGACATCGCATTTATTGTTTCCTCCACTCCTTGCTTCTCCTTTAAAGTGCATTGGAGCCCAATATGCTTTGAGAGGGAGGTGAGGAATGGATGAAACAAGAAGAATCTCTATAGCGTTTCCTTCATTCGTCATGTCCTCTCGCCGCCTCAAAAAAGGCGGGGACCTCTGACCTTCTCATGCAATGGGTTTTGAGAAGGAGACGAGGATGCAACAAATTGTATTTTACCTTTTATTTAACTAGGTAAGTCAGTTAAGAACAAATTCTTATATTCAATTAAAGAAATGCAATTGAGATTCTCCCAAGGACATAGGAAGCAAGTATTTGACAGCAAATTTGAGAGGGCCTGACTGACAATGGATGGGCATTTGACCGAAGGCGGCACTGGAAAAAAACTGCATTTATCTTTATGGCAACTGTGTAACAATGCCTAATATATCAACCATTACCGATAACTTATCCTAATTGCTAAATTGCCTCAATAATTAATTTAACTAGGCAAATCAGTTAAGAACAAATTCTTATTTACAATGATGTCCTAGGAACAGTGGGTTCAGGGGCAGAAGGACAGATTTGTACCTTGTCAGCTCGGGGATTCCATCCAGCTACCTGCTGCCCCCAGTATATATTCAGTCAAATGTATTGAAACTTAATAGCTGGGTTATATTATATCGTGGAACACAAGCTTTAAAAAAGTAGTAACATCAGCAGTGTGGGACTTGCTTGTAGAAGCCTATGGTTGTGCAATGGCATAGCCTTGTTTTTTTAAATTTAGCAGTCCAATTATTTCCTGACCCTTATCACAGTCCACCTTTTTTATAGTAAAAAAAAAACAGCCCCAGGATATAATCAGTAAAATAGAACAGAATAGTGCGAAGTAATTTGCGTCTCTCATCTGGAACAGTTATTCTTAGTGATTATTTGAAAAGTGGCTCAATTTGGCAAGTTGAAAGACACTTTTCAGGGTTACAAACCCAAATCTGTCTTTTTGATATACAGACTTAATTTAAGGAACTTGCATAATAAGCAATTCTGCATTGAACACTGCATGGGGATGTATTATGGCCGGACATCTGTTTGGCGAGTCGGCCTAGGCTTAATGATTCTGATAAATACTGTCTTTATAAAATATTGTTTTATAAAGACATGTTATTGTATATTTTCAGTGGAACCTGTATGTTTAGGGGGGTAATAGCCTAGGCTAACCAATTCTAAATACCACTAGCAGTTCACAATGTAGGGTTGTCACTAACGTTAGTTGCCACAGAGTCATAAACCCTACCTGTTTCTTCAATTTCCCTTCTTAAAATCGGATTTTAAACCTAACCACACTGTTAACCTTAAGACCAAAAAGCAATACATGTATGAATATTTATGATCTAGCCAATTTTGACTGGCTGTGGTAAGTAGTGATGAACTGCGAAGTAGCCTAAGCGGATAATGACGCAATTATTCCAAAACTACAGCTCATTGTTGCAACACCCACATTTCCCTACTTCAGTCAACCAGTCCATTTAGAATTTGTGATAAAACTGTTGTCATTTGGCAAGGACTATAGCTTGTGTATCCCATCAGTTATATACGTTTTTATAGGCATTTATTTAGGCACACACTGTGTGTGGAGGGAGCAGTTGTAACTCAATTGCGTGAGACAGGGGAAAGGGAATTTGGGGAGCAGAAGTGTGATGCTTGGTACATTCATATATTATTTTTTTTGTGTCCCTCAAATGCCAAAATGGAACACTAGTGTCAAAGCAAGTTAATGTAGACTTAAGGCAATTTCTTACAAATAGTTTTACAGTATTTGAAAAAGATGTTAAACATAGAGTTTTGATGACCGTTCAAGTACTCGATTTCTCAATCCCATTCCTATGACCAACTGAGCTACCATAATTCCCATGGCCTGTCAAGAAGCAACCCCTAGTCCCTACTACCCAGAGTATAGACACTTGTTGAGATCTGAGAGGGATTGATGGGTGAGAGCTACCCTCTGATAGGCTTGGAGGAATTTTTGCAATATTGGTTACACCTGTCCAATTCTCTCAGATCTCCACAAGTGTCTATGGGTTGTTTCTGGACCCTACAACCCTTCGGAGTGTGGTGGACCTACAGCTCCACACTTAAGGCATTTGTTGGATGTTTCATTCTATTGCTATACACACAGATTTGCACAGGTGTAAGCTGGACACACCTACTACACCCTATCAGACTGATGTGACGGTTCTGAGTAGCTGGAGACCTGTTGTAAATAGATATTTTTGTTAAAAAAAAAATATACATGTCTGCTGTACACACCTTGCTTCGTTCCAGCTAGTTATATGTGCAACCACTGACTAACTAGGGCAAGGGCAAGTCTCTAGTCTAGCAATAGATGCTGGTTTAGGCTGTATAGCATTTTGTTTAAAAATATATATATTTTACCTTTTATTTAAAGGCCATTTAAGTCATTGAAGAACAAATTCTTATTTACAATGACGGCCTAGGAACAGTGGGTTAACTGCCTTGTTCAGGGGCAGAACGACAGATTTTTACGTTGTCAGCTCGGGGATTCGATCTAGCAACCTTTCGGTTACTGGCCCAACGCTCTAACCACTAGGCTACCTGCCGCCCCAAATTTAATAAGCTTAACAGTGGATGGATAGGATATATCAGTCAGTTAACCATTTACAGTACCAACAGTTCATTAATAAGTCAATACACACTATCTTATGCAGAAAACGTACCTTATCATGGCACGGTAAAGGCAGTAATTAATTAATAGATCTATAGAAGGGTGCCCTTCTACTTTGAAAGGACGGGAAGTGTTGGCTGTGCGCTTGACCAGGCAACTAACCCCACCCACATTTGAACATCGAAATATCACGTTTTTGGGGTTTATATGCAAAAATGAAAAACAAGCAATTTAATAAAAAAAATATATATATAAAAAAAAATATATATATATATATATCAATTTCTGTTAAAAAAACAAAACAAGTTCACATTCTCAATTGCTCTGTATAAACTCGGAAAACAAACGATCAAAATGTACACTAATCTTACTTCAGGAATTTTGATTTGTCGTCCACGAAGTAGGCTAATTGTCTTGACCGCCGCAACAACAAAGACGCCAATGTTCTGTCAGTCCTCGAGATCAACATTAATTGCCGCACCTTGGCTGTTAAATCGCATGCAGTATCACACAAGCTCTTTATCACTTGACTGTCATTCAGAAAATCCTGATGTTGTGTGATTGTGTCCCCACGTAACTAAACAGCTAGACATCAAATGCGCATCAAACCACTTATGCGTAATTATTGAAGAACCCCGTTAATGGTGGTAGGGTTTTTAAAAACTTTTTAAAAATGAATCATAAAATGTACCCTTTTCTGTTTGAAGCATTGGATTTTGCATTCACATTGTTTTGGATACGTGTGCCAATAAACTGTTTTCACAGATACGAAATGTTAAGAGGTATCCATACAAAAAGAGTGACAGAAATATCTAGGACTTTCACAGGATCAAGGTCGAGGTGTAATTCAATTGTTAAATGCTTAGTATATGATATTACAAACAGCAGTATATGAAAGTGTTTTGTCACACGATTTATGCCAAATCTGTGAAGACTCCAAGCATGAGAAAGGGTTTAAACAGAGGTTTAAACCCTTTCTTGAATGAAAAATGAATGTGTTTATGCACTCGTTCTCTAATCAAACCGAATCGCACCGACTCGTTTCAAACTAAAATGTATCAGATGCCATGTATCCTCAAATGGAAATATGCATATCCCTAATTGCTATACTAGCGGGGTTCTCTGTATGCTATGATCCTCATGACTGTTTTCTTCAGGTATGAACCAGTTCAACCAGATGGGGATGCAGTCTATGGGCCAGAGGTCCACCCCTCCTCTCCCCCTCACACCCATCAACCAGGTCAGTGTGCTCAAGGCTTTACATGCACTTAATGGGCATAAGCCTTTCATTGGAAAATAAACCATTAAACCCAAATATAAAAGTTTGAGTCTTCAGTAGATCTTATAGACCTATTCCATTGCAAGAGGAACCATATGTCATAGCACTAATGTATACATTGATGTCACATACAGAGTAGTCCCTAGTATCCAAAGTGTCAAAGGACTAATATAAGCTCTATTGTAAACAATGCCTGTTGTCTCCTGTAGATGGGCATGGGGAACCCCAGGATGGGCCAGCCCAACGTGGGCCAGAACCAGTACCTTCCCCAGGGACAGTTCCCAGGCTCCAGCCCAGGACCAGGCCTCGGCACGGGGCAGCCCGGCATGGCACAGCCTGGCATGAACCAGCAAGGCAACCAGGGAGGCATGGCACAGGTGAGAGAGGTGGAAGTATGTGGTCTACGTCGATGGACAGATTGGGTACGCAAAAAGTATTGGTGCTTGACCACCCATATGAGGGCTTCAATGCTGTTTGTTTTAATTAGGGTTATAAACTACCCATAGTTTACTAAAGTTGCTGGAGTTTTCAGGCATTTTTGTAATTGCCCAGTCCAACCGGATTTAACAGTTTAAAAAAAAATATATACACTGCTCAAAAAAATAAAGGGAACACTTAAACAACACAATGTAACTCCAAGTCAATCATACTTCTGTGAAATCAAACTGTCCACTTAGGAAGCAACACTGATTGACAATAAATTTCACATGCTGTTGTGCAAATAGTATAGACAACAGGTGGAAATTATAGGCAATTAGCGAGACACCCCCAATAAAGGAGTGGTTCTGCAGGTGGTGACCACAGACCACTTCTCAGTTCCTATGCTTCCTGGCTGATGTTTTGGTCACTTTTGAATGCTGGCGGTGCTTTCACTCTAGTGGTAGCATGAGACGGAGTCTACAACCCACACAAGTGGCTCAGGTAGTGCAGCTCATCCAGGATGGCACATCAATGCGAGCTATGGCAAGAAGGTTTGCTGTGTCTGTCAGCGTAGTGTCCAGAGCATGGAGGCGCTACCAGGAGACAGGCCAGTACATCAGGAGACGTGGAGGAGGCCGTAGGAGGGCAACAACCCAGCAGCAGGACCACTACCTCCGCCTTTGTGCAAGGAGGAGCAGGAGGAGCACTGCCAGAGCCCTGCAAAATGACCTCCAGCAGGCCACAAATGTGCATGTGTCTGCTCAAACGGTCAGAAACAGACTCCATGAGGATGGTATGAGGGCCCGACGTCCACAGGTGGGGGTTGTGCTTACAGCCCAACACCGTGCAGGACGTTTGGCATTTGCCAGAGAACACCAAGATTGGCAAATTCGCCACTGGCGCCCTGTGCTCTTCACAGATGAAAGCAGGTTCACACTGAGCACATGTGACAGACGTGACAGAGTCTGGAGACGCCGTGGAGAACGTTCTGCTGCCTGCAACATCCTCCAGCATGACCGGTTTGGCGGTGGGTGGGTCATGGTGTGGGGTGACATTTCTTTGGGGGGCCGCACAGCCCTCCATGGGCTCGCCAGAGGTAGCCTGACTGCCATTAGGTACCGAGATGAGATCCTCAGACCCCTTGTGAGACCATATGCTGGTGCGGTTGGCCCTGGGTTCCTCTTAATGCAAGACAATGCTAGACCTAATGTGGCTGGAGTGTGTCAGCAGTTCCTGCAAGAGGAAGGCATTGATGCTATGGACTGGCCCGCCCGTTCCCCAGACCTGAATCCAATTGAGCACATCTGGGACATCATGTCTCGCTCCATCCACCAACGCCACGTTGCACCACAGACTGTCCAGGAGTTGGCGGATGCTTTAGTCCAGGTCTGGGAGGAGATCCCTCAGGAGACCATCCGCCACCTCATCAGGAGCATGCCCAGGCGTTGTAGGGAGGTCATACAGGCACGTGGAGGCCACACACACTACTGAGCCTCATTTTGACTTGTTTTAAGGACATTACATCAAAGTTGGATCAGCCTGTAGTGTGGTTTTCCACTTTAATTTTGAGTGTGACTCCAAATCCAGACCTCCATGGGTTGATACATTTGATTTCCATTGATCATTTTTGTGTGATTTTGTCAGCACATTCAACTATGTAAAGAAAAAAGTATTTAATAACAATATTTCATTCATTCAGATCTAGGATGTGTTATTTTAGTGTTCCCTTAATTTTTTTGAGCAGTGTATTAACTTTTTTTCACAACTGCCCCCAATTTGGTTTCAAAACATTTACAACAAACACATAAAAGGAATGACAAAGCTGTAAAACATCCTAAATAGAACCCATCAAATACAGTTGGTGTTACGAAATTAGGATTTCAGCATGAAATATCCTTTATATTTTTTACACACATTTGACCCTGTCAATGTGTTTGTTGTAAATGTTTTGAAACCAAATTGGTGGCAGTCTGGGTAACAATGAAATACCTTAATGTGATTTTTAATTGAAAACAACCAACTGTATTTGATGGGTTCTATTTAGGATGTTTTACAGCTTTGTCATTCTATTTATATTACAATCGTCTTAATTTATGATTTTATATATTTTACATTATGAAAATACTTATGGAAAGTTTCCAAAATTCCCGTAGTTTACTGGTGAACTTCGGAAGTTGCAACCGTAGTTTTTAATTGACTCATATTAACTAAACATAATCACTAATACGTTCCCACACATCTGTATATGCACAAGTCAAACCCTCCTGCCTACACTAGTGTGTCCTCATGTAGAGGTTTATTGGAGGATGCCCCTGTTGAACATGGTTTATGTTAACCTCTGAATAATGTATGAATGCTAAATGCCTCATCTGTTCTCTCCGTTTCCCTCTTTCTCCCTACAGACTCCAATGCCCATTCCTTCCCCTCTCCCCGCCAACAGCCCTCTAGCCGGGCCCGGTTCGGTCGGAGGGGGTAGCGGTGTCCCCTCGGTGGGGCCTATGGGTCCCCAGAGTGTGGGTGGAGGCCCCTCGTCCAACAACCCCCAGCAGCCCAACTCAATAACCCACCTCTCGGCCATGCGCCAGAGCTCGCCCTCCCCCGCCCGCAGCATCACCCCCACACCCCACCAAACACCACCCAGGCTAGCTGGCTCACAGACCCCACAGCCCCACACCCCTAACCCGCCCCAGCTGGCCCCCCCAGGCCCCCAGCAGCAGCTAGGGCCCGGCAGCCAGGGACCAGGCTCCAACAAGCCCATGCAGCAGGGGATGGGAGCAGGGGCCACCACCCCATCTCACCCTGGTCACCCCTCCACAACACCCAACCCCCATGGAGGCCAGCTCCCTCGCACGCCTCGCACTCCGGTGAGATTAATTGACTTGATATATTTGATAATTTAGAGGAAAAAACATACTGCTATAATCGTCCATTTTCAACACATGGTATAAATAGTACATTGGTTTACAGAAGTGATCACAACATTGACTCCACCATGATACATACAGCTGCAAAATGGAGCAGTTAATGGCCAATGTAGTAAACAATTATTTTTGAATTTCCTCTGTGACCTCTCGCCTTCACTGTAACTCCCATGGGGGTTGTTGTTGCATTCTCTTGTAGTATCAATCTTTTTCTAACTTTTAGCTCTCGCTCTCTCTCGATCTCTCCTCACAGATGTCCCAGAAGGGTGGCTTCCAGTCCCAGGACTGTCAGGCTCTGACCCCAGCGTCAGTCAGCAGTGTGGACACGGCCTCCCAGCAGGCCTCCCAGTCGGACGCCTCGGCCTCCGTGGACCCCAAGGCGGAGGTCAAGCAGCAGCAGGACGAGGAGGACGACTGGGAGGAAGGCTGCTCCAAGGGGGGGAAGCTATCCAACATCAAGACGGAGAACAAACCCATCAAAATGGAGGGGGTGAAGAAAGAGGAGTGTGGAGGCCAAGGGGGCAAAGGTGTTCCCATGGAAACGACGTCATCGTCGGGGGTTAAGAGTGAGGAAAGGGTGAAGATGGAAGACCGGAAACCGGAGGTGAAGATGGAGCCGAAAGAGGAGGAGAAGGGATCAGATTCCCCTGGTATTCCGTCTGGTGCCCAGAACAAGAAGAAGAGTAAGGACTGCTTTATTCTGTTGATGATTCTGTGACGGCATATGTACTATGTACAAGTTGAACGTCTCTATACACAATCTCTGTGGTAATGTTCTTGCGGAGTTATAGTCGGTTTCTGAATCCAACTTCAACCCTAACCTCTCTACCCCTTCTCCTCCTCCTCTCCTCCTCTTCTCCTCCCACCTATCTCAGTCTTCAAGCCAGAGGAGCTGCGCCAGGCCTTGATGCCTACCCTGGAGTCTCTGTATCGCCAGGACCCAGAGTCTCTGCCCTTCAGACAGCCTGTGGACCCTCATCTACTGGGCATACCTGTATGTACTGAATATTCACACTGTTTTAGTCTGGTTTTAATGTTCTATTAAAAAGATATGTACTTTTTACACACAAATTTCCCACTTGTCAAATAATAAAGGGAACTTGACTTGACCATATCCCTCTCCAGGACTACTTTGACATAGTGAAGACCCCCATGGACCTGTCCACTATAAAGCGTAAGCTGGACACTGGTCAGTACCAGGAACCCTGGCAGTACGTGGACGACATCTGGGTCATGTTGAACAACGCATGGCTGTACAACCGCAAGACGTCCCGCGTCTACAAGTACTGCTCCAAGCTGGCCGAGGTGTTCGAGGCTGAGATAGACCCCGTCATGGTCAGCCTGGGCTACTGCTGCGGCAGGAAGGTGAGATGGGTGTGTGTGTGTCTGGTTGGTATTCAGCTGTGTGTGTGTGTGACGTATAGTTTCCAGCTAGATGTGGTTATTGCATTGCTAGTTTCACATCCAATTCTGTGCATGGAGACGAGGGATGGTTAATTTCATCGTTGGCATAACATCGCCATATTACATTTCAACACTTAATATTGAACATAAACTTACAGCTATTTATGACTTTGCTCATGAATGTGCTAAGCGGTCCACAGGGATGACCGGAGTGACTCCTTTTTATGAAAATGAGAGAAGTGGTGTGGATGTCAGGGTTAAGCCCCTCAGAAGGACCATAAGTCCGAACAGCTGTTGTCATGTACTGTGACTATGAGCCTGAAGGGCCATGTGATCCAGGACTGGCACATTCCTTTGGCCTAACCAAATTGCCTCCATGAAAATGGATTGTTTTTGGCTGGTGAAGAAGCTCTAGATAGTGATATAGCGATCGTCTTTGTCCTTTAGTGTCTATTGGTGTGTCATTATCATGAATTGGGCCCAGAGTTTTCCCTGTTTGGATGGTCCGGTACAACTCCTGGCACTACTGAACATAAAGATGCTTTATTGTATGATTTTTAATTAGTAATCTTTGTTCATTGTCCTTCCCCCTGTCTTTTGTTTCTTTGTTAGTACTTTTGTTATTTTATGTGAATCACTTTGTTACCTGTATTGAAAAGCGTTATACAAATAACGTTATTATTATATTACTACTAATCTCTTTTGAAAGTTAATTTGGGGATTAAAGAAGTGTTAATTTATCATCAAACTTTCTCTCTTTCCTGCATTTTTTTCCTCCTTCAGTTGGAGTTTTCTCCCCAGACGTTGTGCTGCTATGGGAAGCAGCTGTGCACTATACCCCGGGACGCGGCCTACTTCAGCTACCAGAACAGGTAGAAAGGGAGCCGAGTGTGTGTCTCACACACCCACACACACGGTGATCAATGTCATAATGACTGTATGTTGAATTTTGTGTTTCTCTGGGAATAAATGGTTTGCCACGTTTTTCCCCATTTTAATATCCATGTGCTTAACGCAATTACATTTTAAGTCGGTCCTTTTTTACTGCCTTTCTGGACATTTCTTCAGACTTCAATTTCTAACAAAAGCTGTAGGCTGTGATCAGGTACGAATATGTACATTCACAAATATTATTTGTGACAGCACTGATACTTGACTGAAAATAAGAAAGGATCCACTTTAAAATGAGCTCTATAATAGAACAATTGTCTGTGTCGCTGTTCATCTATCTGTTCAGTATCTGCATTGTCCCAGGCTTCCCCTTCCTTCCCCTCCAGTTGATTCTGTCACTGCTGTATATGTAGCTGTGATGGTTTTGCTCATCTTCTCCTGCCCAAAACGCTAATCTGTGCTTTGCCTTGGCCTTCTGCTCTGTTGTCCTGGATGTTGTCTTGTCCTCTCCTTCTCTCCTCACCATTCAAATCATTCCTCCAACCAACCCTTTCTGCCCTCTCCCTGTGTCGTCAATGCTTGTGACATCTGCATTGGCTTGCTTTTTGTCTGGTCCAATCATGCGCCTCCAAACCCCACCTATCCCTCTCCCTTTCCCTTCTATCCTGAATCATGATTGGCTGTTCTGACGACGACACCTGCCCTGCCTGCTCTGCGCTCCTCCTGTCTCCTGTGTGCCTGCGTGCTTGCTCCCACCCTGTCATGCCTTGATTGGTGGCTGCCTCTCCGTGCCTTCTCTGTGATTGGCTGTGCTGTTGGGGAATGGTGTAGTTCACCAAAATTTGGGCTTCTTGCTGGCAGGTACCACTTCTGTGAGAAGTGCTTCAACGAAATCCAGGGGGACAATGTGTCCCTGGGAGACGACCCCTCCCAGCCTCCGACGTGAGTAGAACGTTACCATCCACTAGCCTTCCCTCAACTTTTCTTTTGGTTTAACGTAAACTTTATTTTATTCTTTTATTTTTAGGCTTTTATTTGACTCCTCATATGCCAAGCTTCTCCCTCATATCAGCTTTAAAGTACCTCCATTTGCTGTTATTGTGAATGTCTTCCTTCCATTTCTGTGGTATTCTCTCTCCTACAGTAGTTGATTTGGTTTTATTGTACAGCTCTACTGTCGCAGTTATTGTTTGTCTCACCTCTCGTAGACTGTGGTTTTCCTCTATTGGCTTACATTTGTTCTGCAGCACCTCTTCAGTAAATCAAAATTGGGATGAAAACACTGCATATTTGAAAATCAGGCCAAATATTAAATGAGTCTTAAACTTTATATGAAATTTTGGACGAGAGCCCTGCCAGAGAATCCTATGCTTTCACCTTGATTGTCATTTGGAGTTTATTGAGCTGTATTTTATTGGTTGGTTAGACTGGGGTTCATCCACCTTACCCTTTCAACGTATTTTTTTTTCATGAGGCTTTTTAACTGGGGGTGGCCTGGTTGCTATTGTTGCGGTATGGGTGTTATATTTCCTCTTTCTAATTTCAGTTCCATCGGTAAAGATCAGTTTGAGAAGAAGAAGAATGACACACTGGACCCTGAATTGTAAGTCCACCGTTGGAAGTATATATCTTGTTGAGTAATTTAATTTAAGTTGTGATTGCATTGTGAGCGCAATGTAGTTGTGGCGACGTAAGCAGTCTGATTTATTTCTCTCTCGTTCCTCTCTGCAGACTTGTGGAATGTATGGACTGCGGACGTAAGATGCACCAGATCTGTGTCCTGCACAACGACACTATCTGGCCGTTAGGGTAAGTCTGTCTGCATGCCTTGTTCCCTGTAACCAGAAGAGAGGAAGCAGTTAGTCTTATTAGAAGGTTCTGGCATCTCTACTGACGCTAATTAACTGTTTCACCCACCAGTTTTAATTGTGATGGCTGCTTAAAGAAGTTGAATAAGACACGGAGAGAGAACAAGTATGCTGCCAAAAGTAAGTACCGATGTCTTTAAAATTAAAATTAAACTTTTTAACCCTAAATATTACTTACCCGTCTCCATTTGACGTAGTTCCTCCCTTCTTTACCTAGCTTATTTGTAATTAAGCTTATCTCCCTCTCTCCAGGGTTGCCCCACACTAAGCTAGGCTGTTATTTGGAGACTAGAGTGAATGACTACCTGAAGCGTCAGAGCCACCCTGAGTCGGGTGACGTCACCATCCGAGTGGTCCACGTCTCTGACAAGGTGGTAGAGGTCAAACCAGGCATGAAGTCCAGGTAAGGGACATGCACCACTGGGGGGAATAGTAAGCGTGTTTCCCTGAAGTAGAACAGGAGAAAGGGATAAGAGGCAGAACGAGTGGGGTTAATGTAGTCATTTGTTGAATCCCAAATCAACCCCTAGCCACTACCCCTAGGCATTGTAAATCTGAGAGGATTGCATCACCTTTTTTAAATCTCAGAATTTGAGGGGGGGGGGGGTTTCCGTTTCAGAATTGCAAGGTAGAAAGAGTTTGAGACCAGAGCATGGTAGATGGAGAAGCAGTAACTCTGAATGATGAAAGATGGTGAATATATAAATATATTGGAATGCAGGGTTGGGGAGTAACTGATTACATGTAATCTGATTATCAAAAATATTGTAGTCACTTTGGATACTTTTGGAAAAACTAGATTTCTACTTGGATTACTTTTAAATTCAGAAAGGATGTTTGTGGGAAAAAAAACGTTATGTCACCTTTGAGAGAAAAATGACATTCAATTTAGCATTGGAAAAAAGGTGCAAATTAATGCCCAGTGCAGTCAAAAAGGGGATTTTCTTGTGTTTTTTATATTTCCACAATGAGATTTGAATAATATGGTCAAATTGTAAAATTATTAATAGCCTTTCTGTGTAAGAGCTGTTTTGAAAAGAGCCTGAAATGTCAGCCTTTTGGCCTGCCTGGTGACATCACCAGGTGGTAAATTGGTTAATAGAGCAATAAGAGTTCCAAACCTCTCTGCCAATAGCTAGTTTCCCCTCCCAACTCGGACCACTCCGACAGTCCTAGCAAAACTTTTGCATGAGTAATTGTTCTTTCTAAGAAGTACATTTTGGTACTTAATTGTTACCTAGAAATGATTTAATATTGAGAACCGTTGCATTGGACTTAAGTTTGTTTCACCTGAGCAAGTCTGACCACAAGTCAGAGACCACTATGATGACACACCAAATGCGTTTGATGGATCCTTTTTGTCTTCTAATGCCTCTTAAGGGGAAAGTAATTGAAAAGTAAGTGAAAGTAATCAATTACATTACTGAGTTTGAGTAACCCAAAAGTTACGTTACTGATGATTTTGCATAGGTACTGTAACTAGAAACTAACGGATTACATTTAGAACGTAACCTACCAACCCTGTTAGTATGCATGCATGCTTTCATTCTAGCATCAGACGTCTCGTGTCTCTCTCCAGGTTTGTGGACACTGGGGAGATGTGTGAGTCATTTCCATACAGAACGAAAGCCCTGTTTGCGTTTGAGGACATCGATGGAGCTGACGTCTGCTTCTTCGGCATGCATGTACAGGAGTACGGCTCGGACTGTCCTCCTCCCAATCAGAGGTGATAGTTATTTGAAGGGTACATTTTCTCAACTCCGTGGGGAGCAGTTTTATGTTAATGCCCAAAGGACTGGACCTCATCCTTGCTCTCTCCCGCCATCTCTCCATCTTCCTCTCTCTCTCCCCCAGACGCGTGTACATCTCGTACCTGGACAGTGTTCACTTCTTCCAGCCTCGTTCTCTGAGGACGGGTGTCTACCATGAGATTCTCATTGGCTACCTGGAGTATGTCAAGAAGCTGGGGTACACGACGGGTCACATCTGGGCGTGCCCACCTAGTGAAGGGGACGACTACATCTTCCACTGTCACCCTATGGACCAGAAGATCCCCAAGCCCAAGAGGCTTCAGGAGTGGTATAGGAAGATGCTGGACAAGGCTGTGGCAGAGCGCATCGTGCATGACTTCAAGGTAAAGAGGCTTGAGGGGTCCTTGCGGGGGTCAAAGTTAGAATTGTTATAAATTGTCTTCATCGGTAAGTGGAGGGTTGAGCGCACAAGGACAGTCATGGATTGGCCTCTGAGAAGCACCATTTTATCACTGTTCATGTTGTGACAACTTGAAGTGGTGTTACACATTTGTTACATAAAGCAGGACGAGTGGAGTGTTTCTTAAATCTGGGTTTAATATCTTTCTGTCCCTCACTCAGGACATCTTCAAGCAGGCCACAGAGGACCGTCTGACAAGTGCCAAGGAGCTGCCGTACTTTGAGGGGGACTTCTGGCCCAACGTGCTGGAGGAGAGCATCAAGGAGCTGGAGCAGGAGGAGGAGGAGAGGAAGAGAGAGGAAAACAGCACTTCCAACGAGAGCATAGATGTAAGTGGGATGGACATTTACCACAAGGTACATTGCAGTGTGTTCATATGGATCTTTGGGTTTGTTTTGATGTGATTTCATTTGATCTCTTTCAATCAGTGTGATAATTTGATTCTGTTTTTACGTTTCACTTAATACAAAATGTTGAATAGATTTTTGTATGAATTGCATTTCTACATTGGTTGTAAATAAAAATGGTTACTACTGTGGTGTGTGTAATTCACCTCCAGGCCACGAAGGGCGACAGCAAGAACGCCAAGAAGAAGAACACCAAGAAGACTTCTAAGAATAAGAGCAGCATGAGCCGAGCCAATAAAAAGAAGCCAGGCTTGCCCAACGTGTCCAATGACCTCTCTCAGAAACTCTACGCCAGCATGGAGAAGCACAAAGAGGTAGGAGGGAGTGACTTGCGTGTTTTTATTGTATTTCTGAACATAAGTTGCAAACATTATGTAGTAAATTGGTGAGAATCAGGTTTAATATCTGAACGAGTCACTTTCACAACCTAAAAACACTTTCCACTAAGACCGTTGTAGTGGCGATTTCCTATAAAAAGCTCATGGCACAGGAGAGAGCCGAAATTGTTTTCCAAACGTTAACTCTTTTCCGGTGAAGTTCCCATTTATTGAGCATACAAAAGATAAATGGTTTAGTTCCAATAAAAATATTTGCATAGAAAAGGTGTAGAGGTAAAATGTTCTGTGATATGGTAAGACCTGTATGCCCTCTCTCACCTGTGCTAACCTTTCATGTGCTATCTATATACAGTTGAAGTCGGAAGTTTACATACACTTAGGTTGGAGTAATTAAAACTTGTTTTTCAACCACTCCACACATTTCTTGTTAAAACTATAGTTTTGGCAAGTCGGTTTGGACATCTACTTTGTGCATGACACAATTTTTCCAACAATTGTTTACAGACAGATTATTTCACTGATCACAATTCCAGTGGGTCAGAGGTTTACATACACTAGGTTGACTGTACCTTTAAACAGCTTGGGAAATTCTAGAAAATTATGTCATGCTTTAGAAGCTTCTGATAGGCTAATTGACATAATTTGAGTCAATTGGAGGTGTACCTGTGGATGTATTTCAAGGCCTACCTTCAAACTCAGTGCCTCTTTGCTTGACATGGGAAAATCAGAAGAAATCAGCCAAGACCTCAGGAAAAAAAATTATAGACCTCCACAAGTCTGGTTCATCCTTGGGAGCAATTTCCAAACGCCTGAAGGTACCACATTCATCTGTACAAACAATAGTACGCAAGTATAAACACCATGGGACCACGCAGTCGTCATACCGCTCAGGAAAGAGACGCATTCTGTCTCCTAGAGATGAATGTACTTTGGAGCGAGAAGTGCAAATCAATCCCAGAACCACAGCAAAGGACCTTGTGAAGATGCTGGAGGAAACAGGTACAAAAGTATTTATATCCACAGTAAAAACAAGTCTTATATCGACAACCTGAAAGGCAGTTCAGCAAGGAAGAAGCCACTGCTACAAAACCGCCATAAAAAATCCAGACTATGGTTTGCAACTGCACATGAGGACAAAGGTTGTACTTTTTGGAGAAATGTCCTCTGGTCTGATTTAAACAAAAATAGAACTGTTTGGACATAATGACCATCGTTATGTTTGGAGGAAAAAGGGGGAGGCTTGCAAGCCGAAGAACACCATCCCAACCGTGAAGCACGGGTGTGGCAGCATCATGTTGTGGGGGTGCTTTGCTGCAGGAGGGACTGGTGCACTTCACAAAATAGATGGCATCATGAGGAAGGAAAATTATGTGGCTATATTTTGAAACAACATCTGAAGACATCAGTCAGGAAGTTAAAGCTTGGTTGCAAATTAGTCTTCCAAATGGACAATGACCCCAAGCAAACTTCCAAAGTTGTGTCAAAAAGGCTCAAGGACAACAAAGTGAAGGTATTGGAGTGGCCATCACAAAGCCCTGACCTCAATCCTATAGAACATTTGTGGGCAGAACTGAAAAAGCGTGTGCGAGCAAGGAGGCTTACAAACCTGACTCAGTTACACCAGCTCTGTCAGGAGGAATGGGCCAAAATTCACCCAACTTATTGTGGGAAGCTTGTGGAAGGCTGTAAACTTCTGACCCACTGGGAATGTGATGAAAGAATTAAAAGCTGAAATCATTGTCTACTATTATTCTGACATTTCACATTCATAAAATAAAGTGGTGATCCTAACTGACCTAAGACAGGGAATTTGTATTAGGATTAAATGTCAGGAATTGTGGAAAAACTGAGTTTAAATGTATTTGACTAAGGTGTATGTGAACTTCTGACTTCAACTGTACATGTGACCCATGACCCCAACATATAGTGCCCTCTATTGTACAATCAAGTTAAAATGACCTTTGACAGACAACATATACACAACACATAAAATAAAACAGGTCAAAATATCTTCTCCCTTAACTCTGTTCCGCTCTCTCCTCGCCAGGTATTCTTTGTGATCCGTCTGATAGCGGCGCCTATGTCCAACACGCTGGGCCCCATCACGGACCCCGACGGCCTGATGGCCTGCGACCTGATGGACGGGCGCGACGCCTTTCTCACCCTGGCCCGCGACAAACACCTAGAGTTCAGCTCGCTGCGCAGGTCCAAGTGGAGCTCCATGTGCATGCTGGTGGAGCTCCACAACCAGAGCCAGGACCGCTTCGTCTACACCTGCAACGAGTGCAAGGGCCACGTGGAGACACGCTACCACTGCACCGTCTGCGAGGTGAGGGTTAGGGTTCAGGTTAGAGGGGTGGAGGAAGAGAAGAGCTGGGACGATAAACAGAAAATTTAACACCAACATTGCCTTCCTCTTACAACACGTGTTTAAGTCTGTAATTTTCAATGATTAGGCTACACAATGTTCCTGCGTGTACTTTTTTAGGGGGTTACTAAAACCACTGTTTGGTCAACAGTAATGTGCATTATCCTGATTCCCTGCAATTAAAGTGCCCTATCCCTGTTTTGCTGCCCGACCTCACTCCCCCTTTTCCCATCTGTGCATGAGGGAGAGCTGTATGCTGATAAGCGCAAGCATATACATTGCAATTGCGGGAAAAACCGTTTTTAAAGCAACTACTGTTTAATTGTTAAAGAGAGGAGAGTGTAAGCTTTCTGTGAGTAACATTTATTTCTCAATATTGAGCAAATGACACCACTTTACATAGCAGCGTGGCGCGAGGCTAATATGGTTTAGAGACGATGCACCTGTGGAGCGTAGCATGCCATTCACATTGAATACATCAAGTAGCCTAGGCCTACAGATGGAACGTTTTTTTTGTAGGACATGAAAGTAATCTAGCTAATGTATTTTGAGTTCCCACTTCCTCAGGTGGTGTAGTATGTAGCTTACAGGGAAAGCAAACTGGCCTCACTGTGTGCGGGAGAGTTGCATAATAACGAGTACGTTATTCAATTATTGCATCCAAACTGCTCGCTCTCGTCAACGAGCATCTGCGTTGCCGAACGCTAAAATAGGACTATTTGAGACACTCGACACATTGCAAGTCCTGCCTCTCCCATCTACTCATTGCAGGACTGGACATACAGGGCTACCTGTGGGCCTTCCCGCTGGCCCTGGGAGGTTTTGTTATCCCTCTGGGCCATTCATTCATCCACGTCAGTGAAAACCATTCACTGGGCCTGTGAAAACAATGTTGTAATAATGCTTTTTTCAATCTAGGCTATGTAATTGATGGGGGAAAAAATATTCATTCCCAAAGCTGTCAGTTCGTTATGTAGATAAATGATTACACGCGCCCATACACAGCTTAGTTTGAGCAAAATGTCAACTGTCAGGCAGCAAAAGCCCGCAGCTCACAACTGGTTGTAGTGTGGAGCAGCTCACAACTGGTTGTAGTGTGGAGCAGCTCACAACTGGTTGTAGTGTGGAGCAGCTCACAACTGGTTGTAGTGTGGAGCAGCTCACAACTGGTTGTAGTGTGGAGCAGCTCACAACTGGTTGTAGTGTGGAGCAGCTCACAACTGGTTGTAGTGTGGAGCAGCTCACAGAAGAGACTGCGTTAGGTAGGAAAGATGTTTACACTTATGATACAGTACCTGTTTATACATTTAAAAAAATATATTGTTATTGAGCTAAATGGTTAAATGTATCATCCGGCTCTGGGGAGGGGGTTGGATGGGTATAGAGTGGGCTAGGAGGGTATAGAAGAGTAACTGGCTGAAAAGTCAAACTAAGATTTGTTTTAGGGTAATTCTAATAAGGGGATGATAAGTAAAGTGTGGTGTAACCAACACCTATATGCTACTTTCTCCTCTCTCTGTCCCAGGACTATGACCTGTGCATCACCTGCTACAACTCTAAGGGGCACATTCACAAGATGGAGAAGCTGGGTCTGGGCCTGGATGACGAGAGCAACAACTCGGCCGCTTCGTCCATCGCCAACCCTGGAGACTCGCGCCGCCTCAGCATCCAGCGCTGCATCCAGTCTCTGGTTCACGCCTGCCAGTGTCGCAACGCCAACTGCAGCCTGCCGTCCTGCCAGAAGATGAAGCGTGTGGTGCAGCATACGAAAGGTTGCAAGCGCAAGACCAACGGCGGCTGCCCCATCTGCAAGCAACTCATCGCCCTGTGCTGCTACCACGCCAAGCACTGCCAGGAGAACAAGTGTCCCGTACCGTTCTGTCTGAACATCAAGCACAAGCTGAGGCAGCAGCAGCTCCAGCATCGGCTCCAGCAGGCCCAGATGCTGCGGAGGAGGATGGCCAGTATGCAGAGGGTGGGTCAGCCACCTCCGGGACCGGGGGGCAACGGTGGGCTACCGTCCCCGGGAAACAGCACCACAGGGCCCAGTACCCCCATGTCCGTGGGCACACAGCCCCCCACGCCTCAGACCCCCACCCAGGGGAACATGCCTCTCGGACCCCAGCAGGGAATGGGTCAGGGCCCCCCAGGGCAACAGCAGCAGTTACAGCAGCAGGGCGGCATTCCCCAGCAGCACCACATGCACCACCAGTTCCAGCAGCAGATGCAGCATAGTGGAGGGGTAATGATGAACTCTCCTCAGCAGCAACAGATGGTCCAACAACAGCTCCAACAGCAGCAGCAGGGCCAGTCTCCAAATGTCCAGCAGATGAAGCACCCAGGAGGTCTTCCCCCTTACACCCCCAGACCTCCAGGTGCCTCTCCCCTCCACCAGTCCCTGGGCAAACCCGGTCTGGGCCCAGCCACACCTCCACAGCAGCAGGCAAACCCTGGCCAGGGCTCCATGTCCCAGGGGCAGCAGCAGCAACAGGGGCCTCCTCCGGCAGCGGTGGAGATAGCGTTGAAGATTCAGCGTGTGGCAGAGACACAGCGTCAGATGGCCCAGGCTCAAGCCCAGATCCTCCAAAGGCAGCAGGCGGCCCAGGGTGGAGGCATGATGCCCCCTCACCCCCACCACCAGAACCCCCAGGCCCAGATGCAAGGCATGGCCCACCCAGGAGCAGGCATTGCAGGGCCCCAGGGGATGGCTCCCCAGGGCCAGGGTGTGGCAGGGAGGACTCATATGGAGCAGCAGGGGATGGTGGTGGGGCAAGGAGGCATGCAGCAGCAAGGAGGCATGCAGCAGCAAGGAGGCATGCAGCAGCAAGGAGGCATGCAGCAGCAAGGCGGCCCCCAGTCGCAGCTCTCTCCCCAGGTTCAGCTCCAGCAGCAGGCCCCACTCCAGAATCCTAACCAACAGCAGTGGGGCGGCCCGGGTGGGATGGCACCCCAGCAGAGGCAAGGCATGATGGGACAGATGGGTCACCTGACACCGCAGCAACAACAACAGCTCGCCCAGCAACAGCAGCAGCGGCAGCTTGTCCAGCAACAACAACAGCAAAGTCAGCAACAACAGCAGGCAGGGCAAGGGGGGTTAATGGGGCTGATGGGAGGTCCAGGGGGTGTGGCCGGGGCGGCGGCAGCGATGGTAGGAACAGGGAACCTCCCCCAGGCAGCTCTACAGGACCTCCTGCGTACCCTCCGTTCCCCCAGCTCCCCCGGCCAGCATCAACAGGTCCTCAATATCCTCCGCTCCAACCCCCTCCTCATGGCTGCCTTCATCAAGCAGCGAGCTGCCCGATACCAGGGAGGTCCAGGGGTGCCGGGGGCCCCGGGAGGAGGGGGGCCCGGAGGCGTGCGGTTCCAGGGGGCCCCTGGTGGGGCAGGAATGGGCCCTGGGGGTAACCAGGTGGTCATGGATGGTCAGCAGGTGAACGTAAACCCCGGAGTAGCCCAGCCAGGGATGAACATGGGCCAGGCAGGCGGAGGAGTAAATATGTCCACTATGGCTCAGCTACAGCAGTTACAGCAGCAGCAGCAGCGCCCCCTCCTGCCTGGGAGTCTGCAGCAACAGCAGCAAATGGCAGCACTACAACAACAACAACAACAACAAGGCAGTATGCCAGGCCAAGGCACCCCCATGTCCAACATGACTCCCCAGTTCAGAGAGATTCTGATGAGAAGGCACCTCCAACAGCAGCAGCAACAACAGATGAGTAACAATGGTCAGTTCCAGCAGCCCCAGCCCCCCCAACAACAGCAGCAGGGTCAGGGCCAGCAGGGCTTCATGCATCAGGGCCAGCCTGGTCAACCTGGCCAGACCCAGCCTGGTGGCGGGGGAGGGCCGCAGCAGGGTGGGGGAGGCCCCCAGGGGCCCCAGCCCGGTCCAGGGCCGGGCCAACAAGGACAGGGCTACCCTGGAACAATGTCCCAGCAGGTAGCCACAGCCCTGCAACAGAGGCTACAGCACCAGATGCAACAGCAGCAACAACAGCAACAGCAACAGCAGGATGGGGGTGGGGGGCCTGGGCAGCTCCAACAGGGGCAGCAGGGTCCCCAGCAAGGCCAAGGTGGTCAGCCCCAGTCTTCCCATGCCATGCTCCAGCAGGCCCTTCACCAGAGACTACTCCAGCAGCAGCACCTAGGAGGGGGCTCGCCTGCCCAGCACGGCAGTCCTATGAGCCCCCAGCAGCAGATGGCCCAGTCCCCACACCCCCACCTCCAGGGCCAGGCTCTGGGCGGTCAGTCCCTCAGTAACCAGGTGCGTTCCCCTCAGCCCTCCCCTCGGCCACAGTCCCAGCCGCCCCACTCCAGCCCCTCGCCACGCATGCAGCCCCAGCCCTCCCCTCACCGCATCTCCCCCCAGACCCAGACAGGCTCTCCGCACCCGGGTCATCTCTCCCAGCACCACCCTGGTATGGTGGCCCCCCAAAACCCACAACAATTGTCACAGCAACAACAGCAGCAGGCTAACTCTGGGGACCCGGGTACGTTTGGTTCGGACCCGAGTGCTATGATGTCCCAGATAAGTGGGATGGGAGGCTTGCATGGCCCAGGGCAGTCAGACATGTTGGGTAATAACCACCAGGACCTGGGGACAAACAACCACAACAGTTTAGACATTATGTAGCCTACTACTACTTCTGTCTCAGTGCTCTGAAGAACTGTCCTCATGGGTCTGGCTGGAAGGGGGATGGCAGTTTTTGAAGTTATTTTTATTTAATATTTTTCTGATGTATAAATGAAAAGAACTCAACTTCCTATGGGAGATGCAACGTTAAATCTACAAGTCAATAAATGAATAAATTGAACGAATGGTAAGTTATTGCTGTTAATATATATCTATATATTTTTGCCAATTGTGTACAAAATGTGTAAGGGGTTTCTGGACAGTAGAGATTTCTTCCTTAGTATATGACACAAGTAATATTTTTGGGGACTGAGAATTTTGCCTTTTTTACAAATATTTTTAAGATTTTAAATGTGGTGGACAATTGAGGTGAGTTAATACAATGGACCTTTCTATCGTTCGGTTTTCCTCCATAAAACCAGTCATGATTGTATCTGTTTTGCAGAGAAGTGTTTTTTTATTATAATTATCAATATTATTTTTGCTGGATCTACAAACAAATGTCATATCTTTTTTGGGGGGGTGGGGGGGCAGATGTACTTTGCAACTGCTACAATTCAAATAGAAGAATATATTTTTGTTAATGACTGTCCAAAAACCGAGAGGGTTGAAAGAAGGGCAAGTGTATTTTTTTCCTGATTTTGTTAGGGATCCAAGTGAAACCGAAACATTATTGCTGGGGAGGTGAGCAGGGGGTGGCTGATCGCCTTCTAGGATTGTCTGTGAGCATCTCGGGTCGTTGGACGCCCAGATCTTCTACGCCAGGGTTTCCCCCCTCCCGGGTTCATGTTTTGGTTTTTGCCCTAGCAGTAAACGGCTGATTCAAATAACCAACTCATCATCAAGCTTTGATTATTTGAAGCAACTGATGTGCTAGGGCAAAACCAAAATGTGCACCCGGGGGGGGCCCAGGACAGAGTTTGGGTAACCCTGTCCTACACTCCCCTTTACCCCTACACTTAAAAACAGGACGATGGATGAGAAACTTACTACTGATGTTGCCAGCTGATTTGGAGGATTGATGGATGGCTCCATGTAGTGTGTGTATATACCATCATGAACTGAAACATGAAGGGGATATGGGGAAGGTGTGAAGGGCTTTCCTAGGAACTTTTAACTTTTGTCAATGATGCTACCCTTCCCCTCGCATCCTAGTCACAAGCCCCTCTTCCCCTCTCATCCTAGTCACAAGCCCCTCTTCCCCTCTCATCCTGGTCACTAGCCCCTCTTCTTTTACCCTGACTGTTGGTTTTAATTTAATGTTATTACTGTACAAAAACTGGACTTTAATGAAATACTGTTTGTAATAATAAAATGAAAATCATACATTTGCGCTGTACAGACTTTCAGACCTATGATGAGCAGAGACTCTTTTTCTACTGCTGATTTTCTCGATTTGGTTTCCTAGCAACCTGGTCTCCCAAACTATGTAAAAGTATTGATTTCTGAAAGGTACAGTATGGGGTGTAGGTCATGAGCACCAATGAGCCTTTGTGTATATATTTTTTTTTAACTGGGGATATTGCAACATAACATCTTGATTGCTGTGAACACCAACACATTCACATGAACACATGCACAAAACGTGAGAAGGCTTATTACTGTGGTCAGAAAATGAATTCATAATTTTGCCTCATATTAAAGAATTACACAAGATTTCACAAGTTCACTTATTTTTCTCTAAAGGTTGAGATTTGGGGGAGGGGAAAAAAACAAGTGGCAATATATCTTGAGACTTATTTTATAAAAAAACAAGGAAAGCTTGTATTTTATATATAGATATTATTTAATTTTATTTTTTTGAAAATAAAACTTGAAGCTACAGGAATTAATAGATTAAACTTTTTTTGTATTGAAGATGTAATGGTGATGTAAAATGACACTGCGGTCATTCACAGCCCTCTTTGGGGCTGTTTGAGTATATCATGCCATTTTGATGAAATGTACACTTGTATACATACTGAATCACTGTACAAACCATGGCAACTGAACTTTTGTTTTGCTTATTCTTTCTGCCTAAAGAAACTGGAATTAAGACTGTGTTTAGTGTTCAAATGGAATCTTTGACCACTTTTCTGTTACAATACTTTGGTGCTTGCTGAGAGGAAGCAAAAAATAAATAACTGTTGCTCCATTTTCATTGGTTTCTTATTTAAGTTATTTTGGTTATTTTTTTGGCCAATTTAATTGTACAATAAAGTATGTTTGTACCATTGGAAAAATAGCTGTATGTTGAAATGGCTTATTTCACTAGCTACATTTCCATCACATGATGAAATTGGTTGAATCCCATCCCTCAACCCATCAGACATTGGTGGGACGGATAACACATATCTCGCCCATGACAGCCAATAATACACTGAACAAAAATATAAATGCAACATGTAAAGCGCTGGTTTCATGAGCTGAAATAAGATCACAAATTGTCCATATGCACAAAAATATTTCACATCCTTGTGAGCAATTTCCCCTTTGTCAAGATAATCCATCCATCTGACTGACAGGTGTGGCATATCAAGAAGCTGATTAAACAGCATGATCATTACACCTTGTGCTGAGGATAATAATAGGCCACTAAAATGTGCCGTTGTCCCAATACAATGCCACAGATGTTTTGAGGGAGCGTGCAATTGGCACGCTGACCGCTGGAATGCCCAGCAGAGGTATTGCCAGATAATTTAATGTTCATTTCCCTACCATAAACCGCCTTCGTTGTTTTAGAGAATTTAGCAGTACGTCCAACCTGCATCAACCGCAGACCATGTGTAACCACGCCAGCCCAGGACCTCCACATCCAGCTTCTTCACCTGCAGGTGAGGGTGGTGCTGAGGAGTATTTATATCTGTAGTAAAGCCATTTTGTGGGGAAAAACTCATTTTGATTTGCCGGGCCTATTAGGGCGTGTGAAATTCATAGATTAGGGCCTAATGAGTTTATTTAAATTTATGATTTCCTTACAGTTCATAACTCAGCTAAATCTTTGAAATTGTTTATACTGTAACGACCCTGGGTTTATAAGCGCGGAAATCGACTCTGCCGCTTGAGCATGCTTTTGCGGCACAGTCGATAGCGCGCCGGACCTCGGGCTAGAAGGTCGAGGGTTCGAGACCTGCTCCCTGCCTGTTTCATTACATTGGTGTCAGAAGTAAAAACGTTGATACAAGTTAGCCAGCTAGCTAGCTGACTTATGTGGCTAGCTACCGTAGGTGAGAACGGGGATTGAAAATGCTTCGAGGGAATCCGAAAGTGAAGGTGGAGGTAGGGGACGATTATGGCCAAGGAGGTGCGTGTGAATGGACGTCGGGGGTTCTGTCTGAGGAGATCGCCAGGGCGTCGGAGCGCAGAGGCCGCTTGAGGGAGGACGTTAGAGCGATGGCGGCTGAAGCGGGCATGAGTGCTTCGTCGACTGTATTTCGCGCGGATTCTGGTGGGCGGACCGAAGTGGTGACGTCGACGCGGCGTGACGAGGAATCTGGGGCTCAGGATGTAAACAAACATGGCGGCGCCCAGTTCCCGGCTGCGTCCGTATCTGTTAAGACCCCGAAGTATTCCGGTAAGGCGGATTGGGAAGCTTTTCATGCTCAGTTTGAACTGTTAGCTCATTTTAGGGGGTGGTCGGATGAAGAAAGGGCACTGCAGTTGGCTTTATGCCTCACGGATGAAGCTCTGGCCTGTTTGATATTGATTAGCCCCGAGGACAGGCATGATTATGGTGCTTTAGTGGGAGCACTGAGGAGGCGCTATGGACAGTGTGTACAGCCCGGGCTACTGCGCTCCGAACTGAGTAATAGACGCAGGCAGCCTGGAGAGCCTCTACGGGTGCTAGCTAATGACATTGAGAGCCTCTCTCGGCGGGCATATGCTCACATGCCCCCCTCCGTGCAGAGCGAGCTAGCACGGGACCAGTTCATACAGGCGCTCTCTCCTACGGAGCTGCGCATACAGACCCAGCTGGCTCATCCTGAGTCATTGCAGACAGCCTTGGAGATGGCTTTGGAGAGGGAGCTGGTGTGGGCTGGGGCTTCAGCTGGGGCTTTGGTGGGGGTGCAGGGAGACACACCCTCTGTGCGAGCTGGGGGGCAGAGCAGCCCGGAGCCGGAAAAGCCTGCTTGGGTGGCCGAAATGACAAAACTCATTCGTGCTGTGTCGCTACAGGCGGCACGAAACACACGCCCTGGTCCCAGGGTCTGCTGGGGTTGTGGCCAGCCAGGCCATCTGCGCCGAGATTGCCCCATGTCCCCCAGAGCTCAGGGAAACGGCTCGGGGTCCGCATAGACCGGGTAGTGCGGACCCCTGGCTTTCTATCCCAACCACCATCATCTTCAGGAGGAGCCCACCGGCACAGACGGGGAAGCAAGGCTCCACTTCCCCCAGAAGCAGACGAGGGCAAGCGGATGGAGCCTGTTGTTGTGGTGGGCCGGACCTGTGTTGGGGACTTTTGTCATGTCCCTGTCACTGTGGAGGGGGTGCCCTGCTCCGCCCTGGTGGACACTGGGTCCACAGTAACCCTGGTGAGGCCAGATATTGTGCCAGGTTGGACTCAGTGTGAGCCTACAACTGTGCAGCTCCGCACAGTCACAGGTGAGCTGGCACCCATGAAAGGGAAGGGAATAATGACTCTGACAGTAGGGGGCAGGACTGTGCGTCATCCTGTGTGGGTGGCGGCTGTGCAGGACCCTTGTATCCTGGGGTTGGACTTTCTTAGGAGCACAGGCTGCCAGTTAGACCTAAATAGGGGCACACTGAGCTTCCAGGGAGGGACGGAAGTCACCATGGCCCCCCCTAATGTCACATTCACTCAACCCAACAAACCCTTTACTCCAACAGTTAAAGCAGCAGAGACTCATGGCTGCGCCCCCTCCCCCACAGCTGTGTGTGACTTTTCCCCAGTCCCCCTGTCACCTACGGCGGTGTGTTACATTCCCCCAGCTACCTCCATGACACAGCCCTCTGTGAGCCCGGGCCGCACCCCCCCAGCCCAGCTACCCCAGATGGGAGAGGAGAGGACACTGTCTGCAGTGAGGGAGATATGGGGGAGGAACTGTGTTGGTCTTGACCCCGAGCAGCAGGAACGGTTGTGGCAGTTGCTGTTTGAATTCAGAGACAGCTTTGCGTTGAGTGAGGAAGAGGTGGGTCAGACTCATCTGGTGCAGCATGAGATCGACACAGGTGATGCTCGACCCATCAAGATGCGTCCCCGCCGTATCCCGCTGGCACGCCAGGAGGCGGCAGACAAGGCTGTGTTGGAGATGCAGCGGGCAGACTTCATTGAGCCCTCAGACAGCCCCTGGGCGGTGCCAGTCGTCATGGTTCCGAAGAAGGGGGGCAAGCTGAGGTTCTGTGCGGACTACAGGCGGCTGAATGAGGTAACCAGGAAGGACTCATACCCCATACCACGTATCGATGAGTCGCTGGACCTGGTTAGGGGGTCCTCCTGGTTCTCCTCACTAGACCTCCGCAGTGGCTACTGGCAGGTGCCCCTCTCCCCAGAGGCCAGAGCCAAAACTGCGTTCTCCACTAACAGAGGACACTGGCAGTTCAAGGTCCTGTGCTTTGGCCTGTGCAACGCTCCAGCTACTTTTGAGCGTTTGATGGACAGGGTGCTGGATGGCATCCCCCGACAGCAGTGTCTGGTATACCTCGATGACATCCTGGCCCATGGCAGCTCCTTCCAGTCAGCCCTGGGGGCGCTACGGCGTGTGCTGGAGAGGGTGGCTGCCGCAGGTCTGAAGCTCCACCCCGAGAAGTGCCACTTCATGAGGAGAGAGGTGTCCTTCTTGGGCCACCGAGTGGGGAAGGAGGGGATCAGCACCATGGAGGACAAGGTAGGGGCTGTCAGAGACTGGCCCACCCCCACCGACCAGCGTCAGCTGAAGAGCTTCCTGGGCCTGGCCTCGTACTACAGGAGGTTTGTACGGGGCTTCTCAAGCGTTGCTGCTCCACTGAACCGCCTGCTGCCGAAGGACAAGGCTTTCACTTGGACAGTGGAGTGTGAGGAGGCGTTCAACACCCTCAAACGTGCACTGATCGAGGCCCCCGTGCTCGCCCCCCCTGACCTCACCTTGCCCTTTATCCTGGACACAGACGCGAGCAATGTGGGCATGGGTGGGGTGCTGGCCCAGGTGGGGCCAGAGGGGGAGAGAGTGGTGGCGTACTTCAGCAAAACATTTGACAAACATGAGCGCCGCTACTGTGTCACCCGGCGGGAGCTCTTGGCTGTTGTGGCTTCCGTCAAACACTTCAAGTACTACCTGGGTGGTCTGCCCTTTACTGTAAGGACTGACCACTCTGCTCTCCAGTGGCTCATGTCTTTCAGAGAGCCAGAGGGGCAGGTGGCACGCTGGTTGGAGGAGCTTCAGCCGTATGACTTCACGGTGGTGCACAGGGCAGGGGCACGCCACTCCAACGCCGACGCCATGTCCCGTCGGCCCTGTACTGCAGACGGCTGCCGCCACTGTGAACGGAGAGAGGGACGGGAGAGAGAGCTGCGGGCAGAGGAGGGTGTCTGTGCCACAGTGTGTCGGGCGAGCGGGCCTGTCTGCTGTGAGCTGCAGACTGTCGACGTGGCTGAATGGCGGCAGCAGCAGGGACGGGACACAGACCTACAGCCAGTGCTACAGTGGGTAGAGGCGCAGGTGAGGCCACCATGGGAAGAGGTGACAGCGCTCTCACTCGCGACCAAAGGGTTGTGGTCGAAGTTTGAGAGACTGCGGCTGGCTGATGGCGTGCTACAGCGGGCATGGAAGGAGTCAGCTACGGGAGAGGAGAGGTGGCAGGTGGTGGTCCCAAAAGCATTGCGGGAGGCTGTGCTCCAGAGTACTCATGGGGGGGTGGGGACTGGACACTTTGGGGTCACAAAAACACTGCGCCGTCTCCGTCAGGGCTTCTACTGGGGGCAGCACAAGAGGGGTGTGGAGGACTTTTGTCGCCGCTGTGACAACTGCACAGCGAGAAAGGGCCCCCCAGGCCGCTCTCATGCTCAGCTCCAACAGTTCCCAGTGGGGGCTCCCATGGAGAGGGTGGGAGTGGATGTAGTTGGGCCGTTCCCCACCACAGACAGTGGAAACCGCTGGGTGCTCACGGCCATGGACTATTTCACAAAATGGCCCGAGGCCTATGCTCTGCCTGACCAGGAGGCAGAGACCATCGTCGACGCCCTGACAGCGGGGATGTTCAGCAGGTTTGGAGCTGCAGAGTCCATCCACAGCGACCAAGGCAGAAACTTTGAGTCCCGTGTGTTCGCCACCATGTGTGAGAGGCTGGGTATGCACAAGACCCGCACTACTCCTCTCCATCCTCAAAGTGATGGCCTTGAGGAGCGCTTCAACAAAACGCTTGGACAGCAGCTGGCCATCGTCTCTTCCAAACACCAGCGTGACTGGGACAAGCACCTGCCTATGGTCCTCATGGCATGCCGCTCCGCTGTCCAAGACTCCACCTCCTGCACGCCTGCCCTCCTCATGCTGGGGAGAGAGATCCGCACCCCTGCGGAGATGGCGTTTGGTCGGCCCCTGGATAGCCCTCATGTTCCTCCGGGGCCAGAGTATGCCCGGACACTCCAGGACCGCCTGGAGACAGCCCACACCTTCGCCAGAGAGCAGCTGGTGAATGCAGGTGTGAGGCAGAAAAGGAACTATGACGTGCACACCCGGGGAAGGCACTTTGTGGCTGGGGAGCTGGTCTGGGTCTACAGCCCCCTAAGGAAAAAAGGCAGATGCCCCAAGTTGGACAGTCACTGGGTGGGACCCTGCAGTGTCCTGGAGAGGGTAGGGGAGGTTGTGTACCGGGTGCAGCTTCCTCCCAGGGGGAGAAAGGTGGCACTGCACCGGGACAGGTTAGCCCCATACAGAGGGGCCTCTTCTCCCCAAACCCCAGGAACCCCCACAATTCCCCTCTCTGGCAATGACATTCTCCAGGCACCCACCCTCAGGTGCCGCAGACAAGGCTCCAGACAGCCCACTCCCCCTGTCTCCCCCCCTGTGTCACCGCGTGGTTCCCCAGAGCCACGGACTGTATTACCCGTTCCCGCTTCCTTGTCCCCCATATCCCTGCCTTCATCCCCTGGTTCCCAGAGGGGCACTCTGCGACCATCACGGCCACGCAGGCAAAGGAGACCTCCGGGTCGCTTCAGAGACTTTGTTTGTTCCCTCGGGGACGAGGGACTTTGTGGTGGGGGGGCTGTGTAGCGACCCGCACAGACAGCTGTGTGTTATGTGTTAGGCTAGGAGGTGGTTGTGTTGTACTGACCAGTACCCGGTGTTCGCGGGGTCCGACATGTCAATCAACCTGCTATCTGCCAATCACGGGAATGCCTGGAATGTTCTGATGCCGGGCATCCTGGTGGTTGGCGGAGTGGCGTGGAGGGGGGTTGGGCAGGGGGGTGGAGCATTGGAAGTTAAGACCAGGTTCAGCCTTTGTTCTCTCTCTCTTACGTCTGGGCTTCACAAGAGAAGGTCACGATTGGCTTGTGGGTTATCTGTCATCTATTTGGCGTGTGCTACGGCCCAAACAGTAGCCTGTGTAAAGTTGGTTTAATAAACCGTCAATTCGCAAACTCAAGCCTCTGTCTGGACAATTGTTCATTTATGATCTAGTCAGGTCATTACAATACTTTTGTTCAGTATAATACGAAATAAATCACACATTAACAATTAAAAGAGCCACATTTATTTTGAGTACAATAGAAATAATCTCAGACATTGACGGAGAATATAGACGATGGTTTTTGTGGATTTATTACATTACTTTTCTGATTAGACGAGCCATAAAGTGCAACAGTTCCTTGCTCAGCAGTGAATATTTAAGCAGCAGCAGAAGCAACAAACCACATTTGGCAATAATATAAAATAAGAGCCTTGTCATGGCTACAGCGTCAGCACATAGTTTAGTCATCAGAACTACAGAGTATTAAAAACATTTCAGTTCCTCTGTATTTACTAATGCACAAGGTTTCTCCTTTGAAGAATAAATACATTGAATTACATTGTCAGATTGATATATAAAAAATAACGACTAGTAATACACAATACCCTTCTGTCTTTCTCCTCTCCTTGGAATTAAGGTGTAAGAAACATTCTTACTTCAAGCCCAAAGGATAAGATTAATAAACATCCAAAAACGGGGCTGCTAGTGTTGCGTTGTGAAGGTGGGTGCGTGCTTGTACAAGCCGTAAAAGCTCTACAGAAACAATAACATCAGGCACTTCCATAATTCCTCGCTGCATTATGGTCGCAGACGGAGATCATTTTACTGAGTCACGAGCAATTATCACTCTCAACTGCGTGCTCAACTGGGACTCCTGCACAGAAGAAATATCAGCCTGCACAGATAGGCACGATATTGAATTTCACTCAACTTTCTAGTTTTCCCCTTTGGTTAACACTATCAACGGTTCCTTCTACTGTGTGAATTGTGATCAAATCAATGCAATATTAGCCCCTTTCAACGAAACTAACTATGCTAAATAGTTGATTGTAGGCAGCGCGCATTGGAGTAGGTTTATATTGCATTGACAGGCACGACTCAGGCCCATACCCTAATCTACACAGACCGGGGCGCCATAACAAATCAGAGCTGCAGTATCCCTATATGCAAATAGACCACTGCCATATATGGATCTGTGCCAACGACTATGTTTACAGCATGAGTGGTCGCGAGTAGATGCGCTTGTTTTGAGATCAAAGCAAGAGCTGCATGTAGCCACGTGTACGTTTGTTCATGTTCTTTGCTCGTAAGTAAGTGAGTTATTAGCCCAGTTAGAGCTCATTTCTCATCAGCAATGGTGGAGTGGTTGCTTCCTACAACGTGTGCATTTCAAGATTTTTTTTTTCTTAATTATTATAATATTTTTTTTTTTACCTTTTATTTAACTAGGCAAGTCATTTAAGAACTAATTCTTATGACGGCCTACAGCGGCCAAACCCGGACGACGCTGGGCCAATTGTGTGCCACTCTATGGGACTCTCAATCACGGCCGGTTGTGATACAGCCTGGATTCAAACCAGGGTGTCTGTAGTGACGCCTCAAGCCCTGAGATGCAGTGCCTTAGACTGCTGTGCCACTCGGGGGGCAGTGTTATATTTTGAGAAAGGCTTGAATAAGCTAAGTAGGCAGAGGGTAGCATAATTGTCCTTATTCTCTGTAATAATGGTATGGGAATAATAATGAATGTTATTTTGTAAAGCGGTTTCTTGCATCAAACAACAGAACATTTTCATTCACCTCCTTGTCTGAAGGACAAGTGGATAAACAGGTTAATTTCAATCCCTACATGTTTTTTTCAAAAGTGGAATGTAGGCCAACATTGAACACCACACATTGACTCCTACTGTAGGATGAAAGATAGAACAGCTATTTACATGTTAAAATGTTATGGGATGCATTTTCCTTCATGGTAGGCCACTCTGGTAGGCCTACATTACGATCAAATAGCCACAGTTGCCTACTTGGCCACTATTATAACTGTAACTTAAAGCGGGTACAGCCTCAGTGTGCGCCAGAAGTTGCACAGAATTTTCACAATGTTCAAGTTTGCGCTCAGCAGACCTGACATTTGTTCAGTGCCAATTTTTTTTTTTAGGGAACATCGGTAACAAGACCCATCAGTCTCGGCTTGGGAGTGGGATAAACAGGCACTGACCAATGGGAGGCGACAAGGAAGATTCCACAAAGATGACACATCAACAACATGACGTAAATACAGTGCAATTCAGAAAAGAACAGACTGTTCCTAAGTCTGTTTTTTTATATAGGTTTTTGGTTCCACTTTTAAGGTTAGTTTACACTGGATGTGTTGTGCGGGGCTTTAGTGGGTCACCAAAATGTTTTGAGTATCAGTATGTACCCAGAGAGGACAGGAGAAAGGCATGCGGGCAGATAAAGTCATCTTGCAGAGGATTTCTAAATCACCACAAGACTCTACTAAGCCACATGTTTATCTAATAACAGTCCAGAAAAATAACTGTTGTATAGAAGGATATGGTATACAGTATACTGTGTATAGCTCAACGTAGGAGTGTATGCCCATCTCAATGTAGTCAGTATATACTGTACACTACAGTATGCCTATTGAATGAAATAGGAAGTTAGTGTAGACCGACGTCAATGACACAGCCAGAAAGGGAAGAAGGGTAAAGGGATGAGGAGAATAAGCGGTCACACAGTCCAAACAGAGTTTAAAGATAACTCGAGCCACACTTTCCATCTCTCTCATTCTGTTCCCAGACCAGGTTTCGTCTGTGTGTGCTGCTGTGTTTTAGAACTCTAAGCCCCAGCCTCTGAAGAAGCCTTTGGCTGCCAGGGCTTCTTTGAAAGTCACTGTGAGAGAGTTTATGGTGACGTCAGTCACGGTCACCTCCCCTGGGCCAATCACTGGGCTCCAAACAGCAGACCGCTCTGACGAGGTCACTTCGTCTGAGCCAATCACAGAACTCCAGTCCTCTGCCCTATCCTGCCCTGAAGGAGGAGAGGGAGAAAGGGGGTGGGGTGGGAGAGGGAGAAAGGGGGTGGGGTGGGAGAGGGAGAAAGGGGGTGGGGTGGGAGAGGGAGAAAGGGGGTGGGAGAGGGAGAAAGGGGGTGGGGTGGGAGAGGGAGAAAGGGGGTGAGAGGGAAAGAGAAAGGAAGAGGGTAAGATTGCTATGATTGCATCAAGTCTGAAGTAACTGACCCGAGATTGATAAGAGCACTGTACATTGCCTGTATGGTGAGTATATACTGTATTCTAGACTATCTATTGCATCTTTGCCTATGCCGCACTGACATTGCTCATCCATATATTTATATATTCTTAATCCATTCCTTACTTAGATTTGTGTGTATTAGCTATTTGTTGTGGAATTGTTAGATATTACTTGTTAGATATTGCTGCACTGTCGGAACTAGAAGCACAAGCATTTCGCTACACTCGCAATAACATCTGCTAATCATGTGTATGTGACCAATAACATTTGCCTGTAGGCTATGCATAGACTATCTGTGTTGTACCAGGAAGTTTGGCATGTATTGTTCTGCGCCATACATTAAACCCCATTAAGTCAACCCTCTCCCTTGCCACTACTTGTCTGTTTGCTGTGCCAGTTGCCAGCCCTGGATGGGATGGCAGAGCTTATGTTCCTGGTTGTCTGCCCAGGGGGCCTCCTGTACTGTACCGACTAAGAAGTTGACACACACACACACACACACACACACACAGTAATGTCCTGGTTTAAAATTAGGCCCATTTGGTGAATAGGCCGACAAACACGCTTACCATTCAGAATGCCGCTGCATATCTCTGTCTCTCGCTCCGACTGCTCCTGTCGAGTTTCCTCCATGTCATCTTCCTCTTCCCTCCTTCCCCAATCATGTGTGGGGTCCTTTGTGGGGTTAGGGGGGCCAGGGGAAGAGGCCAGGCACATGAACTGTGATCTTCTGGGTTTGTTTTTGCGATGGGCCAGGCGGGGGTGCAGGCTCCGTCTACAGGCCCCATAAGTTGGGTCCTCTGCCTCAGACTCCAGTGAGCGAGTCAGGGAAAGACGTAGGCGAGCTTGAGGTTTCTCTAGGGCCTTATGGGCGCTCCGGAGATCCATGCTGTAAATAGTATTCTACAGAGGGGAGAATAATAAAGATGTCTTATACAGCAGTTGTGTTTGTCCAAGATCATTTCCCCTTTACTTAGTATGCCAACCTATTAATCTGTCTCATCTAGGATTGCAAAGTTAACGGAATCTTTAGTAATTTTGGTAATTAACAGAAAATCTATGGCAATCTACATAACTTTGGTAATTTATACTAGAATAACTGTACAAAAATGTATTCATATACAGTATGCATTTTTTATATTGTGTCCATATTGTCCATTCATTTCTAGTAGACAATATGGTTCAAGAGAAAATAGTTTTTCATTAATTGGGCTATCAACAATGGCATTATTTTAAATTAACTCTGCAGCTCTTCCAACTATTTACTTTTTTCACAACTATTTTTTAGATAAATCATCTTATTCAATGAATCATATATTTTACATGTGATAGGGCCAGAGATTATTACAAACACCTGTGACTATCTGAAGTACCCAAACAGGCCACTAGATGTCTTGTGTTAGATTACATCAAATCTTTGAAAGATATCAAAAACTTCTAAAGTTTCCAGTAATATACCCTTCCTTTGCAACCCTAGTCTAATCAGACAGAGAAGTTATATATAACATGAACCAATCCCACCTGTAGTAGAAGCCTTTTAGCTTTGGGTCCTCTCTTCCGGTACCCCAGGGCTCTGTCCTTCTGCTCTCTGGTGGAATGGTAAGATCAGTCAGTACAAACAGGTATAGTTTACTGTGATAGTACTGTGTACTACTACAGTGCAGTTATCAGTACTATGATATTCGTTAGCTAGGTAAGGCCTCTACGTAATGCGCTCTATAGCATGCAGTGTCTCTTGGACTTACTTCTCATCATAGGCCTGCACCAGACGCTGGTCCAAGATGTGCTCCTCTGGTTCCCATGTACTGTATCTGTACAGATAAAGACATCACCGTGGTTACTCATCCTCATCCATCCAATAATACTCTGCATGACTCATTGTCTTGAATTACTGGATATAATGATGTCATAGTGATACTACTCACTTGGGGGGCCATCCCTTCCACTTCAACAGATATTCCACGTTTCCCTGTGACACAAAGTTGGAGACAAGCACCAGTATGAGAGAGAGTAGAGAGTGTGTGGGGGAGGATGTTGATTATGATGTTGCTATGCTTACAGTCTCCACTCCAAGCACAGAGATAGGTAGCCTATAATAACATTTGAAAATCCAGGAAATGTATGTCTTCTCATCTAAACTATGTCATCATGTCAATACCGGGAATTCATTCCAGACGACGTTATCCTATAGCTTCTCGACATTGACAGCTCCTAGATAGCATAACGTTATCGCACATGAGCGCACTAGTGTATGGAGAGAATTGGGATCCTCACAAGACCCCCCCCCCCCCCCCCCCCACACACACACACACACAAAGCATATTACATAAAATTGTGTGGGTAGGACACTGATTATTCAAACACAATATTTGACAGCATGCAACGTTTTTCCCTATGTAACGCGACTGCATGGCTATAATAACGGTTGATGCGCGCCTGCACTGACAATGACTCATGCACTTACCGTATCGAGTTCACTTTTAATGCAGTGCGAAATACGATATTAAAAGACCCAACACTTACAAGGACTTAGTAGCATACATTAATTCACGTCTATGGATGCGCGTCAAAAGGGGGGCGCGTTTTGCTCCCTAATAACCCACAAACCTGTACTTCTAATTTCCTCCGCGAAACTGCGTAGCTCTTCACAGATCCACAATAGCCTATTAGCGTAACTGTACAACCCGCGGGCTATTATTCTGGCAACGTACAGGACTGAAGGCAAGGTTTCGGTTCCGATATGATTATTCTGGTTCACATTCTTAGGATAGACAGCTGGCACCCTGACTATACTGTAACGCAATGGCAACACGCTCCACTTTATGTTAAAGGTATACACTCCCCACACTCACGCCCCCTTATACGTTTATATTCAGTGGATACTGGATATAAATAGGCTACTGGTAAGTGCTTTTCAATATAGCCAGCTGTGTTCCGTACTGGATCTAGGCTACCCTAGAATGGATATTCTCCCAATTGCGCACTTGTCATTGTTACATGCGTTTTTTAACCCAATATGAATACCTTACCTTTCTAACTCTTTTCTTGATTATTGATTCCACAGCAAACACTTGTTCACCAATCGCTGACAGCTCCATTGGTCCAGAACAGAACGTTCTGCCTGCTCTTTGAAATAGATTAATCCAGTACAAACGAGAATAAGTGCTGTTAGTTTAGCTCTCCGCTATAAAGTAACTGTATACAGGCTATGACAAGTATCTACGCGTCGCGTTTCAAAAACTGCTGTTTTCTCCTCCCCCAACCCTCCCTCTACAAACTGAGCATTGTTTTCGTTTAAGTTGGAGCTGAATTTCTCCCTTCCACTTCCTTGTACCAGATATTTCCGTATGTACAGTGACTTCTCAAATCTGCGACACATCTGCACTGCTTGGCGCGTCCCCGTGCTTCCAAAAGCTCGTCCTAGGCGCGCTCTTCGTTCCACAGCGCCAAAGCAACGCTGTCAGCTCGAGCCTGGAGCTAACGCTGGAACATGGGTCCGCGCACGCAGATGACACAAGCAGTAGCAGGAAAATAAAGTAGCCAACCCTTAGCCCATTTCTTATAAATGTGCTCTATTCTCCATCCAAATTACAACAACAATTTCACTCAAGAAATTAAGCCACATCCTCACTAAGGAGTGTACATAAAGTGCCATTACAAGCATTTTATTTTTGTGAAAAACAAGAGAAAATAACACAACAGGACCCTTCAATAGAGGGGAGAAGGTGGGTGGGATTGTCATGGCAAAATCAAAATTCTCTGTGTCACCAGTTTCCCCCCCCAAAACACCCTGGTTTAAAGTAGTGAGGGGATTTTCTACCTGTGAGTTTGGTTGCCCAACCTGAATTCCCCTAGGGGAAGCCTCAGTCCAACAACTGAATTGATTTGTCTCATGATTAGTGATAGTTGCAAATTATTAAATTATCAGTTTAATGAACCAGCGATTGGATGCTCAGATGAATAGGAAAACTGTTGGGATTGAGCCAATGAGGAGCAAAATTCAACAACCCCTCTTTAGGTAGAGAATAATGCCTGCTTCCTCTGTAAACACATTAAAGGCCTTATCAAGTCTTCAATAATACACAATGTTGTTGTGATGATAAAGACCCATCAACCAACACAAATTCCTCATTTCAAAAACTAACATGGTCTGGCTGGACTCATGCCGTTCTTTCACTTTTTCCTTCTACACATGGATCACTTTCTCTTTCTATTATTCGCTCAACTGTCAACCTTTTCCCCTCTTACTCCACTTCTCACAACTCACTCAGCATTCTGGACATTTCAGCCATGGCATCTACAGATAGATCAAAATCTAACAGTGCATTTTCAGTGAACAATTCTAAACCTTGGGTATAATAACCATTTCTACTGATTCCACAATTCTGTATATTTGGCAGGTGCATTTTTGGAAATAACTATTTAGCCATGGTCAATTGCTCAGGAGTTTTTCTTTACTACAAAACAGAAAATAACTCCCCATGGGCTGTGACTAGCCGATAACACAGGTTGGTGGATTTTCCAGGTCAGATCACATTGAAACCCTCCTGGCTCTACCTTGTTACAGTATCCAGCCATTTGTCAATACCTGGGCCTAACACAACCTTAGCTTAGAGGAATTCTAGTGTGAAGACAGGAACTAGCAAGGATTTCTACTAACAGACCGATGGCCTCAGCAGTAACTCAGAGGATAAAACAGCTGCATATACTGGGGGGATTTAATGTTGGCCGAGTGAAAAACTAATTGTGAGTGGTGACAGAGGAAGAGACACTGAGCTAAAGAAAAAATGTACAGTCGTAGTAGAGCAGAGAATGACATAGAGATACACAAAGAAAAAGAGGAGAGAAATATGAAGATGCATCAGTGAATATACAGTACAGGGGTAAACAGGAGGGAGAGAGCGAGAGATAGATACTGGTGTATTACACAGTCACACGCCTCCCATACTTGGAAACAGTAATGTACAACAACAAAAGAAACATTGAAAAATAATCAATATATAAACACAGAATCCCAAACAGTATGTTCATAAATCTAAGTGTTGTAGTGTGAATTCTTCGTGACCTCCCTGTATGCGTCCATTTCCTTCATCACTTCAGGTTTCAGCCAGAGTCCAGCAATGGGTGAGTAAGCAAAAAAAGTACATCCGGCCAGTGCGCATCTGTGTGATTGGCTGAGCACAACCCCACCTGCTTTTCAATCTATACCCTGCATGGACCACGCCTGTTATCCTGAGCAGCAACTGGGAAAAGTCTAATCCGGTAGAGAAAAGGTTGGCGGGCACATTCAATCAACAGCCATCTGACCTCCATGTTTGGTGGACCTCCACCTCCTCAGACACCACCAATAAGAGCTCACAGTTTTTCCCTCTCAGCTGGTGACGCAGGAACTTCCTGTTGTGTGGATGGAATTGAAAGAACAGAAGAATAAAGATATCAGCTTGTTATTCATTAGGCGTTAGACAAAGATCGATCACCATTGTGGATGGCGGCCGTGGAATGATCTATTATTTAGCAAAGGGAATGAGACTTAATGAACCTCTTATGTATTACTATGAGGCATCATCTAGTGGATACATGAATATTGTAACTGACAGTTAACCTATGTCGTTGTTTTTTGTTTAAATTGTTTACGTGTTCGCTGTGCGGGGGAAATGATAAGACAAGCGGGAACTACGCAGCTAATAACTGTTGTAACGGGGATCCTTATTGTAGCAACACACTTTTGGAGGGAAGGCAATCCCGTGCTGTGTTAGCTAAGTTTTTGTCATCGGATGTAGTTCGTAAAGGTTGAAGCATGTACAGTGGGGCAAAAAAGTATTTAGTCAGCCACCAATTGTGCAAGTTCTCCCACTTAAAAAGATGAGAGAGGCCTGTAATTTATCCTAGGTACACTTCAACTATGACAGACAAAATGAAAAAAATGAATTTATTTGCAAATTATGGTGGAAAATAAGTATTTGGTCAATAACAAAAGTTTCTCAATACTTTGTTATATACCCTTTGTCATTGCCAACAGAGGTCAAACGTTTTCTGTAAGTCTTCAAGGTTTTCACACACTGTTGCTGGTATTTTGGCCCATTCCTCCATGCAGATCTCCTCTAGAGCAGTGATGTTTTGGGGCTGTTGCTGGGCAACATGGACTTTCAACTCCCTCCAAAGATTTTCTATGGGGTTGAGATCTGGAGACTGGCTAGGCCACTCCAGGACCTTGAAATGCTTCTTACGAAGCCACTCCTTCGTTGCCCGGGCGGTTTGTTTGGGATCATTGTCATGCTGAAAGACCCAGCCACGTTTCATCTTCAATGCCCTTGCTGATGGTAGGCTTTGTTACTTTGGTCCCAGCTCTCTGTAGGTCATTCACTAGGTCCCCCCGTGTGGTTCTGGGATTTTTGCTCACCGTTCTTGTGATCATTTTGACCCCACGGGATGAGATCTTGCGTGGAGCCCCAGATCGAGGGAGATTATCAGTGGTCTTGTATGTCTTCCATTTCCTAATAATTGCTTCCACAGTTGATTTCTTCAAACCAAGCTGCTTACCTATTGCAGATTCAGTCTTCCCAGCCTGGTGCAGGTCTACAGTTTTGTTTCTGGTGTATTTTGACAGCTCTTTGGTCTTGGCCATAGTGGAGTTTGGAGTGTGACTGTTTGAGGTTGTGGACAGGTGACTTTTATACTGATAACAAGTTCAAACAGGTGCCATTAATACAGGTAACGAGTGGAGGACAGAGGAGCCTCTTAAAGAAGAAGTTACAGGTCTGTGAGACAGAAATCTTGCTTGTTTGTAGGTGACCAAATACTTATTTTCCACCATAATTTGCAAATAAATTCATTAAAAATCCTACAATATGATTTTCTGGATTTTTTTTTCTCATTTTGTCTGTCATAGTTGAAATGTACCTATGATGAAAATTACAGGCCTCTCATCTTTTTAAGTGGGAGAACTTGCACAATTGGTGGCTGACTAAATACTTTTTTGCCCCACTATGTTAGGATGGTAATGTTACAATAATTAAGAATGAAGTGTGAATTCATGCCAGGAATAAGTGTGAAGTTTGATTTCCTCCCTTCTGTAATAAGCAGCCAATGAGGTATTTTTCCTTTATTCATGTGTTTAATCTGATATTGTTATAGCGCCGGCTAAACTGTTTATGTATGTAAGCACTTCAGAGTTATACCAAGCTAATAAGTCACTCGTAAGATAAGGAGGTTGTAAGTGTGCTTAACTGTATTTTCATTTACTTTATAGTTATCATGGAAGGTGATAATTCTGACTAAAACTACAGAATAAAGCCGTCAGTTAAAATCAAGGAACGGTTGTGCTCGTGGTTACTGGAGGGAGCTACAAATATAACTCTTTTTTTGGATGCTCCACAATATACAGTGCATTTGGAAAATATTCCAAATGCAAAAAATAAGGGTCAGCGTACACCTATTTTCACCTGTAAGTTAATAGTGTAATTGTTTGGTAAGGTGTTTATTCAAGCCTTTGTTACAAGCATTATACATGTTTATACCACATACTAAGGTATAAATTACCTACTCACTTATCCAAACCTTACCTAGAATTGATTTGATTTAGAATGTCAGAGGTAGTTTCAATAAAGGTGATAGAGATGGGGTGAGTCAAGTTGAGCAGCAACACCTTGCAAACTTCAAGCCTTCATCAGAACAAACAGAGCAGCAGGAAGAGACCCAGACTGGTGTGGAGTCACTGCTGCCAGCGAATGATGATACAGAGGCTGCTAATGAGATATCACAACAAGAGCCACGAAAAGGGCAGGTTAACTGAAAAGGGCAGAGAACTGCGCGACGAAAGGTGGAGACAGCTCGAATATCGTTTCAGGGTCAGCTATGAAAAGTGGAAGGCTCTGGTAAAGGAAGCAAAACAGTTACTGACAGGCTGTTGCTCTGAAGACCTACTAGAAGACCTCTTAAACAAGATTAGTCATACCTCTACAGAACTAAACCTTGTCTATGTAAATTTGCGTCAAATCGACATTCCCGACGACGATACACGACGCAGAGTTGATACTTGTGAAGCAGTTACAATGTCTATTATCAAGACGGTAAGGTGTCATTTAAAAAGGCAGGGAAGAAGGTCAAAGTAACCAGATAGAGCTGCACTGGAAGGACAGCAATTCCGTGTGCATGTCCGAACTCTCACATAAGTCAAGTCTCAACTATCAGCCCAAGTGCTTCCTCCCAGTCTCAAAGCAACTCAAAGGTCAATTCCAGACGCTCAAGCGTGTGATCTGTCAAGAGACAAGAGGCTGCGGCAGAAGTTGCTGCTAACCAAGCAGCTTTAGAAGTAATGGTTAAGCAAGAACGCCAACTAGAAGAGCTTCAGAGACTCGAAGATGAAGATAAGAAGAGGACAGCGGAGCAAGAAGCGGAGGCTGTGAAACGCAGCTTAGAAGAAGCTAGACTGCGAGTCAAGTTAGAGGTAGAAAATGCTGCCAGACGAAGGACGCTAGAAGACAAGCGTAGAGAGTTAGAGCGCCTAGAAGTGCTCAAGAAACTAAATGCTGCCAAGGCGCGGATGCAAGTGTATGAGCAAGATAAACTCAGAGGACGAGAAAAGAGAACTAGTCTCTAACTGCAAATCTGTGAAAGAATTCATGCACAGAAGTGTCTCATTTCACAGTCTCACCACAACACGTTGTGACAAGCACACAACAAGAAGATAGCACCAAGACCATGTTCAGGTTACAGGCGGAATCAATCAGTGAAAGCCGCCTCCCCATACCAGAACCAGTAACATTCAATGGAGAACCACTCTCGTTCACTGACTGGAAGGTCTCTTTTCAGACTCTGATAGACAGGAAGAACATACCAGCAACTGAGAAGATATATTACTTAAGAAAATATGTCGGTGGGCCTGCCAAGAAAGCCATCGAAAGTTACTTTGTTAGGAACAGAGACAGCCTACCATGCTGCGTCGACCATTCTTGAAGAAAGGTACGTAAACAAATTCCTCATCGCCAAGTCCTTCAGAGATAAGCTCAATGCATGGCCTAAGATAGGATCCAAGGACAGTCTTGAACTTAGACCTTGTAGACTTTCTTCGCAGCTGTGAGGCTGCTATGTCTCAGAATAAAGGGCCTGGAGGTGCTTAATGACTGTAATGAAAACCAAAAGATCCTTGCTAACTTCCAGATTGGCTAACTTCAAGATGGAATAGAAAGGTCATAGACATCTTAGAAGAAACTGAGACCTTTCCAAGCTTCAGTCAGTTTGTGAAGTTTCTCACGAGAGAAGCAAAGATCGCTTGCAATCCTGTAACATCCCTTCATGCTTTGAAACCAAGCGAAGATGGAAAACCTAAGATGCCAAGCATTCAAAGCCCCGGAGCAAGGGTATTAGCAACTAACTCTGAGAAAGATACTGTTACTAGTTGTGTCTTCTGTGAGAAGTCAGGTCACAGTCTCCACAAATGTTGGAAGTTCATGGATAAGCCCACCGCAGAGCGACAGAAGTTTGTTCAAGAGAATAAATTGTGCTTTGGCTGTTTAAGGCCT